>NC_135362.1:30035313-30362813 GCF_051622035.1 Arctopsyche grandis
ATATAACGGATGGATATTTTTCTAAGCTATTGTATAGATTTTTTTTACGGAAATTTATGTTTAGCGGAAACGTGTGAACGTGAATGAATAAATAAATTTTAACAACAGATAAAATTAATTAAAATACGTCTCATCCATTGTTTATATTCGGATAGTGAAAAAAATGTCATTTTCTTTTCGTATAAAATATGCGCTTGAATTTTCGATTTATTGACGCTAATGTTGATAAGAAATAAAAAGGAAATTTATGATCTATTGAGACGTGCGTTATTTAATTACTTGTTATCAATTTTAAAATATGTACAATAAATTATTCAAATACGTAGACTTCTATATATATATTATATTACTGTATTATATTATTATTTGTATGACATTTAAATTCTGCTATTTATACGTTTTCACACTTTTTAATCACTTAAATATATAGTCAAAATTTCAATGTTATACTAATTTATTTATTTTTATATGTATATACATACGTACATATATTTTATTTTATTGCAATCGAACATGTGCCCTCGCTTTTACAGATCGCTCTAACGCGACGAGTGTACTAATACGGATACAATACAACTATACAATTAATACAATAATTTTTGTACAATGCGAATTCATACAAACATCATCCACAGTGACATCTATGGAGAAATTTTTGCAGCATTTTTATTATGGAAATTGACGAAACACAAGGCGCTTGGAAATGCCAATTTACGGAAACCCTTTAAATTAATATCAGAAAAATTGACAAATTCTGAAAGGAAACGATCGACCTGGAGTCACAAACTGAGGTCTGGCCAACAGCTACTAGTGGGAATCGAACCGTGACCACTCCGCTCGAAAGCATTATATGTTAACCACTAGTCCACGCTGCTGGTTAGCATATTATAAGGCTAGTGTTGTGCCCGTTGATTTCAACTATAAAGTTATATTTATGTTATATATAAATATGATGTAAGTTAATTTATAGACGCGCGCGCATGTATTAATAGAAAAAGTTAAATGCGCGCATTACATGCTCGTTGATCTAACCCGTTCGCCCGTTCGCAATGATGAATGAACCTGTGTGTGTGTCTTCGAGGATGTGTGTATGTTCCCACGCAGCGCATCTGACCCTGACGTCACCCGTCGCACGGCCTGACTTCGCTTAGCGCTCAATATCAGGAGCATATGTCAGTCGCTCAGGTCCCTCCTACACACTTCCCGCGTCTCCTCAGCACGGTCGCTCGTCACGCTAAATCCTTATAGTGGATGCTTAAAATGCACCCATTGGTCAGAATGAATCGTCGTCGCTGTAATTGGCCAAACGTTTTAGTCCACGTGGACCACTTCACGCTGATTGGTTGTGTGCCTCGTTTGCGTTTATTTATTTTATTAAATATCTCTAGGCACAACATATACTCCTGGTATTCAAAATTTTGTTTTTTTTTTAATCGTACTTGTTCACGCGTCCGCCACAATTACCTACATACATCGCATCCGTTTTTATATATATATTAATTTAAATATTAAAATCAATATTTGTAATGGTATATTTATTAATATTTGAATAAACTCAAAAAATTTTATATTATATATTGTAATGTATGTATTTGAAGAGGATGTGATTTTTATTTAAGCATATGAGAAGTCGTCGATGTAAAAAGTTGTGTTGTCAAGATCATTTTTTATTGTGCATTTTAATCGAGATTCAAAGTAGAATTTGTCACACGGTTTGCGTTGAACAAATTCGATTGTAATCGTAGGATCTGCTTGACCTTTTCAAAATGTTAATGAAATGTCGAGGATAAATCCAAGATTTATAACGGATAAGTGGATGTTCACGTCCACAACCCACAGTGCTAAACGACACGGAGTCTCACCGCTAAGGGTCTAATTTGACGTCATAAAATTTGTCGGCCGTCATAAATATGCATGTAAATATGTACATATATAATACATGTGGAGTGCAGCGAAAATTTTTTAGCGAAATTATTATAATTCAGACGAAAATTTCTCTATTGGAAAGGTGTCGACGTCGCATCTTTTGAATCATTTAGCGTTTATGGAATATTTACGACTTTATGTTCGCCTTTACCGAACGTATTATATTATTATATATTATTGAGATTTCATAACGTTTTATGTGGACGATAAATTCAGACACGGACGGACGGACCCATCTCGGACGACTCGTTTTTTTTTTTTTTTTATTCATATATTATTTATCGTTCTTTAAGCCTTAAATATGTGGGTTCTGTCCCGAAAATTCGAACACGTTGAAATTATTGAAAGTCATAAAAAAGGTCTTTAAATCAATCAAAAAATTTCCTCGCTGTCGTCCGATCTCTCCATTATTATTATTATATATGTACATATTATAGATGAATATCCTCGGTCGAATCGAGAATGAATTTTGAATAAACGATGATATTTTATCACGTGCTAATGAGATTTCAAATGCTGAATTTCCATATAGAGTATGTTTTCATTTTGAATCTTTGATATTTGTCGAGTACCGTCGCTCCTATAATGCCGGTGATATGTATTCTAACTTGTTTAAATAATGAATGATGTTGTTGTTGATTAACGTAATTATAGTGTGAGTGTAAGAGGAGCTGTAATGTAGCAAGTTATAGCGTAAATTGCAAAATTTACACATATTATGTATGTATGTATGTACAATATGTAGCGCGTATTGAGAAATTGGCTGACGATATTATAAATGTATGTAAATTCAAGACTTGGGATGATTGAAAATTAAATTGTTAGATAAAAATTCGGAAGTTGTATATTATATCATAAATAGCCATTGTAAATGAGAAATGAAAAACCTGTTAATGTTTAATGTTAAAACCTCTTATGTAAGAAAGATGTTACATTCTTAGAATCAAAGCAAATAAGCTATCTAGTTTGAGAGGGTCATTATTTTAAAATAGAGTTGAGAATAATTTGCCTAATCAAATATTTTTAAGATTTTTAAATGCTTTTTGTCGTATTCATTTTCATTTTTAAACGCTTTTTATTATTACTAAATTATGTTCACAATTCATCTTATATCTATTTTAATAGCTACTGATCTACTGATCATTTTCTATTTTACAATTTTAATTTAATTTTGTTAGTAATCATAGTATTATATTATTCTAATGTTAATGTACAGCATAATAGGAAAAAGAGCTCAAAAACCTATTGTTTTTTATCATTTAGAAATCATGTTCAAAATACATATTATATCTATTATTATAATAGTTTTTGGTCTATTGATCATTTCCTATTTTACCATTTTTTTTTTGTTAGTATTTATAGTATTATCTTATTTAAATGTTAGTGTACAGCATAATTCGAAAAAAGCTCACGAATTTTAAAACAATTCTAACCCGACTGAATATAATACATAAAACTGAATATATAATACATAAAACCAAACATATAATACATAAAACCAAATGTATAATACATATAACCAGCAGCGTGGACTGGTGGTTAGCATATTAAGTTTCGAGCAGAGTGATCACGGGTTCGAGTCCTACTAGAGTCCCGCTGCTGGCCAGACTTTGGTTTGTGACTCCAGATCGATCGTTTTTTATCAGAGTTTGCCAATTTTTCATTGCAACGGTTCCTGTAAATTGGCATTTCCTCTCCAATCTCGCTTGCAAATAGATAGTGTGAAAATTGTACTCAGTATTGACCACATAACACGTTTCAATGGTTCATAGTTGTTAGTTGCATATTTGATTTCGAACGCAGCAAACTTTTTCATGTCAAACATTGGTATATATTATATGTACATATGTATGTATATGTATATATTTACCCGGTTTTTGTATTTACCTATAACAAAAGTTTTCCCGGGTAAGATTATTATTTCCAGTGTCTCCTCGCTTCCTTTTAGAGCGGAAATAATCTGGATGTGAATTGTGATTTTTCAGTGTCAATTTTGTCTCAACATTTCTTTTTAGATTTATGTAGATATGTAATATGAATGTATAGCCAGCAGCGTGGCTCGGTCGTTAAGCTTCTGCTTAACACTGAGAGGCGCCGAGTTCGATCCTTTGAGCTGACCTCGATTGAAAAGAATTTTTCTGAGTATATCTGTAATGCTGCTGGTCAGACCAGGATTTGTGACTCCTGGTTGATCGTTTCCTATCAGAGTTTGCCAATTTTCTCTGATTTCATTGTTGAAACGATTCCCGATTAAAAATTGGCTAAAAATCCTTCCTACCCACTATGTCACCACTATTTGAGTATGATTAATGTAAATATTACAATAAAAATGTATGTACAATTCATAGATGTCTCGTTAATTGTCGAGTTTAAGTCAGTGTCTCGTAATTTAGCGACTTATGTATATAATAAAAAATGCTGTATTGTTTGTAATTTGGCCAGGAAGGCGCATTGGGGTTTACCTGTAATGCCTTCCTGGTATGAAATAAAAAAAATAAATAAATAAATAAATAAAAAAAAAAAAATAATATGTAACTGACTTATGAATGTCTATAGCTTCTTTATAATATATGTATTTGGTTGATTAATCTAAAATATCTTGTTAAATGTCTATGCAAGCAAAATCTGACAGATCTGGTCATCTAATGATTCATATCTTGTCAGCAGCGATAAACATTAGCCAGCAGCGTGGCTCGGTGGTTGCATTGATACTAAGCACCGAGCGGTCGCCGGGTTCAATCCCGTGATCTGACCTCGATTGAAAAGAATTTATTCCGAGTATAATCTTAAATTCTGCTGGTCAGATTTGGATATTTGTGACTTCAAGTCGATCGTTTCCTATCAGAGTTTGCCAATTTATCTGATTTCATTATTGAAGCGGTTCCTCCATCAAATTGGCAAAAAACCATCCCACCCTTCATCTCACCACTATTTGAAACACATTCAAATAGTGGTGAGATGAACTCACCACTATTTGAATGTGATTTCAGAAGTTTGTTATCTATAACATATATATGTACATAGATGTCTTGCTAATTTTTATATATAGCACTTGTATTATGCTTTTATGCCTGTATTCTTACATATAGTTTTTGTATTATGCTTAAATGTCTGGTCACAGTGTCGCGTTAGAGTATTCTGTTAGGTCACTGTGGCAAATATATAAATAAATAAATAAATACATAAACACAAACATCAATAAATCGATTTATTTAAGCTGGTTACAAAAATCACTCAACCAAATCTCATTACGGTGTTTGTTGCATAGTTATTAAATGCTATTTAATTATGTGTATGTATGTATGTATTTACATATGTATACATATACATGTTTTTGTTAATATTATACAAATTTCTTGTACAGTGACTAACCATTCGGATGAATCAACTTTTAAAATTTTACAAAAATAAACAAATTTAAATGATGTGACATTGGTAATTAAATTCACATAAAACAGTAAAAACTTCAAAGCCACATTTTTTCCACATGCATATTTTATCGACACAGATTTACGCAAGTGGAGATCACTTCTGGTATCTCATCCTTCGATTAAAAGTCTCGCACTATAATTCAACTTTGGAGGTGGTTCAGATATATGTATGTACATACACACGTACATATATTTTCGACCTATTTTAGTTGTCCCAATAAATTTTTCAGATGACAAGATCACGGGATGGATGCGTCAATTTAACATATGGATCGACCGCGAAAGGTCACGCCCTAGAATTCACCTTGTTCTTGACACGAAACTCGCGGCAAAACCCACATCCGCTTTAATATTATATATATATGTCTACACGTATGTATGTATGTGGAATGTGTGTAAGTGTATGTATGTATTGTATGTAGCCATGTGATAAACAAAAAGACACGTTTCTGTGAAAGATGCGAACATTATGCGGCGGCGGCGCCTTATTTAATTCATTCGATAAAATGGATACGTTGTACACGCTCATAAATTGTCGGATCCGCAAACGGTGACTCTATTTAAGTTATGTGTGTATTGTTTATTTTAATTTATTTCATTTTTAATGTATGTATGTTGAATTGAATATCTAGTGATTTTCTTCTCGACGTTCCTTATATATGTATCTACGTACATGTAATATTATTCATGTGTTTATTTCTATTCTGTTCGGCTTTACCCGGCGAGGTCTACATACATAGATTGTTTTATTCCGAATCTTTATTATGCAAAGTTAACATGCTATTTTTTTTCTTTAGGGTAGTCAAGTATCATAATAGCTGAAGGACAGAGTTTCGCTCGTCAAAAGATGCAAAAGGCATATAAATATTTAATTACAGTAATGTTTATTCGAATTGATAGATATTATTTTATTATAACTGAACCCGGCATGCGTTGCAATTCCCGTTCCCGTTCCCGTTTCAAGGTCTCTTCAAACCAACTGGTGACGTGATTACTAACGAACACATTTCCTTGACTAAACAATGGCGCTTTAAATTTTCGCGTCGGTAAAATCGTAATTACGAATATTATTATTAAGAGGATTTTCCCGTTTTTTTTTATCACAAAGCTTCCCGGACATGCATACAACAAATTCTGAAAGTTCTATCGTAATCGGTTGAGTGGTTGAGGAGCTTATACTAGACAGACAGACAGACAGCAGACAGAAAAACAGACAAGCAGACATTCAATTTTATATATATATGGAAAAGCATTTCTTCGTTTCCTATATAGTACCCATATGTCTACCTTACTCCTTTACTTTTGGGCATGCTTGGGTATATATGTATGTACATATATGTATGTAATTCCCTTGAACTTTGGAGCATTTTTCATTGATTCGTTTTGTTCTCCAGCTTCTACGTGGGAATATGCCATGCCCGTCTTTGCCTGGAACAGTTGGGACGTTATGTCCCTAGTAATTATGTGCGTGGTAGACATCATCGTTTGATGGTTGTACCTCCTGCCCGCACAGGTCTTTACCGAATGGCTGCAATTCCAAGAGCTGTCCGACTTCTCAATGAAATCATTGCTGCTGAGCCTGAATGTGATATTTTCCACCTCAGTGAGCGTAGGCTATCGGAGGTTATAACCTATTTGTCTGGGAGCCTGCGCTCATCATTATTTTCATAATTGTATGAGTAGAATTTTGATCTTCTCTCTTCCATTTGGGCCTAACGGGGATGTTTTGTATTTGCGGCTAGTTCTTATATATTGGTGCTGGCTATAAGTGCAAGACATTCCCTACTTTGCATTTTATCATTATCTGCTATTAATATAATGCTTTAGTTTTTTATGATTATCTATAAATGTATTTTTTCCTGCGTATATTTTTTATTAGGGACTTCTGTAGTGCCACAAGTATCCAAACTTTAACTTAAAATAAATAAAAATATATGTAATAAAACAAAATATGCCCTTTTTATCTCACTTATTAGGATGTACATACATATTTCAGCCTATTTATTCCTTACAGTTTCTTCTTAACTATGTAGATTGCCTCGATTTAGCTATTCTCTATCGATTTTTTTATTTACCGTAACATTTTACAGTTTGGGGTCAACAAGAGCTTTCAGCGATTTTCAAACATTGTACAACTTTGAGTTTTGAGGTCAACGAGAGCTTAAAAGTGGATGAGACTGTAAAAATGTATAACTTAAAACAGAATGTGTGTCGTGACAATTTGTAAATCTTTATTCACATTGTGCGGATTGGAAAAGGTTAAAAATCATCGATATACCAGGCAATGTGGTTAAATTACATATAATTGTCGGATTACAATTTATGATGTTATATGAAATAAAAAAATACAATGGAAAAATCTATACTACATCGCGATTGTTCAACATTGATAGAAATGCATATTCACGTGTCCGGAGGCATGCATTTACATTGAAATGTCGTAGACTTGACACTGCCGTGTCCAAATAGATAGTGATCTCAATTTATATGTCCTGATTGGATCCATTAAAACGCTTGTTGTTTTTTTTTTTCAATCTGTTTGTCTCTCTCAATCAACATAATCACCGTATAAACGAGGAATCTGGTTTTACTCCGAAAGAGTCGGCGTATTAAATCTTCACTCGCAGTCAAACTGTCAACATGTTATACATATGTAGATAAAAAAATACATTTTTTCGGTATATTCTATTACAATGAAGTGTTTTCAAATTGAATTACTAACAAACTAACCAGTAGATTTTATGACAGAATCACAAATAACCATACTAACACACTTGTGAAGAGTCTCGGTGATTACAACAAAATGTCTATACCCTTCAGATATAACACGCAGATTACCTAAACACAATCTGCTTTAGGTCATCGACTCTCTAAAGAGTCTTTAATTAATATTATGTATTAGATGTATTATGAGCATCTATAAGAATTGTAAATTGGTTTTTGAGTTCTTTTTCCTATTATGCTGTACTGTATTAACATTAGAAAAACATAATACTATGATTACTAACAAAATTAAATTAAAATTGTAAAATAGAAAATGATCAGTAGATCAGTAGCTATTAAAATACATATAAGATGTGTTGTGAACATAATTTCGTAATGATAAAAAGCATTTTAAAATCAAAAATCAAAATCAAATTGAAGGGAATTAGAAAGTGGTGAGGTTGGCGTTTGAATTGACCCCACACACTCGCCAAAAGGTTAATTGTTGATTAATTCGATAAGTGACATTTTGTCGATGGCATAAATTACAAATTGAACTATATTTATAATATAATTCTGAATTATGTGTGTGATCTATTGTACAATTCGGGTAATAAATTGCCCACACGAATCTTCTTCGTATGTGAATTATGGTAAGTGTGTGTGGAATGTAGGGTGTTTAGAAATATTATAATTTCGATAAAAATGTCAAATCCGTTTTGATTAAATCCTTACTGGAAACTTTACTGTTTTTTTTTAAGATGTCGTAAAATATTATTCAATTGATTTTTATTTTGAAATTTAAATCCAAAATTTTTATTCAATGTATATATTTAACATTAATTTAACCAGCGGCGTGGACTAGTGGCTAGCATATTATGCTTTTGAGCAGAGTGATCACGGATTCGAGTCCCACTAGAGTCTCGCTGCTGGCCAGACCTTGGTTTGTGACTCCAGGTCGATCGTTTCTTATCAGAGTTTTTCTGATTTTCATTGAAACGTTTCCTATAAGTTGGAATTTTCTCTCCAACCTCTCTTGCTTATCTCAAGTTATTCAACGTCTTGACGTTCGCCGATTACTATAATAAAAATACTGCCAAAATGTATCCACAGATGCCACTGTGGATCACGTTTGTATGAATTCTCATTGTATAAAAATGCTTGTATTAATTGTATTGAATCTGTCTTAGTACACTCATCGCTTTGGAGTGATATTTAAAGCCGAGTGTATATGTTCGATTGAAATAATAAATAAAGAGAAACATTTGTAAAAACTTGATTTACCAATATTCCTCCAAATCTATGGATACCTCTTATCATTTGAAACGGTTCCTGTAAAATTAGCATCCCCTTTCCTATATCTCTTGCTAATCTCAAGTTATTCAACATCTTGATGTTCGCCAATTTGATTATAAAATGCTGCAAAAAGTTCTCCATAGATCTCAATGTGGATGTTTATGTGGATGAATATGTATATATTATTATTTGCTTTTATTATGAAAAAAATTTGGCACTTTAAAAGTTTAGGTAATTTTTTTTTTTTAATTTAAAAAGACTTGAGCTACATATCCAGCAGTACGGCTCAATGGTAGCGTGTATGTTTAGCACCAAGTAATCAGTGGGTTCGATCCGCTATACTGCTGGTTAGATATGGGGGTATTTGACTCCAAATCGATCGTTTCTTATCAGAGTTTGCCAATTTTATCTGATCACTGTTGAAACGGCTCTTCAAAATTGGCAAAAAAATCATCTTTCACAAATCTTCTGTATTTATTGTATGTACAATTTGTAAAAATTATGTACAAATCTCAAATCCACAGATGTCTCAATGGATTAATTATTAAATTATTAATTAATTAAATGTTATTTCGTGTTCTTCAGCTTCTGGAAATACATTGATTTATTTAATAATAAAATGCTGCATTGCTTGTTATTAATTGTCCAAGAAGGCGCATTGGGGTCTTCCTATCAAGCCGTCCTGATATATATGTATGTATCTATGTAAAAATAAAATATGTATGTACATATATATGTATGATTCAAAGAATTTTTTCTAAAGGTTGATTATGGGCGAATTTATTTTGTTCATAATAAATATTCAAAATAAATTTGTTCAGTGTGAGTTTGATGGGTTTCGAGTTGACGACAAGAAGTGTTAAGAAGTTTTGTTGACGTTCGGTAAGAGCGAGAGCCACTCTAATTTCCATATGTTACGACTATGGCAGCTCTTCGCCAATGACAATGGTGGTGCCACACTAATTCATGGTAATGTGACACCTTCAATATTCAAATCACTCGGCCTTCAATATTCAAATCGATCCATCCGATGACTTAATCCGCGACCAGGAATGAGGCTGCCGAGGCACAACATCTGCGATGCATCACGAATTCCACGTGACATTTTGCGTTCGAAAATACCTATACATACGTGCATGCGTGTGTGTACATAAATAAATAAATAAAAAATGCATTTACATTGAAAATACTTTTGTATGAAAATTTCCGTCGAAATTTATTGAACGAAATCGGGTTTTTAGCTCGCGCTACGTTTTTTTCTTTTCGTTTTCGCAGGGGCAATTTGTGTGGAAATTAGATTATTTATTGGCGGATAAAAATAGCCACACCTTCGATTCGAATACATGCATATTTTTTCGGTTTCAAATTTTAAATTTATAATGTTCATTGAATTTTTGTATATTTAAACCGTATTTTGTTGTTAACTCTCACTTTGCAAACGATTTCAAATCCTCCTTATATCATGATGCGTCTAGTTATTTATTTTTTAGTATTTAATGAAAGTCAAATCTATGAGTAGTATTTGGTTTTTTCAATAGTTTCAAGCCAAGCTTATAGCTTCAATAACATACAAAATAGCTCTCCTGTCAAAAGAATTAAATCAGTGGCGTAGATACCTTATAGCAAAGTCATGCAAAGCATGAGAGTCCAGCTTATCAGGGGGTCCATATTTATCTAATAAATTTCGAAAGAGACTTTGTAACTATATAAGGTTTGGGTGGTAGCATCGAAAATAAATTAAAGTTTCTATGAAGATGATATCGATATCGTTGAATATTATATTTTTTCAATTCAAATAAATTTAATAAAAAAACAAATGATTGTTTACTATTAGATTAGCCATGTTTAAGCTGTTTATATTACAAATACCGAGCGAAGCCTGGTAAAACCACTAGTATGTATATTATACATTAGTATACTCAATGTAGAATTAAAATTTTCTAAAATATCGATATTTCGAAAATAAGAAAAATGACTAAGAATTTTTGCAAACCTTAAACCGAGAAAGATGATTTTTTAAAATCGGTGAACTAAGTTAAATTTATTACAAGGCTTTTATTTTTTTTGTAGAACTGTTATAATACCATTCCTATGTAAATATATATCAAAAAACAATTTCAATTATTTCATCTCATATTTAAAAAAAATCAGTGGTGAGGGGACCTTGGATAAATTTTGCTTGAGTGTCCAAAATTCCTAACTACGCCACTGAATTCAATGATTCCAATCTCCTATCGAAAGTTCTCTTGGCAGAATGTTGTCTTTTAGACATTTCCCCGAATGAATGGCAGTAAAGGTGTTTTTCATTGGAAATATTTGTAATACATACATATATGCAAGTATGTCTTATGAAAAAAGTTCAAAATTGAATCCATGAATGGGTAAATATAAAAAATTGGGTCCATCGGCTATGCCACCTTTTCTAAAGTATAAATAAATATATGTACATACATACATACGTATGTATATGTATAGGTAGATAGAGTAAAAATAATGATTGGATTATTTCACCTTCAAAATTATTGATTGCATTAAACAATATGATCACGTTTTCAGACGTGAAAGGATGACTGCACACTCTATACCAGGGGTTCTTAACTCTGTGCCCGCGGGTCTTTGGATTTTGGATGTTTAACATGACATGATCTTAAATGGATTAAATGAAAACATTTAGTCGGTTCCATTTCTCCCTTTTTGAAAAAAAAAGAAACTTAGAATTTTAAATCCTGTTTTAGTTTCACATATTTGTGCGAATATTTCTTTTTTTCCATGAACATAATACAATCAAAAACCAGATCTCGACTTATCTATACCAACCGTGATATTCGTTTACGATTGGGATTATTAACCTACACACCTACATAGCTTTGAAATTTTAGTACACGATTACCCTGATTTATTTTCTAGCTTCATTAGTACTTTTAGGGCTAAGATGAAGAAGCAAATCTGTGGTTGATTCATTGTTTTATTTATATTTACTATGTTTTTTTTTTGTTTTTATTATATTACCAAGCTGTGCTCACTTTCATAGGAATTTAAGTATTTTCTTTTATATTTATATATATTTTTTCGCTCTATTTCTATTTTATTGTTTTTTTATTCTGTATGTGTGCCATTATATTTAAAATAAAATTGAATCTCAATTGCGCCCGGAACCGCAATAGGGTTAAGAACCCCTGCTCTACACGATTCGATGAAAAACCCACTTTTTCAATTTTTTAAATGTTAAAAAGTAATTTGCTGCCGCAAAACCGCAGTAGATCAAATTGAAAATGTCGAGATTTAACAGATAATTGAATTTTGACGCGAGTCGTAAAAGAATATTAGCTACTTACACTCGTTTTTTTGCGCAATTAACCTTTTAGATGCGCTTGTTAAATTCCGAAACGGGGATGCTTAATTGATCGGTAAAATTTACGAAGCGCTCTTTATGACGAGCGATAAATTTTTACGATTGCATTGCATCGAAAACGAAACTGTTATTTTCCGGGTACTATTAATATTATATTATGTTATATGTAGTACGAAATGTGTCGTCACGCTCTTGCCCTATAGTCGATGAACTTTTGGATACTTTTGGGTGTGTGTATGTATGTTTTTTTTTTGTGTTTTTGGATAACGATAGCGATCATTTCAAAGATATATTGGCGCCGGCGAGCGATAAATAGTTACAGAAAGTCATGGAAGACGTGTCCTGTAAATCAAAATGTTAATGCGAGACGGTCTACCGCGTAGTGGAAAAGAGCCTTGTGATTAACGATTTGACGTTCGAGACGGCATTTTTGACTTTTGATACTGTCACTTGGCGTCCGTGGGAATTTTCACATTGTTTTACCGTTTTGTTTAACTCTGGTGGCATTTATAATACCTCTTCGGGTGGCGCAATCGTCGTATAAAACGAAGCGTTGCCAAATCGATAGGGTTCAAAGTTTGTCGCCGATTAATTCTGTGGGATAGGTTTTTATCGGTGCGTGTGGAAATTCGGCCATTTTCCGTGTTTTTAGCATATATTTTTTAAAATGAAATTATTTATGGATGTTTTATTGTGTATATATGTATGTACTGTCACTAAGGTTTCCAGTCCCGGGATCTCGGTGTTTTCTGGTACCGTGAATCCCGGTGCTGAAAATAGTCTGAATACCGGGATTACGGTGCTGGCAAAATGTATTTAAAAATATTATTTTTACAAAAATAATAATTAAAAACATTATATAATGAACAATGGTGGGATGAGCAATGACAGTCATAGTCCATTTGTTTTCTCTGACCCGTTTTGACGCCGGATTGCTGTTCCCACGAAATGGTATCAACGGCCTGTATTGTGTCGCAGATTTTGTGCTCGACTGCAATTGATATTTGTAGCATATTTTGACTGATTTGAACTCAGAATCGATCATTGATCACGTTTTCACGTGTGTGTCTGTATGTGTCTGTCTGTACGTCAGTGTATTTTGGGGATTTTATGAACACCGTTCGTACTATCGAACTGAAACTTAATATTGGTTACTGAAATTATTATCGGTATGACGTAAATTTTTTTTATATTTTCAAATTGACCGGAAATGGTACCTCCCATTATAGGTGATCTCTTTTTTACTAGCCTCTTTTCAGCTTGCTTTCGATTTTTTCGTGTCTCTTTTGTTTCGATGAATAATTACTAGACGGTACAAACTATTTATAAAAAAACGAATCAATGAATCGCGCTGCTGGTTTGTGACTCCAGGTCGACGTTTCTTATCAGTGTTTACCTTTTTTTTTCATTAAAACGGTTCCTGTAAAATTAGCATCTCTTTCCTATCTCTCTTTTGTTAATCTCAAGTTATTCAGCATCTTGAGGTTTGCCAATTTGATTATAAAATGCTGCAATACAATTCTCCATAGATGTCACTGTTGATGTTCGCATTGAATAAAAAAAATGTTTATGTATATTGATTGATTGCATTGTATCTTTATAAGTGCACTCGTCGCTTTGGAGCGATCTGTAAAGGCAAATGTTCATGTTCTATGAAATAAAATAAAAATAAAAAAGTATACATATATGTATGCATCGGAAAAGCTCGATGAAAATAAGTGTGATTTTATCTTTAAATTTTATTTTTCTACTTTCAAATTTCAGTAGATTCTGGTTATATGATATTGATTGGGATTTTTGTTACTTACATATATTCCTGATAAATCATCATCATCTCTCATATATCACCTTGCTTGCGGGGTCAATCCCCGAAGTTATTATGCTTGCTTCGTTTTAAAATCTTGGACAACAAATTTAACGATTCAGATTCTGTACTGCATTTTTTTGTACCGCTAAAATTAACATAATTATATCTCCTTTTGATCTATTTGATCCTTCACTCTCAATCCGGGACGAGGTCCCAAAATTGTCGTTGTTGGTTGTCGAGAGGCATAGGTGAGGCTTATTGTCAGTTATTATTTTATTATTATTATTTTACTCTACTGCCTGTCTCCTGACAGCCATATCTTACATTTGTATATATGTATTAAGAAAAAATTCTTTGCATTCGAATTTTTTTATTCAGATTAGGTTTAGGTTGTGGTGGGCACTTTTTTGGGGGCGGCATTTTTGAAAATATATGATGTAAAAAGAATATTTAAATTGATTCAGAATGCATTTATCCCATTCAATATGTTTTCTTATGTTGAACTTGTACTTTGTAATTCGCTGACAAAATGTAATTAATTATTTTAAAAACGAACCTACGGCTTAATTCTTATTTGCGTATATAATTTTTTTAAATCATATATAATATTAATAATCGCAGCATTATTTGGCCACAGTTTGAGATTCGCTGTTTTATTAAAAATGTATTGTAAAAAAAATCGTCAAGGAATATGTATAATTATTTTTTCACGTCATCGAATTTGAAGTTTGATTTAATGTAATTGCAGTTTATAAGTGAGCAATGTCATAAATTTGAAATGCAGTAAAAAGATTATTTGATCAAAAAGCCACTTAATGCATTTTTTACTTTCGATTAATTTTATTTTTGTTGATAGGTTTATCACGAGAGCGACAACGAATGCCGAGCTCGATTCAAGGCAGGAAAGGTTCGTGGAATTTTCTCATTTTCTTCTTTTTCTAGCGTTATGATTGAATTGTGCACAGATTGCCCGCGATTCATACGAAAACGTGCATGCATACGCTTATTTATTTATTTTTTAAAGTTCGATCGCGAAAGCCGATTATTGCAAAACAATGAAGACACGTTTTGATCGTTCGTTACAACGGCAGGCGTGTCGTGTCGAAAGGACGCCGGATATTCGTTCGACGACAGGATGTTGCAATGCGGAGAAAGCGACATAACACCCTGTACATATGCAAGGCGAAGGACTAATAATAATTGATAACCGGTGACTTTCGACCGTTTGCCGTTATTCAAATTGCCACCGAACTTGTATTATTATTTTTTTTATTATTAATATGTATGTACATACGTACATATATGCAGTAAAACGTTATGGGCTTATTTGTGACACACTTTTCGCTCTCGCGCGATAATTAACGCTCAAACAAATAACGGACATGTCCATCGAGGGGTTTTTCCCGGCGCCTGCGTCTTGTCCTAGAAATGGAGATTTAGCTTTTCGGTTAGAATAGTGTTTCTCAGACTGTGATACGCGCACTCTTCGTGGTAGTCAAGCGGAAGATATGAAGTGAAGGGTACGCGATCGTCTTATTCAATACAAAAAAAATCAACAATATATTGCTCCTGCTTGATGACAAATTACAATGAAGAAATTACACTGTTCGACAAATGACAACTTTTTTTTTTTGGTTCAGAGACGAGATATGACTTTTCTTATAGATCTATGCCCAGTGAACACGAATCTGGTAATAAAAAATTTCGATTGGCTTGAGATTCGGAGATATACACATACATACATATGTGTTTTTTAAGTCGAGCGATTTTTCTATATCTTGGTGTTATTCGGTCGATGTCTCAAAATTCAAAAGTCAATTTCCTGTTCAAAATGAATATTGGAATCTATAGTCGGGTATTTTATCTTTCATTTGTAGTACTTTTCAGCTTTCAAATCTCTCTAAGTAGTCGTCCAGTTCAAATCAAAAGTCAAAAGTACTTATTTTCACTTGGGATTTTTTCCCACTGTTAATATTATTTTATATTGAGTATCCCTATTAATTCAATTCAGATTCGTGTAAATACGACTAAATACTAGTACATACGAGCTTTTATCTCGCAATTTTACCGATTTAGAATTCAGCACACTTCCAATTAACCCTTTTAAACGAAAACAAAAAATATTGTGGCTAGTAAACTATCCCAATAAACATGTTTCAATAGAAAATACTCATAATAAATACAGACGTTGACCAACCACTGCTGAATGAAACCCTCTCCAACGCGCTTCCATTCGTCTCTGTTTTGCGCAATCTCATCTCATCTCATCTATCTCACGCCACAATTTTTTATTTATTTACTAGCTGAAGCTGGCATGCGTTGCAATGCCACAATAACGCATGCAATTTCCGTTCCCGTCATTACAGTAATGATAGTTTTACGGAAAAACGCAGGCAGCGAATACATTTGAAATTATTCAATTGTTTGTTTATTTTACCCTAACATCGCAGGTGGAGTCGCGAAAACATTTGAAATTATTGTTTAGCAATGCCACTCATTCCCGTGTTTCCCGTTTCCATTCCCGTTTTTGGGTGATTTTTTTCACAGAAACCATCACCGACATATACACAATAACTCCTCTAAGTTTCATCGCAATCGGTTGAATGGTATAGGAACCCATACGCGACAGAAAAAATATTTATATATATTGAAAAATCAACAGACAATAGATGTAGACATGCATACAAATAAAGAATAAATGTAACAAAATAGCATCTAAGCCCAATTATATATTTTTACAAATTACATAAAATGGTACATAGAGACAAACAAATGACAAAGAAAAGAATAAAAACCAAAACATGATAACATTATAGAACAGTGCATAACTAAACATAAAGTGATATAATATTGGATGACGATTATACACACATATATTATAAGAATTAGAATGAAATGGATAAATCAATCAAAATTCTCCCGATTGCAGTCCTGAATTGATGCAAGAAAATACCGAATAGATCAACCCCATTCAGCTCCCCGTTAAACATGCGATAAACACGCTGTAAATAGGAATATTTTTGGGAATTGGTTTTGAAAGGATTAAGTGAAAAGAGTGCAGCGTGTCTAGTACACCTAACTGTGATCCTGAAAACAACCTTACTCAGTAAATCGGGACAATCAAGGACACCATTTAGGAGCTTAAAAAGGAATGAAGCATCAGTGAGTCGTCGCCTAACAGAAAGATTGTCAAAGGATAGAAGTTTTAAAGTATCGGGAACAGTAGTATGCATGTACATACATAGATGGGAAAATGGTAGCGTAAGGATTTGATTAATTTTAGTTGGACTTTTTCAATACAATTAATATGAGATATATAAAAGGTGACCAGATAATTGAGGCAAACATAAGATGAGACGTTGCAAGGGAAAAATAAAGGAATTTAAGTACATGAGGATCGATAAAGGGTTTAGTAGGAATCCAAGAGATGCTTTATATGCTTTATTAGTATTGACGGAAATATGTTCAAAGTAGTCGAGTTTATTATTAAGTATTACACTAAGATCCTTAATAGAAGAGGTTGTATTTAAAATTGAATGGTTTAAATGGTAATGTTTAATTTTCTCAATTTCGTCCACCTATCTTCCCTGCGGTCTTCCTTGTACTCTTTTGCATTCTCTCGGGTACCATTCTAACACTTCTTTTGTACACCTTTCGTCCATTCTTCTAGCCACGTGGTCCACCCATTGCCATTTCAATCTCTTTAATCTATCCGCTATGTTCACTACCCTTGTCATACCGCTATGTTCACTACCCTCGTTATGTAGGGCATATACATACATATATGTCCTTATATATAGCGTTACATACTTCTTTAAGTTCGTTTTAAATATTCAGTTTAAAAAACGTATGGAAAAAAAACTCTCTTAAGAGCTTTTAAGACAATGCCATATTTATGCTTATATATCTACTATTTTTTTTTTAAATTTGGGAATACGTACATACATACATATGTCTGAGGGCATGTTGTATGTATGTTTGGGAAACACTTGGTTAATAGATCGTGTTGGGAATTTGCGTGCGTTTCTCACCTTGTTTGTAGTTGCCTAGGTAAGCCGATAACATCTGTTATGGTTAAAATTATAATTGGTCAGGAGGATCCGTGAGAATGAACTCAAATAAAACAATAGAGCTCAGACTCCCATGAAGCTGTGGCACGCACCATAGAGTTCAAGGAAGTCTTATATTATAATATATTACATACAAGACACTATTGCATTGTTACGAGACAAATTTGAAGGACTATTGCCAATTTGGAGATAAAACATGTATGTAAGTTCGAACGTAAAGTTCACTGTGATTACGTTTATTTGCTTATTTTGTATGGGAATTCTCGTCACTGTTTAATTGAACTACATACATATGTAAGACGCAAAAGTTGGACAGTTTCCTTATGGTCTGTTGGAAATACATACATACTTCGTCATGTTTATTTTTCAATTAATTCGTTTTGTGCATACATTATATAATTTATTTTATTGGCCATTTACTAGCAAGCTTCCTCTTAATTTATGTGTGATATTGCTGTTTGTTTTGTTGGTTACAAAACAGTAATAGCCGGGTACTTAAAACCAGCGAATTTGCATACGCATAAAATTGGCTATGGACATGTATAATATACATATCCGTTTGGTCGTATTTTGCATGCTACATATAAGTACATACATGCATGCTTTCCTATAAATTGTCGATAAAGGAGAGATATGTATGTATGTATGTGGATCGACGAAAATCGTAATATTATGTATACTTTTTAAAATGTTTCCGCATGTACAATAATGAGTTATGTATATTCAAGAACACTTTTTTTTATTTATTTGAATTATTCTTATTAGATTAATTGTTGGACAAAATCCAACCCACACGAATGACATTTTGAACATTGTACCAATTCATGAAACTTTTTTGTTGAATATTTTTTTTAATTACTTTGACATTATGCTTTGAAAGTTACATAGTTCTGTGCGGATTCCATGTGACGTGATCAGATTTTGGGTATCGAAAAAAAAATAAGACAGATGCGATAAAAATATTTGCATTTAACTCGCGAGAGGTCGGACATGTTCAACATATAATGTAATATTATGTTGTCGATGATCGGAAAATCCGAAACGCCTTCGCGCTGCAAAAATTGGCGTGCAACTTTCAAACCTATTTCTCGCTCCATAAATCACCAACAGGATGTTGAATCTTCTTCGCTTTTGCCCGTTCTTTCCTCTTATTTTCCTTTTTTTTTTCATTCGTTTTGAGTTCGGACTACAACATTGTCAATTATTGTCGAACCGCTAAATCTAACGTTGCTTTTTTTTCATCGTCGTTTGTTTCCTCTGTTGTGTTCAGAAGTTTCAACACGGTCAGGGACGAGTTGGAAGATGTTGGAAGTATTTTCTTTTCTGATGTTGCCAAGGTTATATTTAGTCTCGAGGCGACTATATATTTCTCTCCATTCGACGAGGAAGTAACGAGATAATCGTTTGTGCATTTTTCGAATATGGCAACTCTTCAAGTAGACCGTCATCGGCTATTGATTGCCTAATTTCATAAATTACTCGACTGTGAAGATTTTGACCTTTTATTGCAATCCTTCAATAAATACATACATATGTAATATATGTAGAGAGCTGACCACTTTACCGCATTGAATTTTCGGTTGCGAAATCGCCGATGGCAAAGCTATAATTCTGATAAAGGAGGCTGTTAAAAGCCAAAATTAAAAATATGGTCGTGAAGAGAAGTATTTATTTTTTTGTGTAATGCTTTGTAATGCTCAATCGCAATTAAGATATGCAGAAACATTCAGGGTACCATTTATCGGCCCGGAAAAATAGCCCTATTTCCAGACAAATTAGGTATTTATCGCGACATTATATGCAAATGACCATCTCTAAAACGATCTAATAAAAAGAGTGCCCATCTCTAAAATAGCTCGCAAGACCCAATCGGCGTCTGCCCGGGCAAATCAAACTTCAAATTGTTGCCAGTAACAAAAATTAAATTTGACAAAAATGAATAACGACTCTAACAACCTAATCTTAATAGGACCAACCCTAACTAAACCTAACCTAACCTAACCCCTAAATACATAAGTGTTGGCTGCTAAGATATTACGATGTGTTTGGATTTATATTATGATGTGTGGACCATGAGGAGAGTGGGAATGGACAGGAGCAGGACAACCCATTTGACGTTTGATTTGCCGGGCTGACGACGAATTTGTCGTTCGAACTATTCTATTTTAGAGATGTTAATTTGACATTTAATGTCGTTTTGACATACATATGTCGTGTAATTTATTTAACAGCCGTGCCAAAAATATTATCCCAAAAATTCATATGTACATACATATGTTCGACATTTAAAAAGCATTTGCAGAATCGGTCGAATACCCATTTAACCGAGGCTACATTGTAGCATTTTTGCAATAAATTGAATGAGATTTGCATATATATAAATCGAGATTACATCTCGATTTTAATTGCATGGTAATTATCGTTTGAGTCGTTAATTTTCCGTGTAATATGAAAAGTGAGGGAGAAACAATTGTGGGATTTCCCAGTCGATGCGGCGATCACGCGAGATGAAAACGGTAGTACAATTGATCGAATTTGATTAGGAGGTTTTCCTCGAAAGTGATCGCAAGGCTTCATCTTACGTCGACGAGAGCCGCATTGCACATGTGTACGACCTCAAAATATGTAAAACTGTCACGAGTTGACTTAAACACTCGTAACTTCTGATAAAATGTGCAAATTAAAATGTGCAAATTAAATTTTATTCGTTTTTAAATACGCATATCGGATTATACGATGTGATTCACCCGATATAGTTTCGTGGATCTTCTCGATTTATGTTTTATCACTGTTGTGTGATTTGAAATTATGAATGTGTGTATATTCTTCTGCTTACGTGTGTTGTTATTTATCGGTCGGATAAATGTAACAAATCAAAATTGAGTTATTATGAAAATGCATTAAAGCGGCGAAGAAAGGCTCTTGTCATAGTTAGTATGATAAATAATGGCAGTGCAGTGTTAGTTTTCGCCAGCACGATATAGCTAGGGGGCGAAAGGATAGACAACGGCTAACAGATGTAATATATTATCTGAAACTGTATGATATATCGTTGCTTTCCTTTGAATCTTTAAAAATTCGCCTATACTTGAGAGAAAATCTGGGTCATTTTGATAAAATTTTCCATACAATTTTTTTTTATAATGTTTCTTTGATTTTGATATTTAAATGCTTTTCATTATTTCGAAATTATGTTCACAATACATCTTATATCTATTTTAATAGCTAATGATCTACTGATCATTTTCTATTTTACAATTTAATTTAATTTGGTTAGTAATCATAGTATTATATTATTCTAATGTTAATCTACAGCATAATAGGAAAAAGAGCTCAAAAACCTATTTGCAATCCTTATTTTAATGTTTCTAATGCAATTCAAACAAAAGATTCTTAAAAGAAAAATTATGTTTTGTGTTTATGATATTGTAGCATATGCTAAAAGGAGCCGCCGTTATAATTGGTTTTCGAAGATTATCTCCAGGCTTAAGTGCTTTCGGCTAACAATGGAGACCGCCGAATGGACTTAGTGGTCGGTAACGGCACGCAGCCACTTCCCGCTAGAGTTCTCAGAACTGACGGCATGAGACCGTGGAACTGCATATCTAGTAAGTGATTATAACAATAGGTAAACAAACGCGTCGAGGAAGATGCAGTGAGTGACCTGCCCTTTATAAGCAGGTACTTATGTACATATATACATATATACAATATATATACATATATTTATTTTTTAACCAATCATTTGTATTTATTTAAAGTTTGGACCATTTGAAAGTTTCAATCATAATTGAAACAACCGTCACGATTTATCACGATTTGTTAGGTCTGTGTTTCCAGTGAATTTATCAATTTGAAATTACCGTATTAATACTAAAAATAAACGAATTCAAAACAACCACAATACGACATTTCCATCGATTTTTAATGTAATATTTTGCAATTATATGCCTATATATGCATGTATGTACTTTATTCGTGATAAAATAGTTACGGTAATTACCGATGGTGATATTTTGTCGATTTACCGGTAAACCGCTATATCGGTATTGCAATCCCTAATATGGATAGTTGTCAAATGTTGCTAATTCGATCATCGAAGAGGTCCAAATAAAAATTGTAAATGTCAGAAGAATCAAATTTTTAGAAAAACATATATATGTATGTATTTGTAATATAAACATTTTTAGGAAATACACAGAAGAAAGTCGTTTTGTTGCAATAACCATCAAATAGATACGGCGAAATAGAGTCTTGATAATTTAATGTATGCTAGGATTTGATTTTATTCTATTTTGTTAGAGAATTTTATATCAAATGAAGAACTTCTTATTCATTTTGGCTTAACCTTGCGGAAGGATTTCATAGATGGTGAAAATTTTTATAAAATTCGGGGCGCTACATATGTACATATGTAGAAATACAATTGGAAAACGTTGTAAGCCTTCCCAAGCATTATCAATGTTTTCCAAAACCAAAACATCTATTTCGAAAGGATTTTCTTGATAGTAGTTGATAGTTATTTTAGGTACATTGAAAATTAGCATCTAGGCGTCTGGGCGTAGCCCTAAACGGCGAATGCTCAGGGGGTCGCAGTTGGCGTAGCCCTCAACGGCGTAGTTTCAGGGTGGCGCAAGGGGCGTAGCCCTAGACGGTGAATGCTCAGGGGGGCGCAGGTAGCGTAGCTCTAGACGGCGAATGCTCAGGGGGGTACAGGTGGCGTAGCCCTAGACGGCGAAGGTTCAGGGGGGCGCAGGTGGCGTAGCCCTAGACGGCGAAGGTTCAGGGGGGCGCAGGTGACGTAGCTCTAGGGGGCGCAGACGCTGGGGGCGTACATATAATTTTGTATAAGAGACTTACTATATGTTTTTTTGTTCGTGACAGTCAATTTAATAAAAAAAACAAATGAGTATTCAAATAAATTTATATAAAATAAAACTATTCAAATAAATTTAATAAAATGTTTACTATTAGATTAGTCATGTTTAAGCGGTTTATATTACAAATACCGAGCGAAGCCGGGTAATACAACTAGTAAATAAATAAATATGATTCAAAACTCCTCTACACGTATATAATTTCCCTTTCGAAGAAGGAAAAACGGTTTTAAACAGTACAAAAATTACATACGAATACTTGTGTGTGTGTATATCAACGGATAATACGGCCTTAGAAGAACATAAGTAGATAATAAATAAATTGAATGCAGAGAGACACACACATATTTATAGGTAGGTAGTGGTAGTGTGCAGAGGTATTGTTAGTTGTGACAGAGTACTGTTTATAAATTATGTTGATTGAGCGTTGCCACAACTACGCGGCGCGTACCGAACGAATCGTCCAATAAATTTTACATTTAAGAAATTTCGTACTGCACTTTCACCGGTGGCGACGAAATGTCGACATCACCCCAAAGGTCACGTCGGCCCCTTCTTCTTCGAGGGATCTTCGTCGGGTGGCCGAGTCTTCCTCGGGCTGTCCAACTTAGGGACACAGGGCGGGGGTGGGCCAACGGGGTCACGAGGAGGTTTTGGCGGTGACGTCACCCCCCCATGTTGGATAACCCGCGTAAGCGGCGGCTCACGTAATACTTTCCAATTGGAAAGATCTGATGATGGTGGTAAACAGGTTGCGCAACCCGTCAACGGCTCCTCTTGCCGGCCCCGAGCTGGACCAACGATCCACTGACTTAGATTGCTCGAGGTGCTTGATCCAATTCCCACTCGGGACAACGCTTCTCCTTACCTCAACATGTCCTGTGTAACCCTTTGAGTGCTGACGCCTTTTCTGTTGAAAGCCCGCCACGTTGAAAATTTCGCCAACATTTCCAACTAGAATCGTTTCGAAATCCAATAGAAAGCAGGTATAATAAAAATTGTGGCTGATCCAAACAAACCCTAGATAACTACCGCCGAGGATTTCAAGTTTTGTAAATGTGTGTTTAGTCTCTCTAATATATCTTTCAACAAAATAAAATAAACAAAAGCAGTCTATTAATGAATGTATTTTTTTCCCAAAACTAGTTCCATCTTCTTCATTGTTGTTAAAATGTAAAGCTCACAATCTAAATTCCAAGCCACATTCTATTATAAAATACTCGGCAGTTAGGGATTTCCATCGGGTAATGCTATGCTGCAATGGTTATAAATTCAGAAATTCCGGTGTTAGCGAGTCTTTATAAACGTTGACAAATGAATGACACGGATTACATGACCCATGTTCAATGCATTTTTTTTCAATGCTACCTTTAAATGCTTAGCAGGTAGTATTCTTGTTTACTTTGTACATGCTCAATGTATGTACCTATACAACGCCTATCGGCGTGGATATGGATGTGTCAGCAAAAACGCCGATTGGCGTTGGTAATTAAATTATTAAGCTCATTAATTTACGTATTTTATAATAATGTGTACATATTTCAGTCGGTACAAGTTTAGCATTCACACCAGGGCTGAGTAATCGTTCACAAAACATGACTAAAAACACAAACTGATTACGATTCCATATATAAAATTTAACTTTTTTCCATTTAAGCTATTATAAGAATATCTCTGGAGTACTAATCCTTTTGATTAATCATTTTTTTCCTTTAAATGTTTTGTATTTTTTATTTATGAAACTTATAAAGCCAGCGGCCTCGACTAGTGGTTAGCATATATGCTTTCGAAAATAGTGGTCGCGAGTTTGAGTCCCACTGGTTGCTGCTGGCCAGACCTCGGTTTGTAACTCCAGGTCGATCGTTTCCTATCAGAGTTTGCCGATTTATCTGATTTTCATTGAAACAGTGCCAACAAATTGGCAACCTTTACCCATTTCTCGCAATTTTCGAGTTTTCAGCATCTCGAATTTCGCTGATTCGTATAAAAATGCTGCAAATTTGTCCATAAATGTCTCGATTTATATATTAACAAAAAAAAATGCTCTGAAAATGTAAGTTTATCAAAAATTTAATCCATAGATGTCTCTGCGATGCTGTGTTAAAATTTTTCTAAAAATTGTATATCGATGTTTGTAATTGGCCAGGAAGGCACATTGGCATTTACCTGGCCTTCCTGGTATATGTATGTATATATGTGTGTAAAAATAAAAAATAAAATGTAAACATTTGACTTAACAGATTTGTCAAACATCAGGCCTCTTTTCAATTTGACCTAAGTATGTAAAAAAGACAAAGATATAAACACCGTGTCTAATATGCACACATTAGGTTTTGTTGAGTCACTCTCGGTTAGTAATTCAATACTCATTTACATTATTTAAACGTGAAATTGGAGTCGCTTGGATTTTTAACGACTTCGAATTCTCGGTCATGCTTTACACTGAATGATTCAGAGGTTAAATTTTTATATCTAAATATCTTTACGTGAAATCGTTTGGCCATATTGACAATAATATTAGTTATGCATAACGTAAATAGGTATGTTAGTGTCGATCTCCTAAGGCGAATTCACAGAAAGAATTTGTCGATGCTATCAATGCGTCCAGTTTTATCTCTTTGTGCCTTCATTATATTTTTTCAATCGAACATGACACAGATCGCTCCAAAGCGACGAGTGTACTAATACACATACAATAAAATAATACAAACAATACAACAATTTAATCCAATACGGATTCGAACAAACATCATCCACAGTGATATATATGTATATGTAAATGTTTGCAGCATTTTATTATATAGAAATCGGTGAGCCTTAAATAGCTTGAGATTTTGCAAGAGAGATGCCAATTTGAAGAAATTTTGAGAAAATCAGATAAATTGGCAAACTCTGATGGGAAACGATCAACCTGGAGTCGCAAACCAAGGTCTGGCCAACAGCTTCTAGTGGGAATCGAACCGTGGCCACTCTGCTCGAAAGTATAATATACTAACTACTAGTCCACGCTGCAGGTTTCCAACTTTTGGTTTGTATTATACTCATTGAACATTGAAGTTAGACTCCATTGTCCGATTTCAAACCGCTATCAGTGCTGAAAAATCATTTGAAACGTACGATATTTTGGATTTTAAAAAAAAATCCATGAAAATTAGCTTTTCATCGTGATTTATCTTAAATAGCAACAACGTGAACTGATCAGTTTTTTGACAATTTCATAAAATGAGAAATTTCCCAAATCGGATGAAACATTTAAATACGCGTGTAGCTCTAATAGATATTATTAAGATATTCTATTGTAAAAAAAGCGTAGTTGATTCACTTTCGTGCGAAGAAGTCCTATTTTGTTCATCGTTAGATCATAAGAATGTGTCTCAAAGCACGAGGATATATTTCCACACACATAAACGTATGCCATAAAATTACGTGAATTTTATAATATAATCATTGGGTTAAAGTTGATCGGCGCAATAGTTATAAAAGTTAAATTTACGATATCGAACCGTCTCATTAGGCAGAGTGTGTGTTTGTGTTGTTGTTGTTGTTTTTTTTTTTTTTCACCTACATATGTACAATTAAACATATATGGGCGTGTTGTGTTGTGCAGGTATGTATGTAATGTTTACACGGTTACGTCAAAAATTAATGAAAACATGACATTGTCGAATGAATAATTAATTAACTAATCGATGAATAATTATCTCCAACACAATACGAGCTGATAAATAAATTAATTCGTAGATTCTTAGAAAGTGTATGCAATAAATCATGCTGTCAGCAATGGAAACATAATCAAAGGTTAAATCGCTCTTTCGGACGAGAGAAAGAGTTTTTTTTTTTATTTTTTTTTTATTATTATTTATTTTTGTTCAAAGAAGACAATTCAATCGAATGGAGCGTGCGGTCTACATCTAACCATTATATTATTATTCCTCACGCGCAATATTGTCTATTTATTTATAGAGATTTATCACAGATTTGACATAATGACAGTGTGCCAATTCTTGTCGCACGCGAAGGTAGCATCGCGTATTAAATAATAATTACACACGTTAAATTATATATGTATATGTGTATGTACGTATGTATTAAAGATAATACATATAAGGTCCGCTTCTATGTATGTATGTATGTACCGGGTATGTAAATGGGTACGACGACGAGTCGATAGGTCAGCGTGCACAAATTATGACCCTTTAATGGATGTTGTGTGGATCGGTCGAAAAAACGAAAGTGGGTGGGTGGGTGTACCAGTAGCGTAATTAATGGTCGATTTTGAAATTATCGTATTTGTCACACACATGCATATCTGGCTCTCATAATCGGACGACTTTCGCCGTGGAATTCGTTGCGCAAATATCGGGTCAGTCCGAGGTCAGGTCAAACCAATAACCCCAGCGCCACACGCTGCCCGGTCGCTTTCCTCGGTTTGTTTTGTTCTCGAAACCGTCGAAATGGGTCGATTGCTCTTCGGAAGTGTTGCTTGTGTAAGCTCTGCTTTTCGTTTCGATATATATGTACATATATATTTTCAATATTGGGAAGATTGTATTATTTTTTCATACTTTATTTAGGCTTGAATGATATGTTAAGTTGCGGTCTCCGTGACGAGCCAGAATGTTAAATTACAGAAAACGCAAATATCGGAAGGCAAAGATCGAAAATCGAAAGATCTTAAGTCGAAAGATCAAAAAAAAAGGGTGCATGGTAAACGGAACATACTCACGTACATACTCACTCAATTTGCGCGAGCAAATTGAGTGATACAACAGGAACAAGAGGAACAGGCCCTTCCTCCCGTATTAATGTGCACGCGCAGAATACGGGAGGAAAGGCCTGTTCCTCTTGTTCCTGTTGTATCCTGCTCGCGCAAATTAAGTGAGTATGTACCGTTTACCATGCACCATTTTGTTTTGATCTTTCGACTTAAGATCTTTCGATTTTCGATCTTTGCCTTCCGATATTTGTGTTTTCTGTAATTTAACATTCTGGCTCATCACGTAGACCCGTTAAGTTGGTATCTGGACACGTACCCCCCCGGACACATACCCCCGGCCAAAAACCCCGTGGACATTAACCCCCCCCCCGTGCAAATAACCCCCCTCCCAGCCATGGATAATTTTTTTTTTAAAATAGTAATAAATAATCAATAATCAATAATAAAGTAAAGTAAAGTAAAATAAGAATAAATTGGGTGTGGTAGAGCATATTGAATTTATATTTATATACACTATTTAATTTCAATTTATTGTTGTAAATCGAATACATATCAATTTAAAATACTTTTAGTCACCAGTTAGCGTCTGCGTTGTGTGGTATTGAAAGTAAATTTTAATAAAAGTAAGTAAATTTAAAAAAAAACATATATGTTTTATTATTATTATATTTTAAATATTTTTAGATTATCCAATTATCCATGATGAAATTCGTAAAATCGAGAAAAGGAAAAGATGAAGTTATATTTGAGGGTTTAAGTGTATGTCAAACAAAAAAAATTAGCAAACGGTGAATTTGTATTTTTTTCTGAATGAAATAAATTAGTATTGATACTGACTTTTAATTAAAGATACTGTCAATTTTTATAAAATATTTTTATCCTTGGAGGGGGGTTATTTGCACGGGGGTTAAAAACCAGGGGGTTTTTGACCGAGGTTAAAAAAAAACAAGCAAACAATAGGAATTACAGCATTTTAGGAAAAATTTTACAGCATTTTTTAAATCAAATTGGTGAACCTCAAAACGCTGAAAAACTTGAGACTAGCAAGAGAGATAGGAAAGGAGATGCTAATTTTTCAGGAATCGTTTCAATGAAAGTCAGAAAAATTGACAAATTTTGATAAGAAACGAAAGGTCTGGCCAGCAGTGGGACTCTACATATATGTACATACATACATACTTATGAGCATTTCAATATCTGAATGTTATATCAGTGTTATCAGATATTATTTTAAATTATTTGTCCGGTAGCCTATGTACACTCATTGTTTTCTATCTGTGTTGTTTTCTGAAGGAATTTTGATCTTTTTTCTTCTATTTGAACCTCTCGGGGATGTTTTGTATTCACAGCTGGTTCATGTACACATACGTACATACATACATATACACCTATATATGTATGTACATATGTACATGTATATTTGTGCTGACATTCCCAATTTTTCTCCTTATATTAAACTATTATTATATACATATATACATATGTACATACGTTTTGTGTTTATGTTTTTATGTTATATGTTTTGTGACCACTTATATTATTATTTGAACTTTTGCTGTTATTGTTTTTTTATGTAATGTATGTATAGATACATATGTATTTTATTTCTGTGTGGTTAATATATTTTTTGTTTCTGACCATTATGGTGCATTGAGAATTCCTGTAATGCCACAATAGTCCAAACTTTAAATAAATAAATAGAATGTCGTATGTGAGGAATAATTCTTAATGTGAGTGGACGATGCTTTTATCATATGGGGTTGACCGAAGAAGAATATATCATCCGAATGCACGTTTACATGCAAATATGGGTTAAACATTTTTGTAACATATCCCGTAACTAAATAATTTTTTGTTCATTCGTAAACCTGTTTAAAAAAAAAAACTATAAAGTAAATCGCTGTCTGTGTGTGCCATTATTCTTCATCTTTTAACAATTTATCCGCTCGAAAAGTAAAATACTTACATTTTTATTATTGATTTTCGTCACACATCAAATATAAGCTGATCAAAATTTAAAAAGAATCATTTAAGTTTGATTTAAAATAAGAATAGTTATGTAGCTTTTTGACAGACGAAGTTGATCTTTTTACATCTCGTTGCAAAACGTTGATCTTTTTACATCTCTATTCCTTTGTCCTAATCGAGTCGAGGCTTCAATGCCTCTAACCATTTCGTCTGGGAAATCAATGCATTTAATTTTCTCACTAGCGCCAAATTTACCTTATCGAATTCCAGTCACTCCACAATCTTTTTATTCAACTTCGGATTATAGACATTTCGTTATTCTCAGTTTCCCTGACATTTCGTTCCTCCTTTCATTTGTATTATATCATTGTGTGTAATTCGGCACCAAGATAAATCGCCTGCGCATAATAGTCTAATACATTAAACACCGGTCGAATTTGTCATTGTATAATGTGCGTGAAATTCTTAGGTAGTCGATCGTGTGTAACGCAGGAATGTCTTCCGACGTGTCGTTACATACATAGATCTGCTGCTGCTATTTTATGTGAGATGTATAAAACGGCATCCAACATGGCGTTTGGTAATGTGGAATATAATCTTCAACCACGACCCGATAATAAGCTGTTAATCTATCCGAGAAGTCGTCTGCGAATGCGCCGATGACCCCACCTGGAAAGAATTTCATTGCGATTTAAACACGCGAGTTGCAGTATGCAGTATGGAGATAACTCGGATAGGGCATCCTTTGAATGGAATTTCTGTATGCATACGGGAAATGTTCGAACGTGATGCTATATTATATTATATAATATCATATAATAAATATTTTACAACGGTGGGATTCTGTGAAATTTAATTAACCGGTAAAATTTATGACTGATTAATATGCATGTGGAGAACGCGCGCTTTTTGACATTCAGCTGAAATACGACAGCTTTCCGGCATGCGATGCTATTAAAGCTAGTATATCGTTCAAAGTAGCACTTTCCCATATATACAACCAGTGGTGTAGTCGGGCCAGGTCACCGCCCTGGTACTTCTTTTTGAGCCAGGTCACCACCCTAGTACTTTGATATAAAAATTGTTTTTTGTCATTACAACCATATATCCTCACGCAAAAACTCATTTGAGTGCAGAAAAATTTTTAAAATCAGCCCAACAACCCATTGAAAATATTATAGACACTTTGAATGATGCTGAAATCGAATCATCAGAACTGTATATTATTATATTCAAAAAATAATAGCTTACTCGGACCATTTTGATTGACTTTTCAAGTTGATTAGCATTTAATTTTTTTATAAATATTTGTGCTACCAATATTAGGATACATATTTTTTAATTATGTAAAAATTACTTGTAAGGGGGGGGGGGTCGTAAAAATTAAACACCGCCCGTTACTTTTTTATTTAGCACTACACCGCTGTATACAACCTATACATATGTATGTATGCATGTACATAATGTGTACGGTTGACATTCCCTGGCCGTGTAAAAGTCGAGGAATTTGTTGGACATGGACGCGGCTATGTGTGCTTGAATTCCTCCACGTTGTACCGATTACTTAATTATGTGAAATGTCGAATCTTCTCTCGATGTACCTAAAGTTATCGTCGTAGCCTCTCGAGTGTGTAATATATATATTTTTTTATTTAAAAGGAAAAAGTCGAGGTCATATTTTTGTAGGGCACACATACATATGTACATATGTATGTATGTTTGTATAAAGTAAGTCTCATTTGCGGTAATTTAAATTATTTACGAATTTCACTGAAGGTTACGGAATTTATTATTTATATGGTGTATTTACATACGTACATACGTGAGTAAATATATTTTTTATGAAGCTTTGATTTTTAGTGTAATTGTAACGAGCCCAAATTTACATGTATTTGTGATACATTAAATATATAAAAATGTTCAGAAACACTGTATTAACTCATAGTTTTCATTGTATATTTACTTATCAGCCTTGCTGTTTTAAAAGGCATTGTTTTCTAATGTAACAGTGATCAGTGGTTAGCGTGGGGTTTGGTGCATCCGCTCTAAAATCGCCAGATTAACAGAACGGCAGCTTTAAACGTAATTCTCGTTTTCTCGAATGATAGATTGCACATCAGATGACGAGTAACCTTTCGATGTGCACAGATGCGATTATTAAAATTGAGTTGGATTTTTCTGGCGAGTTTAATAAGGCAAGATTCGGAACTTATCGAATCTTGCCTTATTAAACTCGCCTGAAAGATCCAACTCAATTTTAATAATTACCATTTTAATAATTGCATCTGTGCACATCGAGAGGTTACCCGTCATCTGATGTGCAATCTATCATTCGAGAAGATGAGAATTGCATTTAAAGCAGCCGTCCGTTAATCTATCGTTCAATTTGTCTGGCGATTTTAGAGCGGATGCACCGCATCCCTTGTATTCTATTGTTCTGACACTTGTTCTATTGAAATTTTCGTTGTTCATGATTCAGCCTTCTATCAATCTTATCCAATTCCTCATTTCAATTTAACCAGCAGAATAGGCATTAGCATTAGCATTAGCATATAATGCTTGCAACTGAGCGTTCACGGATTCAATACCTGGCCCGGTGCTGCCGGCCAGACCTTGGATATGTGATTCCAGGTCGATCGTTTCCTATTAGAGTTTACCAATTTATTTGATTCCATTGAAACGGTTCCAAAATATTGGCGATCTTGTCATATTATCGCAAAATTAGAATTAGAGTCAACATCTTGAATTTTCTAATTTATTAAAATGTTGCAAAAAAAATTCATCCATAGATGCTCTATAAATTGTTTAGCAATGTTTATAAAAGTTTTTACCTATGAGGCCCTCCTGGTATATACATAAGTATGTATAAAAATAAAATCTCTATTTATCTAGCTAGGAAAGTACATTTATTTTTACAGTTTTTATTAGTTTCACTTCATCCGTTAGTATGACAAACTTCCTACACTCTTCCGGTCACTTTGAAACTTTGCCATTTTGCAAGGTTTGGCTGCCGAAAGATATTTCAATTGGGAACGCTAAGTCGATAGTGAAATATAATCGTAATAAATACTTTTAAGAATCCAAAAATTTTGGAGACGTTGTCAGCTAACCACCACTTGAAGCTACTTGAAACAATAAAAGGTTGAGAATTATACCAGAAAGAATTTCAATTACTTATCAGTAAAGTGTCTCTCTTACATGTTTGTAGGAATTTTGGTAGCTTGCCTTAAATCGGTATTAATTCAGTTTATGTATTAAAATTATATTAGTATACATATGTATGTATGTACATATTTCAACAATTTTAAGTATATTATATACATATACTTACATATGAATGTATACCTGGCAAGAATTTTGTGATTATATGTATATATAATATATACATATACATATGTATGTATATGCATTGTGAAAAAAAAAAAAAAAAAAATATATATATATATATATATATATATATATATATATATATATATATATATATATATATATATATATATACTTTTCATTGTCACTTAAATGATTAATTTGATATTAGAGCGGTATCTAAAAATATAATTTACATATACATTTTTTACATGTACATAATATGTGAAAATATTGCCAATACTGACATACATACATACATAAATATATGTATGTATGGATGTATGTATATGTATTTACTTCAGTCAAATTGCCAACTGGGTGTTACAAGAGGAATGCAAATATTGCATTAGAAAATTTACTATTATCATGAATATGCTATGCATTACCACAATTTTAATTTTTTTTTACATATGTATTAACATAAAGTGACAATATACAGCAATGTTCGCCAAGTGAGCTACACATATTCGGGTGAAGTTCATGTTTTGGACGTGAACCTTTTCTTTCGACTAATCAAAGACAAAATATTTTGAAAAGAAATAACTGCAATGAATACTTTTAGTACCTAGTATGCAATTACTGTTATTTAATAATTAATTCTTTTTTCTCTAAGTAAGACATTATTTAGCTGAAAGCAGGGATGCTCATTTTAATTTAAAATAATACTCCAAAGGAGCCGAATAGTAAAAAACATGAAATCATGTTTATTACGACGAAAAGACCGATATCGTTAAATATAAGTGCAAGCCTTAATACAAAAGTAAATATAAACCTCCCCCGACAAAGAGGAAAAGGAAACAACGGATCTTATCTAAAATATTTAGCACAAAAATATTAACATTGAAATTGATTTATTTTATTACAATACACAGTACTTGATTATTTATTTTATTGAAATCTATTTTATTAAAATAAATATAAAATTAAATGTCTGTTTGTCTGTCTGTCTGTCTGTCTCGTATAGGCTCCTGAACTACTCAACCGATTACGATGGAACTTTCAGGATTTGTTGTATGCATGCCCAGGAAGCTTACTGTGAAAAAAAAACGGGATAAAATCTCTTCATAATGATATTCGATATTACGATTTTACCGACGCGAAAGTTTGAAGCGCCGTTGTGTAGTCAAGGAAATGTGTTCGTAGGTAACCACGTTAACAGGTGGTTTATGACGACACGGCGTTGAAGAGACGTTAGTATATCTACAACCATCACTTTTTTTTACATATATATATATATATATATATATATATATATATATATATATATATATATATATATATATATATATATATATATATACATACAATACCAGGAAGGCCTTACGGGTAAACCCCGATGCACCTTCCTGGCCAATTACAAACAATACAGTATTGTTATTACACAAGTCAATGAATTACGAGACACTGAAAACTCGTAATTACATTGAAACGCATATCGGGTTCAGCTAGTATTTTATATAAAAAAAACACTTGTCATATACAGGATGTTAGGTAGCTCGATACAAAGGCTTAAAGGGTTGATAGCTTACATAATTTAAAACATTTTGAGCCACACATAACTCAGTCCAAAGTCTTACGGTTTTTTTTTTTATTTCATTTTTAAAGATTTTTAGTAAAAACACCAAAATCTCACAGTTAATAACTAATACTGCCCAAGTTAAAAGAAGTACATATGTTAGTCAGTTATTATTTTTTTGTTTGTCTAATGTTTATTCAATCAAATAAAAACAAATATAACCATCTGTGTCATTATTTTTTTCTTAAAAAATTAACAAAAATTATTTTAAGAGGCAAAACCTTTATAAAATTTACATGGCTGTTTATTGTCCTTTATATTAAGATAGCACTATTAAGAATCAGAATTAAGGTGTACACCCTGTATAGAAAAAATAAGTCAATTGGATAATCCTGGAAATAAGAGATAAGAGATATAAAAAACTATAAATATTTAAATATTAGAGATAACGAGAACCTATAGAGCAAATTTTATAAAATATAGAGTGAATTATAGGCGTTTAAACAATTAAAATCTGAAATAGCATATCAAGGCGAAAAGGTTGAAGATAGATTATGGTAGCCTTACGTACCGTCATAAACGTCACCGTATCCGAGATTCTGGATATTTGTTACGCATTGTATACGATATTTTATCTCCAACGTAATGGCAGACGATACATTTACGTATATTGATGACCAAAATGAGCAATATGGCAAAGTATGAAAACGATCGGATAAGAGATAAAAATAACCACTGACACGAAAGCCATGTGAAACGTAAAGGAGGTATGTAAAAAAGACGTCTTAATGTGAAACGTAAAGGAGGTTTGTAAAAATGAACTACGCCCAAATATATGTATGTACGTACATACAGTGGCGGACTGGGACTGAAATTAGTGCATGCCAGGAGTCAAAGGGGGCCCACCCAGGGTTAAAAAAAATTGTCCCCCCCCCCCATATAACAACATTTTCTTCTTTCCATCACGCTAAAAATCAAGGGTAAAAAAAATAAAATTTTCAAAAATGGGAATAAACAAATTTAAGTACAAGAAAAATGGCAAAAGCAAAATAGATCCATAAATTACATTGTATATTTCTTTTTAACCCTTGTCCTACGTAAATAGAATGCATCATAAAAGCGGCTTTTACTTTCGGTAGAAAACAATCAGGGACGTCATTTCAGCTTTTTCTTGGGGGGTGCAGGCAAAGATTGGTCAAATTGAATTTTATTTCAAAAAATCTTTTTTATATCGGAATAAAAATGGAAAATATTCTTTGCATACACCTTATTGAGTTATATAATATGAAAAAAATAAGCTTATTTTTGATAGAATAATTATAAAAAAATATTATGTAAAAATGGGAAAAAGCGCCGCAGGCGAAAATTTTTTTCTAAAAATCTTCACACGGTCAACGAAAATCGACCATCAAACTGAGTCACTAAAACACTATCAATTAACTTAATTTCTACCGACTGTCTTTTCACTTTATCAATGTACATACATACATACATATGTACGTAATAATAATAGATAAAGTTTTGAGATCATGCGAAAATCGGGATTTTGGGGAGGGGGCCCCTATCCTATATTTCTATATACATGGATGTGTCTAGATTACGAATAGATTTTATATTCGGAAACTGTTTAAAATTGTGTATTTAAATCTTACTATATCATCGAAGTATAATCAAATAGTTGCTAGGTAGCATAATAACTAGCTGGTTCGTTGTTTTGCTCGTCCGCTATTTGGATGCTTTTTTCGTAAATATTGTCGGTTAATGGTGTCGTGTTTTGCATATTGTGTAGAGTTATTGGTGTTGCTTTAATTTTTGAAAAAATTTTTGCAATTGTGATTAAATACAGTGGTTAAACTGATTTCTAAGGTTATATTTTAAAGAAAATTTTCACTTGAAAAAAAAAAAAAAAAGAAGAAAAAAAAAAAAAAAAAAAAAAAGTTCTTTTATTTCTTCAAATAATATTCGTTTGGCAACGAACGTGATCAAACTGATTTCTGAAATTATATATTAACTCTCGAACCCAGAGCATATTTACAATATTACAGCATAATGCAGCATTGTTAAACAAAAAACTATTTATTTCATACATATTTTTGTGCGAAATTTTGAGAATATTCTCTTATTTAAATTATAAATTGTGACGCTAATAACTAATAATACTTAACAATGATTTGCTATAAATGCAAAAGTGTTGTGTTGTTGACTAATTATGTGCTGTGCGAGCTTTGTGAAGAACCTTTCCACCATGATTGTGTGGGGATTTCGGAAACAAAATACAAAAAAATGACGTCAAAGAATAAGGAAAAATGGCGATGCGTTTCTTGCCGTATCCATCCTAACCCCCTTCCGCCGTCTCAGTCCTCTTCGCTAATGCTCAGTTCTCAAGATTCAGTCATCAGTCCTCAGCCATCTTTATTTGATATACTTAATGAAATTAAAAGCTTTCGAGCAGACTTTAATACCATGAAAAATGAGTTTGAAAACATAAAATCTGTAATCACAGACATAAACAATAAATTATTCACAATAGAGGCTAAGTCTGATGAATTTGATGGGAGACTAACCACTGCTGAAAAGAAAATTTCCTGCTTTTCTGATGTAAATAAAGGTTTAATTGAGGCGCAAAATACTATTGTTGAACTGAAACAAGAAAACAATCTACAAGATCAATTCTCTAGAAAAAACAATGTAGAAATATCCGGCATACCTATGAAAAAGGGTGAAAATCTAGTGTCTATATTATATGACTTATGTGCTGTCGTGGGTCACAAATTGTGCGACACAGATATTGACACCATACACCGTGTGCGGCCGTACCCGTCCCAGGGCGTTGCAGGTTCACAGCAACAGCAACAGCAACAGCGAGAGGGCAACAGCGATGTGAGTGTGCGCACGTCATCAGTGGTCGTACGGTTCACTCAGCGCCGTCGTAAGGAGCTGCTGATGGCGGCCGTGCGCGCCCGCCGCGGCATCACCACCAACGACATCAATATTCCAGGCCCGCCCACCACCCTATACGTCACGGATCACCTTACACCAACGAATAAATTATTATTGAAGCGAGCACGCCAATTGAAAACTGAATATAACTACGCCTACTTGTGGGTTAAAGATTGCAAGATCATGATTAGAAAAAGTGCAAGCTCCAATATCATACAAATCTCAAAAGAATCAGATCTTTGCAAAATCAAATGACTTAGTGCAATATTAAATTTTAATAACCTAATAATTATCTATGCATTTATTGTCTACTGGTCTGCATCACATATTATAATGTATGTGCAAACAATTATGTACGTATGGCTATATAATTTATTATTTTTATTATTACTATATAACTATGCTATTTACATATATTTTACTCATAAACTAAAAAAGGTACGAGTTCATTTTTATATTTGTGTCTATGTATACCTTTGCATTTCAACTGGTATCACCAAGGATGGTTTGCTTAATAATTCCATATCTTTATCTGTGTATGCAGTTATGTGTATGTTTATATGCATATATCTATTTTCATTTATGCATATGGATATTTATATTTATATCACTACGTGCTCTATCTACTTCCTTTTTTACAATGTCTTCTAATCGTCTTGTCATTTATTATCAAAATGTCAGAGGTCTCCGAACTAAATCTGACTATTTTCTTCAAAATGTATTAGTTAATAATTATGATATTATCTGTCTATCAGAAACTTGGCTAAATGACTCATTCAATAATAGTGAGTTTTTTGATGCCAGATATCAGGTGTTTCGACGTGACAGAGATTATTCTCTTCATAACCAAATATTTGGTGGTGGTGTAATCATAGCTGTGAAAAATAATCTACCCTCTGTCATTCAAAATAATTGGTTAACTTCCACAGAAGACCTTTGGATTACTATTACCACTAAATTTTTTAAACTAAATATCTGTACTGTCTATATTCCTCCTGGTAATTCTCACCAAACTCTATTAGTTACCCATTTAAATAAAGTATCTGATCTAATAACCAATTATCCAGAGGATCGATTCATTTTACTCGGTGATTACAATCTTCCCACTATTGATTGGACAAAATACGACTCAAATCTGCATCTATTTCCTTCCAATTGTATTAATTTTTCTTCCCTTTCCTTTACTCAATTCTTATCTTATAATAAACTATATCAATACAATTATTTATCAAATACTAATAATCGTATTCTTGACCTAGCTATTAGTAGTTTCCCCTTATATATTTCTCGTGCTGACTCTACGCTAATCCATGAAGATTCTCATCATTTATCCTTTTGCATCTCAATAATTTACAACAAATCTTCACCCTTGAATTATAATTATAATAAAACTTTCCTCTTTAGAAAAGCTGACTATGCTACAATTATTCCAATTTTAAGCGATATCAATTGGAATTCACTTTTGTCCAATTTAAATATTGATTTAGCTTGTAAAAAATTTTACGATACCTTACAAAATATTATTGAATGCCACGTCCCTTTTACTCTTAAATCTAAACGTACCAAATATCCCCCCTGGTTTACATCGTCTCTTATTAAAATAATAAAAGAAAAAAACAAATTCCATAAAAAATTTAAAATTTATTCAAATCCCTTAGATTATCAAAGTTTTTCACTATTAAGAGCTCGAATTAAAAAATACTCTTTAATCTGCTTTAGAAATTATATTTCTCTTATTCAAAATAATATTAAAACTAATCCCAAATCATTTTGGTCATATATAAATTCAAAAAAAAAATACCTCCTCTTCATATCCTTCCGTAATGTATTATGGAAATAAGTCGGCTTCACATGGTTCTGAAATCTGTACCATTTTTGCTGACTATTTTGACTCCACTTTCAATAGTGATTCTACCATTAACCTTTCTATCTCTAATACAGATACTTCTTCTTGTAACTTATCTACTTTTCATTTTGACTTATCTACTGTACTCAGTCACATCAACTCTCTCAATGTTAATCTTGGTGCGGGTTGTGATGGTTTGCCTTCTTTTTTCCTTGTTAAATGTGCTGTCCCATTATCTCTTCCCATAACAATCCTTTTCAATCTTTCTATGTCTAACGGTATATTTCCTGACTATTGGAAATTATCTTACATCACCCCTATTTTTAAAAAAGGTGATAAGAATCTTATTGAGAATTACCGTCCTATATCTAAACTATCTGTCATTAGTAAAATCTTTGAAAAAATTATCTATAATTTCCTTTTCTCCAATTTCAAAAACTACATTATACCTGAACAACATGGTTTTTTTAAGGGGAGATCGGTAGAGACTAACCTGCTTAATTTCACTAGTACTCTCACATCTTATATGGACAAACGAATCCAAATAGACGTCGTTTATACGGATTTCTCTAAAGCTTTTGATAAAATCAATCACAACCTTTTACTCAATAAACTTTGGTCCCTCGGAATCCGAGGAAATTTATTTCGTTGGATCTCTTCGTATATACTAAATCGTCACCAAATCATAATTCTCAATGGTTTTAGATCATCACTTAGACATATTCCTTCCGGTGTCCCACAAGGGTCGCATTTAGGTCCCTTATTCTTTTTACTCTATATTAATGATATCTCATACATCTTCAAACATTCCTTTATACTTCTTTACGCTGATGATTTAAAAATTTACAAACCTATATACACCATAGACGATTGTCATAAGATACAAGAAGATCTAGATAGATTCTCTATATATTGTTTAAATAATGATCTTTTTATTAATCTAGAAAAATGCTCTATTTTAAATTTCACTAGAAATAAGTCAATTATTACTAATCAATATCAATTAAATCATTCAATCCTTAACACGTCATCTTCTATTAAGGATCTTGGTGTAATACTCAATAATAAACTAGATTTCTCTGAACATATTTCTTTTATTACCAACAAAGCATTTAAATCTCTTGGATTCCTACTCCGCTCAACAAAACCCTTTAATGATCCTTATGTACTAAAATTACTTTATTTTTCCTTTGTAAGGTCTCACCTTGAATTTGCCTCAATTATCTGGTCACCTTTTTATTTATCCCATATTAATTGTATTGAGAAAGTTCAACTTAAATTTATTAAATCCTTACGCTACCTTTTTCCTACCTATACCCATTCTACTGTTTCCGACATTTTAAAAATCCTTTCTTTTAACAATCTTTCTGTCAGGCGACGACATTCTGATGCTATATTCTTCTTTAAGCTCATAAATGGTTTTCTTGATTGTTCTGATTTACTGAATAAGGTTAATTTCAGAATCCCAGTTCGATACTCTAGACGCGTTGCACTCTTTTCACTTGATCCTTTCAATACTAATTCCCAAAAATATTTTTATCTGCAGCGCGTTTATCGTATGTTTAACGGAGAGCTGAATGAGGTTGATCTGTTTGGTATTTCCCTACATCAATTCAGGTCTAACATCAAGAGAATCTTGACCGATTGATTCATTTTTTCTCCTATTCTATTTTTTCAATATTTCCATTATTTTTATACTTTAGTTTAGTTATGTAATGTGCTATTTAATCATATTATAGCTTTCATTCTTTTCCTTTTCATTTGTTTATTTTGTATTTACCTTTTTCATTTGTTTTTTATATTTGTAAATTTCAATTTCTTCTTATATTCTATCTTATAACCTTTTCCAAATATTTTAATACTATAGTTTAATTATGCAATGTACTACATATTTTGTCATGCCTTTATTCTTTACTTTTTAATTTGTTTTCCTTATATTTATCTTTTTCATTTTTGTAAAAATCTATTATTGGACTCGGATGTTACATATATTATTTATTTACTTTTTGTTTTTTTTTATACCTATCTCTGTACATCCTGTCTGTTGATTTTTCAATTAATAAAATAAAAAAAAATAAAATAAAATAAATGTTATTTTGAAAGTATGAAGTAAATTTAAATCGCTGGTTGATGATGAATCATCAAAATTGTTTTAAGCAATTCATTTTATTCACGGAATATTCAGTTTATTCACGGATATATTTGTTTATTCCCATTTTTATTTCAGTAGGTAGTTGTTACATACATAGGTATTGGTATATACATAATATTGAGGTTAGAAATGGGCCCAGAAAAAGGGCCCACGCAAATGTTGAAACTTACATTTCGAGCCTAATTAAAAAAGTTAACCGATCCTTGGCCTGTTAAAGCAGGTATTAGTTGTTTGTGTATATCGTAAGAAATTTATTTTGTTGAAATACCCAAACTTTAGGTCCCAAAGTGCAATATCCTATAAATTTTTACACACGTTAAATAGTTAAAAAGTTATTTAATTTTACTGGGGGCCCATATTTTCTAACAGATAGTGGGGCCCACATGCCATCGGGCATGTTCGCTTGTATGGCCAGTCCGCCACTGTGTACATAGCTCGCGTGGCGACCAGTGACATACATACATAGTACTGATTTTTCATGTCTGTCGGCCGATTTATCACTGCTCAAGTTTGATAAATTTGACCACCGTCGCGTTATCTAACCGATGTAGCCCGGTAGACAAAAGATACTATCTAAATTAAGCATAATAATACAAATGGATTGATCCGAGCCGACGGGAGCGATTAACCCGTAACGCGTTACGGAGATAACGGCGGACGTAACGACCGCGTTCGTGACTGATGACCGTTGGTGATTTAGTGAATTCGCGTATACGGGGCGTCACGAAAGTGATGTCGTCCGTCGCTCCTCTTGATCGATAGTAGTCATTCGTCGACACACACACACACACACACACACACACCCGGTGTCAGATTTATCGGGTCCATTCCGCTTCCTCGTGTTTCGCTAATTTCTATACTCTCTAGTCTCGGGAAAATGTCGATCGGATTTATGCGTAATGCGGTCGCCGTTGACGTTTACGTTTTTAAATAACGCCTCGCCAAAACGACTGTATATTAAATGTATAATAAATTTCGGCCGATGGAGACGTTGCGTAAATTTTATCTTCCAAGTGGTGGAATAATTTGTGCAGAAATGCTGATTATTTGAAATTAACCGTTTCTTGTGGAAATGGAAATTTTCCATTGGAACTTTGGAAGGATGTTTCCTAAAAAAAAAAAACAAGTTGAAAGTTTACATTGGAAGCTGTATCAATTGCAATAGATCCAAATAATACAAAATAAATCCCGAAAAATAATTTATAACACTCCCCCATATACATATGTATGTACTAACTTGAAAAAACTGCATGCCATAAAGAATATTTCCTTAGTTACAGACATTACTAACAAACTGACCAGTAGATTCTATGACAGAATCACTAATAACCTGTGAAGAGTCTCGGTGATTATAACAAAATGTCTATACCCTTCAGGTATAACACACAGATTACCTAAACACAATCTGCGTTAGATCGTCGAGAGTCTTTAATTAATATGTATTAGATGTATTATGAGCATTTATAAGAATTTTAAATAGTTTTTTGAGCTCTTTTTTCTATTATGGTGTACATTAACATTAGAATAATATAATACTATGATTACTAACAAAATTTAATTAAAATTGTAAAATAGAAAATGATCAGTAGATCAGTAGCTGTTAAAATAAATTTAAGGTGTATTGTGAACATAATTTTGTAATAATAAAAAGCATTTAAAAATAAAAAAAAACTTAGATATCAAATGGTCGATGCGAATTCTTGTTTGATTAAATTTATAATAAGATTTTACGATTTTGATTCTTTGATGTGTTAAATTTGTGAATTTTCCATGATTAGTAATGTATGGATGTATCAGTGGCGTGCCGTGAAATTCTACCTGTTTTTGCCGCACAGTCTTACTAGCGTGTGCGCTAGCAGGATACAAGGTGACGTCATACTGAGTCCCCTTGTATCCTACTCGCGCACACGTAAGTAAGGTTGTGTGACAGAAACAGAGAGAATTTCACCGCACGCCACTGGTATGTATACAAACCAGCAGCGTGGAATAGTGGTGGCTCGGTCGTTAAGCTTCTGCTTAACACTGAGAGGCGCCGAGTTCGATCCCTTGAGCTGACCTCGATTGAAAAGAATTTTTCTGAGTATATCTGTAATGCTGCTGGTCAGACCAGGATTTGTGACTCCTGGTTGATCGTTTCCTATCAGAGTTTGCCAATTTTCTTTGATTTCATTGTTGAAACGATTCCCAATTAAAAATTGGCTAAAAATCCTTCCTACCCACTATGTCACCACTATTTGAGTATGATTAATGTAAATATTACAATAAAAATGTATGTACAATTCATAGATGTCTCGTTAATTGTCGAGTTTAAGTCAGTGTCTCGTAATTTAGCGACTTATGTACATAATAAAAAATGCTGTATTGTTTGTAATTTGGCCAGGAAGGCGCATTGGGGTTTACCTGTAATGCCTTCCTGGTATGAAAAAAAAATAAAAATAAAATAAAAATATGCCTTCGAACATAGTGGTCAGGGGTTCATTTCCAACTGTTTGCTGCTAGCCAGACCTTGGCTTGACTCTGCGCGTGCACATTAATACGGGAGGAAAAGCCTGTTCCTCTTGTTCCTGTTGTATCCTGCTCGCGCAAATTAAGTGAGTATGTACCGTTTACCATTCACCATTTTTTTTTTGATCTTTCCAATATTTGCGTTTTCTGTAACTTAACATTCTGTCTCGTCACGGAGACCGATATAATATGTATGTAAAAAATAAAATTAAATAAAAATATTGTATGAAGAAAAAAATAAAAGGAAAATATGAAAAATCTGACGTGTCAGCAAAAAACGTTTCAAATTTCTATATATCTTTTAACACTTAAAATTAAAAATTTCACGGCTTCAAATGTGTTATAAATCTTTGAATGATTGTTTCAATTTATTTTATCAAATTTTTGAGATAAGAAAGTACACATAAAATGCGCATGTTCAAGGGCTTTCAAATTGATTTTTCCATACCAGTGGTATATATCTACATACATTAACTCTCATATTTTTAAACGGCATATAAATCACTCCTTAAATAGGTTGTTGCTATTCCTGTTAAACTAATTAAAATAATTTATAATTGCATATGTACATATTTCATATAGTATGTAATTTTTTATCAAAATTTTAATTATATGACGAAAATAAACAATATCGATATTTTTTTTCGATCAGTTGGAAACCCTTATAAATAAATATGTACAGTATAATATTATATGACAATAATAAAATAAATTAAATTTTATCGCTCAGATTATCGATTTTCATGAAACATTTTTACTGCGTGTTATTTTAGAAGCGCCAAGAAATCAACAATATTCCAGAGTCAATAACGGTAGTGATCAATTGAGTAGACAAGATGAAAATCTTTATATTTCTTCTTACTGTTTGCTTTATCCAGGTAAGTCGTTTTCATTTCATATATTATATGTATTGTAGAACAAATTAATTGCATTTATTATTATTATCGTTTTCTGTTTCATAGCAAATTTTTTCAGCCCCGTCTCCAAAACAAAAAAGATTCAATGATGCTGATCATGATGAAAACAGTGCACTGTCGAAAAACGGTGCTGCGAAAATCCGTCCAATGAAGGGAGTCAATCCTCAAAATAAAGAAAATGATTGTATTACATTCTGCTATCGAAAAAGCAACGAAAATGACAATATCGAGTATGAGTTTGGGGAAGATAGACAAGGAAAGGCGAATGGAACACCGAATCGAAATGATTTTAAAATTGCTAATAAACACAAAAAAATAAATTCCAGCAAATTTCTTCCGGCCAGCCAAATTTGTCAAAAAGTTTGTTTTCATAAAGTGAATAAAAAGAACGGTGATCCTGGTTTGTTCGGATTGGGATTAGGAATAGAAGGATATATTAAACCAATCGAACTACGATCAAGTAATAGAAATCATCAAAGTAGTACACAGCTTAATAAACATCATCAACAGCAACATTATCCAAATACACAACAACATAACGCAAATACACAAACACACAATCAACACAACTCGAATACACAACAAAATAAATATCATAATACAAATTTCAAAAGTTTTAAACCGAATAACAAACGCAAACCAAAAACAACACCTCCTCCTGTGTGAATTTAAAATTTAAAAAAGATAAAAACTATTACTCACGTACATACACATGTACGTGTACGTAATATACGCATAGTAAAAATGTATCTTGAAAAAAATAAAGCTGAAAATCTTATAAATAAATTGGTTTTTATCATACAATTCTTATCGTACAGTTCTGTGAAAGCACACTGTTGATTTGAGTTTATTAATATTAGTAACAACATTCATATATACATATGTACGTATATAAAATTCGATACACTACATATTTAAACGTGTTCGAGTCTATTCGGTGCGGTGTTTTATTGATTTTATTTTGTTGATCAATTTTGATTTCGTCATTTGAACGTCAATTCGAGAAGGCTTTTCCGCTGTCGACAACTTTGTATGTACATATCTATGTATATACGTTTGAATGTACGTACATATAGTCGGTGAAAGGCTAAAAGTCAAAGGGCGAACGTATGATCCGATCTATCATTGCAGGCCAAGGGTTAAACGACATGGTAAACCTTGTTTGAATACGATCTGACCCAGATATAATACTCGACCTATGACATAAAAGACACTCGTACAGATCACACCCTTGTCATTTTCAATATATGTATTTATAGCGTGCATATGTACATAGGTATATGCACCATTGAATATACATAGATATTTATGGCTCGCATAATAACAGATATGCATACCTATATATTTTATGCACTCCAAATGTTAATTTATTGAAAGTTGTTCTACGGGTCCATCTATCTATGGGTATATAATCATTTTTTATTATTATTATATTTCAGGTATGGCTTATTACAGACCAGGCTATATATTATACATGTATACTATGTCTGTATATTATCGCTCTGGATGTATTTATTGTATATTCGCAATCTTTGGATGTGTCCCCCTCTCTCGATATTTCAATCATCCTAATCTGGGCGTATTAGGTTTTATCGCGGTGTAAATTTGAGGTTTATTGCTGACGTTTGAAGAAATCATTAACCGGTTATACCGATTAGTTCGACCGCGTTTCCTTATTGCTTTGGAGGAAATTCGAGATGATTCAAGCGGGTCACGATCATCGATAAGTACCCCACCCCGCCAGCCACTTGATTACATTCCCCGGCTCTGATACGAGATATCGTATATAAAAAGTCACATCTCGCATGAGAAATTGTTGCAAAATTGGCGTGCGTCAATTACTTGGCTGTGGTATGTAGACTTTGGAAACGATCCAACGGCGAATCGTCGATGTGTAACGACTTCGAGTGTGTTTACTCAATATTCGTTGAAAAAATTACATATGTTTGAGTGCTTTTTATTGTGTGTATTTTCAATTGAAGCGCAAGCTTGTGATAGTTAATGAAAATTTATATTACATTACATTTTTATACCAGGAAAGCCTTACAGGTAAACCCCAATGCGCCTTCCTGGCCAATTACAAACAATACAGCATTTTTATTATACAAGTCGCTGAATTACGAAACACTGAAAACTCGCAAATTAACGAGACATCTATGAATTGTACATACACTTTACTGTGCATTAATCATACTCAAATAGTGGTGACATAGTAGGTAGGAAGGTTTGTAGCCAATTTTAATCGGGACCGCTTCAACAACGAAATCAGAGAAAAATGGCAAACTCCGATTGGAAACGATCGACCTGGAGTCACAAATATCCAGGTCTGACCAGCAGCACTACAGATATACTCGGAACAATTATTTTCAATCGAGGTCAGCTCATGGGATCGAACCCGGCGCCTCTCGGTGTTAGGCAGAAGCTTAACGACCGAGCTATCCTGCTGGTTATTATATGGAATATATTTAAAAGCATTGGTTGGAATATATTTAAAAGCATATTTGAATATCTGAAATATGCGGTACCTACATAATATTGCCAGACAGGCAACATAGAAGCCCAATTCTGCAAGAATTTGAGGATTGCTCACCAAACCAACCAGTAATTTATAAAACATTGTATTCTATGTTTGAAAAATTGTTAGTACTTAGTCTAGCCATGTGTCGTCTCGGAGTAATTCCTGCCATGGCTTTACCACTGCAGTGTAGTAGTTAAGAAGCAATTATTTATGTCCTTTTGTACTAGCCTTTATACTGGAGAATTATGGACCAGATACAAGCGGGAGACGACGAGGAAGATAAAGGTACAATATAACAACTGCTACAGTGCTCTCTTCAGGCTACCTAGGGGCTGCAGCGCGTCGCAAATGTTTGTGGAGGTGCACGTGTCTCACTTTGAGGCCATTCTCAGGATGAGAGCGGCCTCTCTACGTCTTCGTGTATTTTTATCTTCTAATTGTCTTCTTGCTGCTGCATCTTCTCATTTGCATTCTTCATTATATGTACGATGGATGGAGCTACTCCGCCGACCGCCTTAAATGGAAATTGAATTTACTATTATTATTTTTCAATAATAATAATAATAAATGTTATTATCTATCTATTATTTATATGGGCGTTGGGGGTTGCACTATTCTCCCTATCGCCTGGAATAAAAAAGTTATTATTATTATTATATGATGTATGTATGTATGTATATAATAAAAAAATCAGAAAATGAATGATAAAATAATGTACTACCGTAAATTTTTTTTATAATATTCCCGTGTGACGCCGGATGTATCTATTCGTAAAAAATATGCTAAAGTGGCTATATTTAGTAGTGTGGCAGGCCTTGACACTGGTAAAATCATAATAATAGTTGTCATCGCATACTAAACCCAATCATTTATTTCGTGAATTTGAATACAATCAAACAACTATCGGTGCATCCTTGTGGGTAAATCCGAATCCTTCGGCAACAGGACAATCGCGAATTTACGTTCCGATTTTCCGCCGAGCGACCTTGACCAAAACGGAACACCGCAGGATTTTCTGTTCGGTCTCGTGGCGCGCCACACTTTGAGAGCCGGCGCCGGGAGAGTAGAGAAGCGAATCTGTTTTGACAGTAGATGTTGTTGTGTTGTTGCAAACAGCGGTTGTGCAAGTTGTGGGCCTAACTGGACCCGCGCGCCTAATTGACGCCGCGCAAATCATCTTTCAATTACTCGCCAGCAGGGGGATCGCACCTCTGGCTCTGGTGCCGCATTACAAATGGCCGCAACAAAAAACGTTTAACACCACATCGCAGCAGGCTGTCTGACCTCCATATCTTTGTACAAAAAAAAAACATATGAACTCACGCACACGCGTGAAAATTTCTCTAGCCAGGCGGCCATTGATACTACTCGAAAGCTATGAAGGGTCTTCGTTCTGCACATCCCACTTCTGACACTTGTATACTATTACGTGCGGATGGATTATTAAGGGCAAAGTTTGTTCTATTGACATTTTCGTTGTTCATAATTCAGACTTCTAGCAATCATATCCAATTCTTCATTTCAATTTAACCAGCAGAATAAGCATTAGCATATAATGCTTGCAATTGCGTGGTCACGGGTTCAATCACTAGACCGGTGCTGCCGGCCAGACCTTGGATATGTGATTCCAGGTCGATCGTTTCCTATCAGTCTTGCTGTTTACTAAGCATTTTTTAATGTAACAGTGATCAGAGGTTAAGTGAGGTTGGGGGGCCATTGACACTACTCGAAAGTTATGAAGGGTCTTCGTTCTGCACATCCCACTTCTGACACTTCAGCTTTCTAGATTCAGCCCTCTAGCAATCTTATCCAATTCCTCATTTCAAGTTAACCAGCACAATGCTTACATCTGCGTGGTTACAGGTTCAATCACTAGCCTGGTGCTGCCGGCCAGACCTTGGATATGTGATTCCAGGTCGATCGTTTCCTATCAGTCTTGCTGTTTACTAAGCATTTTTTAATGTAACAGTGATCAGAGGTTAAGTGAGGTTGGGGGGCCATTGACACTACTCGAAAGTTATGAAGGGTCTTCGTTCTGCACATCCCACTTCTGACACTTCAGCTTTCTAGATTCAGCCCTCTAGCAATCTTATCCAATTCCTCATTTCAAGTTAACCAGCACAATGCTTACATCTGCGTGGTTACAGGTTCAATCCCTAACCCGGTGCTGCCGGCCAGACCTTGGATATGTGACTCCAGATCGATAGTTTCCTATTAGAGTTTGCCAATTTATCTGATTTCATTGAAATGGTTCCAAAAAATTGGCAATCTTATTCTATGATGGATTATGAAGGGAAAAGTTTTTTCGATTGCAGTATTCGTTCTTCATGAGTTAGTCTTCTAGCAATCTCATCCAATTCCTCATTTCAAATTAACCAGCAGAATAGGCTAGTGGTTAGCATATAATATAACCATAGCCAACAGCATGGCTCGGTGGTTGGACTTTTGCCTAGCACCGAGAGGCACCGGATTCGATCCCGTGAGTTGACCTGTACATCTGTACATCTGTAATAATGCTGGTCAGACTTGGATATTTGTGACCAGGTTGATCGTTTCCTATCAGAGTTTGCCATTTTTTCTGATTTCGTTATTGAAACGGTTGCTCGATTAAATTGGCTAAAAACCTTCCTACCTACTATGTCACCACTATTTGAGTACGATTAAAGTACAATGAAATTTATGTACAAGTTAGAATTCATAGATGTCTCGTTAATTTAGAGTTTTCAGTGTTTTATGTAATAAAATATGCTCCAAATATTTTAAGTACTATGTACATATACATATGTACATATATACATAAGGTCCAGTTCGGGCTAAAGTAAAAAAAATACATATGTTGTTTTATTTTATTTAAAAAATTCGAATACATACATACACTGTATGTCCATACAGACATATAGTGAAATCTAACTACATATAAGTCAAATAAATTTAATAAAAAATAAAATATACGTACATACATACATTGATACGAATAATAAATAAAAACCAAAGAATCTTAAATATATATATGGATATTTAACAAAAAATAATAAACGAACAGTGTGCTTGTGTTTTGGTTGCTACCATATATGGTCGATGTTTGGCACTGAATTAGTAGAATCAATTTTTAAGACACCATTTAAATGAGAGTCTGTAATTTGCAAGCGTGTCTTTGATTTTATGTTTTGTTCTCAAGAATGCTTGTTTAGATATATGTATGTATGTACTTCCAAAAACTGAATATACATACATATGAAATCCCTAATATATTTATAAATATTTTCCGATAAGATTTCAATTGCGTTCTCTTTTTTTTGTAATAATTTATAAATCTGAACGTTTTATAGTCGATCCGATGGAGCGTGAGACTTTTCATCTGATCGTCTCTTCTACTAAACTAAATATTTATTCATTAAATACTCGATTAGTATTTTTATTTAAGATTTATTCATAATTTTTTTCGATATTTGGACAAATTCTTCTTGGGACAGATAAAGAGCGTAGATTGAAGAAATATTGCACTAGACTAGATGGAATATAAATACTCTTATAATGTTATAATCAATAGGAATTGCCTGCTTGGAGATCTGCATATGTTATAGGTTCAAAACAAATCTTGTCGACCGATATATGTATGTAAAACGATATTCAGCAATTAGGAATAGAAATGTTTGCCTATGTATGTATAATAGTTGTCGATGTAAGCATTTACATATCATCATCATCATCATTTACAGCCATTCGCCATCCACTGCTGGATGAAGGCCTCTCCAACACGCTTCCACTCGTCTCTGTTTTGCGCAACACTCATCCATCTCATTCCGCACATTTTCCTAATTTCGTTCACCCATCTTCCTTGCGGTCTTCCTTTTACTCTTTTGCCTTCTCTCGGGTACCATTCAAGCACTTCTTTTGTCCACCTTTCGTCCATCCTCCTAGCTACGTGACCCGCCCATTGCCATTTCAATCTCTTCACTCTATCCACTATGTCCACTACCCTTGTCATATTTCTCACCCACGTGTTCCGCTTCCTGTCTTTCCTCGTTATGCCAAGCATACAGCGTTCCATACTTCTTTGAGTGCATTGGATTTTATTTTGCATCTTGGCGTTCAGTGTCCAAGTTTCACATCCATACGTCATCACTGGCAAAACGCATTGATCAAAGATCCTTTTCTTCAGGCAGAGTGGCATTTTTGATTTAAAAACAGCATTCATCCGTCCAAATGCACTCCACCCCAATTTCATACGTCTCTTTATCTCTTCATTTTTACTACCAGACATGTCAATTATTTGACCTAAATATAAATAATTATTTACTACTTCTACTGGTTTATCATCTAAGGGGATGCTATCAGGCATGCAATAACTATTGAACATTAGTTTAGTCTTATCTACGTTAATTTTTAATCCTACTTTTCTACTTTCCCTGTCCAGCTGTGTTAGTCTGATAAGTAGGTCAGCTGAATCACGAGCTACTAAAACTATATCGTCTGCGAACCGAAGGTGACTCAAAAAGCGACCATTGATGCTTACTCCGGCTGTATCCCAATCCAATTTCCTGAAAACTCCCTCAAGCACCGCATTGAATAACTTGGGCGAGATTGTATCTCCTTGTCTTACTCCTTTTCCTATGCTAAATCTATCTGTACCTGAAAAAATTTTAACTGAAGCTGTGGCATTCTTATATATTGTAGCTAACAGTCCCACATAGGGTTCCGGCACTCCCTGTGTTTTTAGAGCGTTAAGTACTGCATTATGACTAACTGTATCGAAGGCTTTCTCATAATCGACGAAACCTAGGCACAGTGGCCGTTGATATTCGTTGGCGCGCTCGATTAGTTCGCCAACTACTTGGAGGTGGTCCATTGTGCTGAAATTTGCCCTAAACCCTGCCTGCTCTATAGGTTGGTTCTCGTCGAGGATATTCTTCAGCCTTTCTGTAATAACCTTCGTGAAGAGCTTGTAGACCGCTGAAAGTAGACTAATGGGTCGGTAGTTCTTGATATCGCTTTTGTCGCCTTTTTTGTGTATTAAAATGATAGTTGCGTTATTCCATCCTTCTGGTATAGCTTGGTTCTGGATGCATTTGCTGAAAAGCCTAGCTAAGATATTAATTAGGGGGGGGCCGCCACATTTTAGTAAGTCGATGGGAATATTATCTTCCCCTGGGGTTTTACCATTCTTTGCAGTTTTTAGCGCGGCCTCTACTTCGCTAGGCAATACTGCAGGAACCCTTTGGCCGTGTGTCGATTCCAGAGTGGGGAATTGGCCGTTGTCGTTCTCGTATAGTTTTGCATAGAACGTGTAAACTCTGTCTATGATTTCTTCTCTATTCCTAATTATTACTCCGCTCTCTGATCTGATTGCGATCATTTGGTTTTTGCCTAAGAAAAGATCCTGTTTGCACTTTTTCAGGCTACGGTTATTCTTAATGGTATTTTCTATTAGCTTGCTGTTAAAATCCCTGACATCCCTGACTATTCTCTTCTTAATTTCCTTATTTACTAGATTGTATTCTTGCTTATTATTATCCCTATCTAAATTCCTTTTATGCTTAATTAGGTTTTTTGTTTCCGCTGAAATTTTGCTTAATTTAATCTGTTTCCTGAAACCACCTAATTTCTTACCTGAATCTTTCAAATTATTTATCAAAGTCTGCCAAATTAAGTGGACGAGTTCAAAGCCCCAACTACTATATGACTGAAACACGTGCGGAAAAGATTAAACTTGCGTGTCAACTTATCTGCGTGTAGATTGTTCAGTCTTCAATTTTTAATTCGTTATATCAACTTTTACTTTCGACTTGACGTCTCTACTTGCATCGCGTGTAAGCTTCTTAAGTGCATATTGAGCGTATAAATGCGTGAAACAGGTTCCAAATGGTATAACTTGTGTAAGAATTTTTTTTTTGAAAAATATTTAAATGCCGAAATTATTGCTAGTGCTCAGTGCAGTCGATCATTTATGTGTATAATCTAGTGCAGATCAGCTGAAATCGTACAAGGAATAGGTAATATGAACACTGCATCCTATATATTAAGGTGTTTTAATATTATAATGTGATTTAAGTTTGTATATAAATATTTATATTTGTATGTATATGGCAGAACGTAGGAACAGTATGGAGAGCCAATCACAGCCGAGTAATCGAGACGCGGGAAAGAGTGGTAGTGGGAAAGTGGGGGAAGGGGGGGGTGGATTCTGGATTCCTTTTTGTTTCGGATACGGACTCCATTTTCAGTTCCGGATACCGATCCCTGTTTCAGTTCCGATTCCCAATATATGTTTTAGTTCCGATTCCGATTAATTATTACTAATACTTATTGTAACGTTATTTTAAATCATGTCTCAATTTGTTTCCGAAACCACCCGTTGAAATTTCAACGGACACAACACTAGTTATATGTATATAGTGTTGTACCCGATGACATATCATCGCATGGGTGTTGGCATATTAAGTTATTAAATAAAAAAAAAATTAAAAGAAATGTGTCATCGGTCATGAGTTCGATTCCCCACGCGGTCCAATTTTTTTCAAATACCTTTTAAATATATTTAATTTAATATTTATATTTAACTGTTTAATATGAAAAAAATGGTAAAAACTACCTACCTACCTACATATGTATAAACAATATAAAAAACCGATAGAAATGTTAAGTAATTAATAAAATTAATTTTCAATAGAAAGTGGCATATTATTTATAAATTATTTCGGTCTATTTTCCTAGCGGAAACATTCGCATCGAACAGTGTATATGGCACTTTTTTTCTTTTGTTATTATTATAGTACGGCGAGCGTTATTATAACGACTATTATAGTACGAAGAGCGTTATATCAGACACATAGACACTCAGACGGAATAGTGAAATTATATATATGTTTCATATGGATTTTCATTAACCTATAAGAGTTTTTAATAAGTTGTCGAACTTGATTTTATATAATTCTCATCTTAGATCATATGATATGTCCAGGGCCGCTAAGAGGGGGGGGGGGAAGCTCGGGCTAAAGTTCCAAGGCCCGGACTACTTGAGGGGCCGCGTGTTGAGCTGTTCGACTGATCGATATTGATATTTTATATCATTCTACATAAAAATACATATATTTCTTTAATGCTAAATATTTATTATTTTTCGATCCGCACATTCTTTGTGTCCTTGTGAAATCGTACCTGTTACATCATACTTTCTTATTCGATTATTTCAAAATATAGCATTTAACCTATAGATATTTTTTTAATAATTCTGATATTAAAAATATATGTATCCATATGATTTTTTTTTTTTTTGTTTGTCATAGGGTATGGAATTATTTTTCCAGAGCTCGGTATTCCTCTCGGTGGCCCTGAATATGTCTTATAACTATGCCTAGTCTTCCTGGCCTTCAAGGATAAAGATGTTGTTTCACACATCCCACTTCTGACACCAATTATACGTATTTGAGTGGGCTTTTGAGTATGATATTTTGATGTAGTTACTCATTAGTTGTACAATCAGTTTCTAATAACTGTCGAACGACAATAAAATTGCAATTTTACCTCGATGGCTTTAAGTAAATTAATGATGTCATTTTACTTTTGTATACATATAAATATGTATTGTATTATAATAGGTGACTGAATTTCCGTTCTCCCGCATTAATGCATTGGCACACCAATGTGTTCATGTGGGAAGACTGACATTCAGTCGCCTATTTTTTTTTTGGCATCTGGGATCTTCACCACCTAGGTGCCAGTTTTTAAGTAGCCATAGTGACGACTTGGAGTTGATCTGTTAAATCACTATGGCAAATTTGTAAATAAATAAATAATAAGCATGGTAAATATTATTTGATAAGTTACTGAAATTCCTCTGAGTTTGTAAATATCTGATGTACATACATATATAGCCAGCAGTTTGGCTTAGTGATAGCGTATATATTTAGCATCACTGAGGTCATAGGTTCGTGTCCTCGCCACTGCTGGTTAGATTTGGGGGTTTTGTGACTCCAAATCGATCGTTTCTCTATCAGAGTTTGCCAATTTTATCTGATCATTGCTGAAACGGTTCCTGAAAATTGGTATTAAATCTAATCCTGTTGTCACAAAAATCTGCCTGTGTATAATTTGTATTAATTATACACAGTAATCTGAAATCCATAGATGTCACTATGATTATTATTTCTGATTAATTGTTATATTCTATATATATTCTGATTGTATATGTATGTATTACTGTATTTCTGATTTCTGATTGTTCATGTATTTCATTAACGTACACCCGTCGCATTTGAGCAAATCTGTAATGGCGAGTGTGTATTGATTTGTGACAATAAAATAAAATAAAATAAAATATATGTATACCTAAATGCATATGTATTTACATACCTATATATGTACCAAACAAGTGTATAAAAGCACTTACATATACAATGTTGCTCGTTGAAATCAAACACAATTACACGTGCCTTAAATGGATATTTCAACTTGTACAAATCGTGTAATTTTCAATTGTACACAAGAAGAGTTAGTATTTATACTGAAAATTTCATTCACAACAACTGCATTTTCATTCAGTATACAAAATATCCATTATAATTCCAGCCAAGAAGTTGCAGTTGTGTTTATCTTAACGACTTAATGACTTATTTATTAGTCAATCCTGTAAGTAAAATGGCAGGATGGCCGTAAAGGTACTGAAGGAAGTCGCCGATTTATGGTGTCATTAAAAGGAACAGTGCTTTCAATTTGAGATAATAGTGAAGGATATATTGAGTAACCGTGTACATATATTGTATGTACATAAGTAGGTATATTGTAATGGAAATTGCATGCTCTTTTACTTTTATCGTGTCTGTACATTAAATCGAATCAGTTCATATATTCGATTTTATACGCAATCAATTATAATGTCCCATTATGTTTTTTCGTGTTCGAAATTTAATATTTTTTACACCACTTTGTATTGAAAGTGGTTATTTTTTTACATACCTCCTTTACGTTTCACATGGCTTTCGTGTCAGTGGTCATTTTTATCTCTTATCCGATCGTTTTCATACTTTGCCATATTGCTCATTTTGGTCATCAATATACGTAAATGTATCGTCTGCCATTACGTTGGAGATAAAATATCGTATACAATGCGTAACAAATATCCAGAATCTCGGATACGGTGACATTTATGACGGTACGTAAGGCTACCATAATCTATCTTCAACCTTTTTGCCTTGATATGCTATTTCAGATTTTAATTGTTTAAACGCCTATAATTCACTCTATATTTTATAAAATTTGCTCTATAGGTTCTCGTTATCTCTAATATTTAAATATTTATAGTTTTAACTCTCATATGTATATATAAATTTCAAATTTGGCGTCTAGCTTCATGTAATGTAATACACGATATAAATTGATTTTTGGCCAAATATGTCAAATCTGACATTTCACTGTATATCTCCTCAGTCGGTTTTATCTGCGAGATAAGTATTCAATAAGAAGTTATGTTGTATCTAATTGTTAATATGATTTACAATAAGCTTACATACATTTAGTGTTTTACAATAAGCTTACATACATACATACATCACATACAATTATTTTTAGTTATCAGCTGATTTATTCACTTTTTTGATTTATTCCGTCTTGCTGTGTGATTTTATTGGTATTGGTATTCTTTTGCTCATTGTGTGATCAATTCCATGGTTGAATTATAAGCGAAAGCGATGTTTTTTATTGTGTAAAAGGTCCTATCCTTGTACTGTTTCTAGTATAGGCGAATTATTATACATGTGTATGTAAGAGGAAAATTTTGAATTTCTTCGAAATCGACATCCTTGACGATGCGGACGCGGATTCCAAATAAATTACATTGAATTCAAAAGGGTAAGAATTTCAACAAAGGCCAAAAAGTTTGTAATTTGGCCGCGTTTCAAAATCGTTTTTTGTTTATTCTTTAGAAAACAGACATCCCTGAACATTCGTTTTATGAAATTTCGAATTAAACGTTATCGAGGCATGCATCTAGCTTTTGTACGTTGTGTTATTATTGATTTATTTTCATTGAATTGTATTTATTTATTTTCAAAATTTTGTAACCGAAATAATATACGGTTGGTTAGATTTTGCTCACAATTCTACGTGCCGTTGTGAAATTCTACGGCTAATCTTTTTTTTTCAATAGCATAACGTCCTTTTTAATGTCTCCATTATTTATTTATTATAAATGAAAATCTGCATATTTCACATGCACAAAACGGCGATGACTTCATAAACGTTTTATATAAAGATTTTTGACATTTCTATTGTTTTTCTTTTGTGCGCTTCGTTATTTGTGTAACGACGAATACGGCATTATTTATTGCGTTTTAATTAAAATATCGATAACTTGATTTATCAGCGACTCCTCGTGGCCAATAAATAATAAACGAGTGCGGTTTAAATACAATATAACAAGACGAAAACAATTTAAGAATATGAAAAATAAAAGTGTATTCGTCGATTTATAATGACAACGAAAAATTGGCTAGGAGTGAATACGTGAAAAACAAACATTTATGTTTTTTGATATTTAAAGCGTGAAATGACAATTTAACAGATTTATAGGCGAAGAATTTAACCTTCTTTTATTGCATAAAAAATGTGTATTATTTATACGAATCGTAAAGTTGAGGTTTAATTAATTTCATCGTAATCAAACGCTAAACGTTTATAACACCTATTTTAACCTTTCGAGAGGATAGATATTAATGAACGTTCGTTAGGAATTCTCCGATAAATTTATTTTATCGTCGCGGATGGCTCTTTTATCGAATCAAATTCCTTGGCAACCGTGGATTGCACAATTTGACGAGAATTCACAATTAAAAAAGATAATAAATATATTCATTGGCGCGCACACATACAAAAGACATTCCTTAATATTTCTCAGTGATATTTATTTGTTCACCTTTGGTTGACATAAATACGTTGGCTCTAAAAAAGCGTACGCGTATTAATTAAATGTATAAAATTGATGATCAATTCGGTTTCACAACACGTGCGAATTCGCTTTTGAAAACTGAAGAAATATTAATTGTCAGATTCGAAATCGTCACTATTGTCTCGTGACATTGATCGATCGTATGCCGAGATATTTATTGGCGTTACTATTAAAATTATTATATTATATTATATTAAATCACATCTTCTTATTGTCAGTGAGCTCTTCGTATTAACATAAGCTGTACATTTATGCTAAAAATATGAAGTTGATGTCTATTAGTTGTTGGCTCCTTCTATTTTTTTATTTAGTATCTGCAGACAGACGTACATACCTATATATGTATATTAGATTTTCTTATTTTTTATTATTTTAGTTGTGAAACTTCTGTAAATATGTATCTGACATTGCACGAATCATTTTTTTTTTCCGAATAAAACCAACAAATTTCCATTTTATTTTAAATAGACAACATCCACTGTCTAAAAATTTATTATTTTCAAGAATAAAACTCATCGATAAAATTCAAAAATAAAATATACATAGTATGAGAAAACATCTAAAACATTAAAATAAACAATTCCTCAACCAGATCAGCATATTTTAGTTTAAACAAATCTTAACTAATAGAAATCTGGCCAGGCATCTTGATGCCCCTTGCGACTAAGGATTGCAATTTATCGTCCAATTTCATAAACCGGTAAACGGTAAATGATTTTTCCTACTACCGGTAAATGAAAGAAATATAGAATAGCCTTGTAAAGAATTTTTTTTCGTGGATTATATAACTGCATGTGGCTACTTTTCCTAAAAACGTTAACCTATATTGAATCATGAATAATTAAAAATAAATTTCAGATGAATAATGTCCTATAAATGCATTAAAGTTAATTCGTAATAATAATTAAATTTAATTTTTTATTTTTAACCGAATGTTTCGATCATAATTGAAATAACCGTCTGATCAAATTTATTACGATTTGGTTGGTCTGTGTTGCCGGTGAATTTATCAATTTCAAATAGTCACATTTAATACTGAAAATAAACAAATTCCAGACAACATTATCTTTTTTTTAATGAAATATTATGCAATTATATGCCTGTATATATACTTCGCGATAAAAATAGTTTCCGGTAATTACCGATGGCGAAATTTTGTCGATTTCGATCCCTACTTGCGACAGGCGATGAAGCTATCAAATTGATGTATGCCACAGGAGAAGAGAACAAACATTGAGAACATTGAAGATGAATTCTGAAAGAATTTGAGAATTGCTTATCAAACCAACCAGCAATTTGTAGAATTTTTCTTGATTTTATAGAAAGTCATGACTTGAGAGAATTGTAATACCTAGCGTTCCTTTAATGAAAAGAGACAATAAGACAGACAAACAACAGAATAAGACAATTCTCGTTTTAATAAACAAACAAAAAATTGATTGAAGATTTCAACATTCAATTTAGAACTACAAATGTATAACAAGGATTAAATTTTATAATAAACAAGACGTAAATTTTCTCGTGAAGAGCACATATGTTTAAGGAGTCGAAAAAAATACTGGAAGAAAAATCGAACATAAGTAAACTGCCACTTCCGATTGACAGATGCTCAACAAAGTAACAGTTAACTTGGTATTAAGCTTAAACTTAAAGCTTACCGGTTGAGGTAAACATATTTTCAAAATATTAGGGTATAAAATTTATAATTTCTATTACATGTAAAAAAAATTCAGTCTGATTGGTTTACCGGTTTGGGAGATCATTGGATTGAAAAACTTTTAAAAAAAATAGGTCACCTATAAAGGGAGGTACCATTTCCGGTCAACTTAAAAATTTGAAACAAATAAACGTCGTATTGATAAGAATTTCAGTAACCGATACTAAGTTTCAGTTCAATTGGACGGACGATGTTCAAAAAATACACAGACACACATTTTTTCTAGATCATGAAAACGTAATCAGTGATCGATTATGAGTTCGAATCAGTCAAAATCTCGAGTTCGAATTTTCGCATAGATAAAGTAAAAATTAGATTTGAAAGACTTTTCAAATTGTATTTCCACCACAGTGATATAAACTTGCTAGTCAAGATTAATGAAAATATAAAAGTTTCAGCGGAAATGAAAATAAATCTCAAATAAAAATTATCCACGTTTCTTTATTATTATCATTATTATAACATGCAATTAAATAAATTATTGATCATTCAATTCCAAAAAATTAAAACAGCTTCACAGATTCTCCTTAAAAAATAAGACATCTGTCTTTCACAACCACTGCACTGTCCGATTTGTATTGGTCGTAACACTTCACATATACATAATAAACTTAGACTAACAATAACTTTTTTATCAACATTAAAAATTATTATCAAATTATCCCATCTCTATTATCTATTATATATCAACGTGCTACACAGCTCACGCAAAAAAAACAACAGTTAAGCAACCGCAATTTTCTCAGAAGCCAACGAAAGCTTTTCGCCTTCGAGTCTTGGACCAAAAGATACACACACTGGCCATCTATTTATCCCCTTGACAGGTTCAACTGTGTATATTGTGATGACAATCACAATGAGTAACGATGTTGCCTTTACGATGCGTATTTATTAGACACAATCTAAATATTGCAGACTCCTCTCGGCCGACACTGAAGAGGTATTTCACACGCAATTGCCTTGTCCGCACTTAACACTGAGGTCAACACTTTGACGAAACGCAAACGTATATTATATTATATATGTATGTACGAAAACGATTATCGACCATCAATCTAATACTCGCGCTGATAGATTTCAGCGTGGATATAATATGATAATGTAATAAAGTGACCGTTCAATGTGTCTATAGAATTCGAATGAGTGACATTTAAACTTGGCGCCTCTTTTAGAAAGGCAACTTATCTGTCTATTTGCCAACTGTCCCACCTATTCAACTGTCAACGCAGCCCTATGTATCGTCGAGACGTATTATTGTGCCGTTCGCAATGCATTATTGTCTTATTCTGTGTAATAAATAAATAATGAGTCGTTATCTGAAAGAGTCGATCGATGGAAACGCGATAAAGTCTTTCGCAATGCGAAAATAACGACTGAATCTAAACGAAATCGTCCGTTTTCGTGTCGACTTTGAGATTAAACGTGTGTATTTGGTGTTTTGATGGTGTGATTTTTACGATCAATTTTGAAACGGCTTTGACTTTCTCTGTTTTTCCTCATAGGGGGGTAATATTTTTTAGGTGAATAGTTTTTTTATCGCTTAAATATGCAATGTGTGGTGATGATTTTTATTTTATCTGTATATAATACTATGACCATACATATGTACATACATATATACCAGATTACCTAAACACAGTCTACTTTAGATCGTCGACTTTAGAGAGTCTTTTAGTTAATACTAGGTATTATGAGCATTTATAAGAATTGTAAATAGTAATGTACATTTAAAAGAAATGTAAATTTTGCGCTTTTTTTCAATTAAACTCTACATTAACATTATAATAATATAATACTATGATTACTAACAAAATTAAATTAAAATTGTAAAATAGAAAACGATCAGTAGCTATTAAAATATATATAAGAAGTATTGTGAGCATAATTACATGAGTAATAATAAAAAGCATTTAAAAATCAAAAAAATAATTGTATGATATTTATAAGATGATTGATTGGTTAAAAATATATCAAATTGCTCTATTATGTAGCTGTAACTTATTGACTTTACATAAATAACCCTATTACATATTTCCCACGTTACAATATGTACAGTATATAAAGGTCTCGTCTTCTAATGTGTTTTTGTCTTCTAAACTGTTAAATAGATTGAGATGAAACTTTTGTACATTTTCGAAAATATTTTACATATATTTTTTCACGATCGGAAGTAGCACTTTTACTACTGAATTTTCAGTATTTTTACGCTTTTCTCAAAAAGCGTTCGATGTATTGAATTGGTGTTTAATATTTATTTTATTTTTACATACATATACGACCCCGTGACCACAATGTTCGAACGCATATATGCTAACCACTAGTCCACGCTACTGGTTATCTATAAATTTGGTGAAAGCTCGTCAACCAGAAATAGCAGATTCTTTGTTATTTGGACGTTAGTTATTTGATTACACCTTTTGATTTTAGGAATGGAATCTTATAGTATATGAGTAATTAATTATATTTGAAAATGGCTGAAATCAAATTTATAGTTTCAAGAACATACTCCTGTTTGACTTAATTCGCAGATTGTTATCACTTCTTCTTTCCAAACTCACTTTATGTCCAAAATCTGAGAGAAGTAGAATAAAAGTAATAATGGCTACCAGTATTTTTAAATATTGTTAATTTAATGTTTTGCGAGATATTTTTCAAAATGAAGAAAAGCAGACTTCTGCCACTTTCAAATATAACGGCTCATACATCAAAATAATGAAAAAAACTTCTTCCAAATAATAAGATTTTTTGATAAATGAAAATTGTTCGAGTTGAGTTGAGCTATGGCTATTTGAACTTTGAACCCTATATTTATACAAATGTATGTATGTATGCGGAGGAATAGTCTTTTAGTAATGACGATTATCAATAGCTATTTTGATATTGAATGTTTTAAAATATTTATTTAAGTTAATACCTACAAACACTCAACTAATACTTAAGTCGGCTAATCAAATTTAGGCGTTTGTTTGTTAGGCTAAAATAGTGATTTTCAACATTTTTCAACTGAACAAGCCACTTGAACAAGGTGCTGAAATCACTTTGTTCAAAAACATGTTCAAAAGCGAATTTATATTCTTTAAAAAACATTTTTACCACTAATTTATGACCATTAGATAAATATTCAAATTGAAATCGTCGAGACGAAAACTCTCGATGATTTGAGTATATAAATATGAGTACATATTATGATATGATTCTAGAAACTTACGTTAATCATATACTTTTTTAAACAGAAACTTACGTTAATCAAAAACTAGAGGTTTTTGAGCTCTTTTTATTCCTATTATGCTGTATATTAACATTAGAATAATGTAATACTATGATTACTAACAAAATTAAATTAAAATTATCAGTAGATCAGTAGCTATTAAAGTAGATATGCGATGTATTGTGAACATACTTTCGTAATAATAAAAGGCATTTAAAAATCAAAATTCACGTTAATCATAAACAGTTTAATAAAGTATACGTATATAGCAACAGGACCCAATCAAAAGCAAAGTTTATAATGGAAGCTCAAACGCAACATCATTATAATTGTGCATACAATTATTTTAAAAAGACATAAATCGAGATTATATCATTAGTTAATCGAGAAAACTCGTCTGAAACTATGTCGTCTCAATTTACTTCAACACCTTCCTAGAATTACAATTTTGATGAACGTCTTCAAATGCCAATCGAATTAATACATACACGCAAACGTCGAACCTAACATGTCAAAGTTCAATATTAATAGTCTGTTTCAGTGGGTCAGTCGCGAATTTGTGAACGATAAGTACACATATAGGTAAAAAGTCCGTCAAAAAAAGTGACGAAATGCGAGAAAGGTGATTTATCTGCCATATATGTATGTTTTACGACACATTTCGCCATGTGTCCGATCTGAGATCCAAACATGTGCAGATTTAAGTATTGTTGTACGTACATATACACAGATGCAAGCTCTCAGACTCGTCAACGTTTGACCTCAAGCACTTCAAAAAGTCTACACACTCTGAAGCCATTTCGTCTACACCATGTGTATATGAATTTTGCGCAGGTATTATCATTTTGTATATTGCATATTATAAAAAAAAAGAATAGTAACGATATTAATGCTCCAGGGCAAATCATATTCATGTATATATGTGCATTGTACATGTGTCGTTGCGTCATTTGTTAACAATTTTCTTTGTGGAATTGTTGAGTAAGTGTTTTTCACCATTGCAGAATTAATGATTATCAATTTGGCACGAAGTTGCTGTATGATTAGCCCTATTATGTATGATCCGCATAATAAACGACTCATTTGTGTGAATGTTGCAAGTGCAAGTGGTCGATGGATGTGATTCAAAAATCTTACTTTTTATTCTTTTCGATTTCAATATGGATGTACATACATACATATGTATATGTACAAATGCATTTAGTTTTGCAAACATTATGTACATATATATCCATGTGTTAAAATTGCAATTTTATGATACTTTTTTCTTTGAACAGAAGCAATACACACATAATCGTACGCAGCACGTTTTTTAGATAGTTTTGTATGTTTAGTCCGTGTCATCGCTATCTTCCCAAAACTCATCCCCTGGAGTATTTTCTTTGATATTGTTGCGTAGGGGTGGGTGGAGGATCCATATAAAAGGCCAAAGTCGCTTCACAGCATTTATTGGGTGATAAAGAAGATCCACGCACTGCCAGTGCTCCGTCCAGAATGCCTTCATATGGCCTAAGTACCTGCTTATAAATGGCAGGTCACTCACTGCATCTTCCTCGACGCGTTTGTTTACCTATTGTTATAGTCACGTACCAAATATGCAGTCCCACGGTCTCACGCTGTCAGTTCTGAGAACTCTAGCGAGAAGCAACCGAATGCCGTTACCGACCACTCGGGGGTCTCCATTGTTAGCTGATAGCACTTAAGCCTGGAGATAATCCTTAAAAACCAATTATAACGGCGGCTCCTTTTAGCATATGCTACAATATTTTATCCATGTATTGACATAGATTTGACAGTGATCGATTACGGTGATTCCCATATTTGAAGAATTGAAGGTGAAACTTAGTTAAATAAGATATCGTACGTATTAACAATGACATGAAAAAACTCCCTTTCCAGCTGGAAACCATATGCATGCCGTACGATCCACTGTGTTTGCACCTTAATGCGAGTATATGCTATACTTTCAAATGATTTGAAGCAAAAAATAGTTATTTACATATACATACATATGTATGTAAGTAAATAGAATGGAAAATTAATATTCCAAAAGACTTAAAAAAACATAATAGTAGATAATAGTAAAACATAGTAAAGATAATAGTAGGAAAAATCAACAACAGTGTAATTTTGTTTAGTTTTATAGCCTAATTTTTACATATATGTGTATGTATGTACATACATAGTTAAAAAATGATTTTTATATACATATGTACATACATACATAGTGCAAGAAGAATGTTATAAAAATATTCAAATTGCGAAATTCTTTAGGTTAATTCAAAAGGTTAGTCATAATGAGTAAAAGCGATCTACCACTTATTTTGTCTATTTTTACTCTTATCTTTCGTTGTTATTTGTGATGATGGCTTTCTAATAGTGTTTGGATCAAATCATGTCGAAATTTCAAGATGATTGAATCAAGTCTATTCCAATGCGAAAATATCGCAAGAATGATCAAAATAGAGATTGAAGTTTACCGTCAATTTTCATTTGCCAGTAAGTGATTTATTATTATTGTTGTATAGTTTATTTTTTTGTATTATATTATTATATTAAAGATAGTTGTTGTAAATAAGCTATTGAGCTATTTACAACAACTATCTTTTTTATTTACAACAACTATCTTTTTTATTTACAACAACTAACTAACTAGATTTTTAACGCAATGATATTTTCAACTGTATTTGTACTTAGTTTGGGATAAAATAATGGCGAAATTTTGGCGATTTTTCGGAAAATCGGTAAAACGGAAATGCAAAACCTACATTGTACATTTTAGCATCTATCGTATGATGCCTATAATCGATCTGATGTAGCGTGACCATTGCAAGGACTTAAAATTATTTCTTTATTTTTTTTTAATTATCTCTTATTTAACTATACATATGTATATAATATTATTAGGATATAATTCAATGCAAGGTCTTTAATAATATAGCTGCAAGTTTTGCTGTCCATAACATGATGTTGACAATTTTTTTCATCGTCTAAAAAATATAAATTTCCATTTATATAAAATGTATACGTATTCCATAAATAAATTAATAATATCAACAACTTACGTATTTTCTATTAAAATTTTATTAATGTAAATATTTCAAAATACAAAACACGAACTCAAAACTTAAAAATTCTACCGACCGCTTACGCACGAACAATGTTGTATTTCTTGACCAAAATGCAATGCGAAACTGAAACGAAATGTAATTGGCCATCGCGAATCGAATGGAGGATGAATGCGATAGCATGTACATGGGGTCTACGTGACGAGACAGAATGTTAAATGACAAAAAACACAAAGATCGAAAATCGAAAGATCTTAAATCGAAAGATCAAAAAAAAATGGTGCATGGTAAACGGTACATACTCACTTAATTTGAGCGAGCAGGATACAACAGGAACAAGAGGAACATGCTTTTCCTCCCGTATTCTGCGCGCGCACATTAATACGGGAGGAAAAGCCTGTTCCTCTTGTTCCTGTTGTATCCTGCTCGCGCAAATTAAGTGAGTATGTACCGTTTACCATGCACCATTTTTTTTTGATCTTTCGACTTAAGATCTTTCGATTTTCGATCTTTCGATTTTAGATCTTTGCCTTCCGATATTTGCGTTTTCTGTCATTTAACATTCTGTCTCGTCACGGAGACCGCATGTACATACATACATATTTTCAGTGTTTATTTATTTATAGTAAGTTTTGGACCATTGTGGCATTACAGGAAGAACCTAATGCACCACAATGGCCTACATTTGATAAAGAAAAAAAAATTAACTATAATAAACAAAATAAACTAAAAAATAAAAATTCGAAGGCAGAAAAAACATGATAAAATGAAAAATAAAAATATACATAAGAAAAAAAAATAAACAAAGGTGTAAAAATCAAATAAATAAAATCCTCAAATCCTATTCTTAGTTTTACAATAAACAAAAAAATAAAAAAATAGTACCTAGAAATATACATAAGAAGAATGAAAAAGAAAAAGTAAAATAAAATAAAATGTATGTATGTATGTAGGTATGTACATCTCATCGGTTCGACTATAGCAATATGAATTTCTAGTTGTTATCTTATGTAGAAAAGAAAGAGGATATAATAGTATTTTAAAAAGGTCAAAGATGTTAATCGGGAGGAGCTTTTTTAAGGCTTATAAACCTTAGCAAAAAAATTCTGCCAAATGCATCGGTTTGTTATGGCCATTTTCGGTTTATCTGCCGGGCTCGTCGGACGATCGCGGTAATTTGTGCAATCGGCGATCGTTTATTTTGCGGTTCAAAGGTGTCCGATGTAAAACGATGCGACCGAGCGACGCTTGCGAATTAGATTCGATAAGAATTCGTTATTGGCAAACTCGGCGACAGATCATAAGCGACCGCAATCCGGCCATGGCCCATAACCGAAAGGTCAATCGATCTATGTGGATTATCGGATTATGCATTTTATATAAATGTGTCCACTTCCAAATGGGACGCGAGCCGGCTCGCACCATTCAAAACAACTTGAAAAATTATATATTAAAACAAAAACAAACAAAAAAATTGAAAAAAAGCCGTTTCATTCGATATTATTACCATTGGCATATTTGGACGGGCGATAAATGAAAATTTTCATTGAAAATTGTTGATACATGTCGACTCTATATGTGAACAATCCCAATTCGACGCGGTCTTTATTACATATGTATATTAAAATATGCTTATCTATAATGTTTTCGCCGAAACGAAACGGTCAGTACATTATAGCGTGCCTAATTCGTATATTTTCGCGTATGCTTAAGAGGTGTGATCAAAAAATATTGTGAACTTGTAGAATACGTAAGATGCAAAAAACTTTCAAAACCTGTATTTGGACATATGCACTTTTGAAGTTCTGTTTAATTTTTTAAGCAGATTTTGTAAATGCATACAAAATCGTTTGACTTCGAAGAACACTACCACATGAAATTGTTGCGTAGGGGTGGGTGTAGGATCCAAATAAACGGCCAAAGTCGCTTCACAGCATTTATTGGGTGATTAAAGAGATCTACGCACGACCAGTGCTCCATTCAGAATGCCTTCATATGGCCTAAGTACCTGCTTATAAAGGGCAGGTCGCTTACATTGCATCTTCCTCGGCGCGTTTGTTTACCTATTGTTATAGTCACGTACCAGATACGCAGTCACACGGTCTCGGCATGTAGTCCCACGCTGTCAGTTCTGAAAACTCTATCGGGAAGTGACCGAATTCCGTTACCAACCACTAAGTCCGTTCCGGAGTCTCCATTATTAGCCGACAGTACTTAAGCCTGGAGATAATCCTCAAAAACCAATTTTAGCATAATATAATATTTTGCGACAGACCGACTCGCCTAGTGAATTTTTCTACACATTCGGTCGACCCCCAATGGCATGGGGATAGTGTTTTTATTATTTTATTTTACATAGATATATACCAGGAAGGCTTGACAGGAAGACCCAATGCGCCATCCTGGACAATTAATTACAAACAATGCAGCATTTTATTATTACATAAATCACTGTATTTCGACAAGCTGAGAAGAACACGAAATAACAATTAATTAATTATTTATTAAAGAATTAATCTATTGAGACATCTATGGATTTAGATTTGTACATAATTTTTACAAATTGTACATACAATAACACAGAAGATTTGTGACAAGAGGAAAGATGATTTTTTGCCAATTTTGAGGAACCGTTTCAACAATAATCAGATAAAATTGGAAAACTCCGATAAGAAACGATCGATTTGGATCAAACGGATCAAATCTAATCAGCAGTACAGCGGATCGAAACCACTGATCACTTGGTGCTAAACATACACGCTACCATTGAGCCATACTGCTGGCTAGTTAAACCCTTTATAGTTGAAGTTCACATCCAGCTCTATATGTTCTTTCTCTGCATAAATGGTCATTGACGCTGGTAAACCAGTGGCGTGGACTAGTGGTTAGCATATTATGCTTTCGAGCAGAGTGATCACGGGTCCGAGTCCCACAAGAGTCGTGCTGCTGGGCCATACCTTGGATTATGACTACAGGTTGATCGTTTTCTGATTTTTGTTTTCTGATTTTCAACGAAACAGTTCCTATAAAATTGGCCTTCAGTTCCTATAAAATTGGCTTCCTTTTATCTCTCTTGCTAATCTCAAGTTATTCATCGTTTTGAGGTTCGCCAATTTGATTATAAAATTCTGCGAAAATTTCTCCATAGATGTCACTGTGGATGTTTGTATGAATTGGCATTGTATAAAATGCTTATGTATGTATGTATATTGATTTTATATTATCTGTATACGTGCACTCGTTACTTTGCAGCGATCTGTAAAGGCGAGTGTTCATGTTCTATGAAATAAAATAAAATTTAAACTGTATTCGTTGGAAGGAGGGGGGCAGCCTCATGTTGAGAGTTTAACTTGACTTAATTGATCTTTAAAAAGATTTTAATAATATATGTTTGTGCAAAAATTACACTATAGGATTATTAAGTTTAAGAAAAGCTTGGAAGGTTCGACAACTTGTTATTGGCCTTTAACTTTTTTATGCGCATTCCATATTTGTATTTCGCTATTTCGACAGCTGAAAGTGTCTGAAATGTCTCAAGACGAGACACAACATGAGGGGGGGGATATGAATATTTGACATTTCATTCCCTGGTCTAGTGCTGCTGACCAGACCTTGGATATGTGACTCCAAGTTGATCGTTTCCTATCAGAGTTTGCCAATTTATGTGATTTCATCGAAATGGTTCTAGCAAATTGGCAACCTTATACTATTTCTTGCAAAATTCGAGTTTTCAGCATCTTTAATTTGCTGATTTATAAAACGCAAATGTTTTTGTCCAATTTATCTATGGATATCTTTATGATGCTCTGTAAAATTGTTTATAATTGGCCAAGATGGCGCATTGGGGTTTACCTGTTAGGCCTTCCTGGTATATACACATAAATGTGTATGTATAAAAATAAATAAATGTGTAACTTAATTGATAACACTTCTATCTTGCATTGCCTTCCTCATATTTTTTTGTATGATTTAAAAGCAAATATCTGCTTTTTAAATGCTTTTTATTATTACGAAATTATGTTTACAATACATCTTATATCTATTTTAATAGCTACTGATCTACTGATCATTTTCTATATTACAATTTAATTTAATTTGGTTAGTTATCATAGTATTATATTATTCTAATGTTAATCTACAGCATAATAGGAAAAAGAGCTCAAAAACCTATTTAAAATCCTTATAAATGTTCATAATACATCTAATACATAATATTAATTAAAGACTCTCTAAAGTCGATGATCTAAAGCAGATTGTGTTGAGGTAATCTGTGTTTATACAAAAGCAAATATAAAATTTGATGATGGTAGGTGATAGCGACAATAATCTAGTATTATTTTGAATTTAGGGGCAACTTCCAAAACGACGTATAATTAATATAATAATTAAAATGAATGTATGACAAGGCAAGGGTATTGCCGCGAGGATAACCTACTCAAAACTAAATTATGTACATCTAATTCACATTATTTTTTGACGACACCGTGTATGTACGTATATTTAAATATTTATACATTCGATTAAGCACCTTTTGAAATGTAAATTTAAAACACACCGAAGCAATCGACGTTCAATTGCGAAAATCTGTATGAAATTTATATACGCGAATTGCGCATAAATTTGTTACACCTAGTAGTAAGTAGGTGCACTGTCGACGAATTGTTTCGTATTAAATATTTTCAACGCAACTGATGATTTCGAAGCATCGTCGCTACAACCTCATTAGTTTACTCGCTGACGCGGAAAAAAATATATAATATATATAATGTACTTGCTCGGGTCAATCTGTGATACAGAAGCGTTTTAAAATTCCTTGTAAATGGCAGTGCGAATTGCTCAAGGATGATTTACGGGCAATCAACTCGGCGTAAGTGCGTACATTAATTGCAAATCGCAAGTATTCAAACCCATCGCAAAGTAATATAAAATCTATATTATTCTTATGACTGTGTACCCAATAAAGTAGCCACTTTCGCAACTTTGTATTCTTGGAAGCGTAAGTCTGTTTGTTTCGTGTAAATCTCCCAACCCTTTCATTAATCGAGACAAACATTTTCATAGTACGCTATATATTTTATATAGTATATTAAATAAATAAATATTTTTATCTAAAGGTCCTCTCTTTCCATGTGCATGTAGTATTAATTGTAATTATGCATTACCTTTTAGGTCTAGAACTTACTATTAATAAATGTGCAATTATGAGCTATAGACGTGCACATTCGATCTATTGTCACGAATATTCGATTGGTTCCGTCTTGTTGAAGCGTGTGGAATCTATGCTCGATTTGGATATCATTTTTGATCCTCAACTCACCTTTCACAACCACATCAAGACAATCGCTGACGTTTACTTTCGTCGACTCGGATTTGTCTTAAGATATGATAGGTTATTCTCCAAGCTTTTGTCCTCTCGCTTGATTTTCAACTCGCTTGTGAGAAACAAGCTAGAGTATAATGCGATTGTGTGGAATTCGCATGATGTAAAATACTCTCTAATGATTGAGAAAATGCAAAAAGTATTTCTTCATTTCCTATATATGAAAGAGTATGGGTATTTTCCATATCTTTACCCTACTTCTTTCCTTTTTAACATGATTGAACTTCGGAGAAACTTCTTATTAATTCGTTTTTTGTTCTCCAGCTTCTACGTGGTGATACTTCATGCCCGTCGTTGCTGCAACATTTGGGACTTCATGTCCCTAATAATTACATATGTATGTGCGTGGTAGACATCATCATTTGATGGTTGTACCTACTTCTTGCACAGTTCTGTATCGAATGGCTCCTACTCCAAGAGCTATCCGACTTATCAATGAAATCGTTGCTGTTGAGCCTGAGTGAGCGTAGGTTATCGGAGACTATTTTTTATTTATTTGTCTGGTAGCCTGCACTCATCATTATTTTCATAATTGAATGTGATGTATGTGTGGAATTTTGATCTTACCTCCTTCATTTGGGCCTCATAGGGATGTTTTGTATTTGCGGCTGGTTCTTATAAATTGGTGCTGGCTTAAGGTTCAAGACATTTCCTACTTTGTATTTTATTATTTGATATTTTCACTTTATCTGTTATTATTATAAATGTTATTGTTTTTTTAATGACTTCTCAATGAAATCGTTGCTGTTGAGCCTGGATGTGATATTTTCCACCTCAGTGAGCGTAGGTTATCGGAGATTATTTTTTACTTATTTGTCTGGTAGACTGCGCTCATCATTATTTTCATAATTTAATGTGATGTATGTGTGGAATTTTGATCTTATCTCTTACATTCGGGCCTCGCAGATGAATGTTTTGTATTTGCGGCTGGTTCTTATATATTGGTGCTAATGAAAGACATTCCCTACTTTGTATTTTATTATTTGATATTTTTTCTTTATCTGCTATTATTATAATGCTATTGATTGTTTTTTTATGAGAATGTATAAATATATTTTTTGTCTATGTACATATATATGCATATATTATTATTTTTCTCATTTCGCATTATGGCCTCCTGTAATACCACAATGGCCCAAACCTAAACTTAAATAAATAAACATATATGTACATACATATGTATAATAGAGTTGCCAACTGTGGATTAAAAAAAAAGAGTTCATTTCTCATAACTATTTAATTTTATATAAAAATCGCAATAAAGCCTCAACATTAAAAAAAACGTTCAAAATTTAAGATAAGATCGCTTAGAACTGCGGTTCCCAACCTTTGGGACCTCACGGATTACTAAATTCGTCATTTTAAATTCCGTGGACCACTAATATGATTTTTTTTTAAAGTACATACATATATACAAATATGCATTTAAATATCAGAAATGCACAAAGTGGCATATCTATCAGCAGTGTGGGCCTTGGTGCAAAGCTTGTAAATTGGGCCTCGATTCATTATTTTTTGAATATATTTGTTAATAAATTTATCCCATATGAAATCATTTATATGTATGTAGGTATTTTTATGAATTATTTACATAAAATAGGTTTAATAATCATTTGCAGCTCGTGGCTTAAAATCATGAAATTATTGCAACTTCCGAACTAAACGAAAAATCGAAACGGTTTAAAATTTAGAAAATTCACGTAGTAGGTAATACGTGAATTTTCAAATTTCAAATTTACAAAAATTGTGGTCTGGAAATAATATAACACATGTACATGTAGTATTTGACGCCTCGAATTTTTTTTACTATTTCTTGAAGTATTATTACTAGATGTAGGATAGTCACAGTGCTATCCATTATTCGGCAAACCTTTAACAATGCATTTACTACCTTTGAACAATACACGGCCCCCTCAGGCTCCGGTAAATAATTATTACATATTACGATTTGGTCCAATAAAATCATCATTGTATTGTTATATTATTTTATGTTTTAAGGTACAAACAGATGGGACATGTGAGAGAACTGATCTATGAAAATCTGCATGTAGTTGACCGGATGTGTAAAGAAGGACAATTTACTATACAAATATATCTCATTGCTTATCTAAGATTATCAAAGATTTCGCAAATCTAAAAAAAATCGTTTTATAAAGTAGATCCCTGTTATTGTCGCCTCAAAGGCGATTAAATTTTTATACTACAATTTGGTTTAATAATTAAGTATAATCAACTGTTAGGTGGCGTTTCAAAATCGGAAGAGCTTTTTATTGTTTTTTAAAATCATATTAAACTTTAAAAGGAGTTAATTATGCAAATGCAATGGGTATTAATTAAAAGCGAACTAACCGCCGTGAAATTGCTCAAGTTATTAGTACCGAAAATGTTTAAGTGCCCTGCCGTATAAGCGAGACGTTAATTGACTGTTATGCAAATCAGTACACTGTTTTCGTCTGCTTCGTGATCGTATTATATACTTTACAAATATGTAGTGCAACACAATCTATTTTGGCAACTTTTGGGGAAGTTTCTTCTGGCACGGATCTTCGCCGTGAAGCAATCGTGATACAGTAGCCCACGCCTATCTTCCACCAGCGCCGAACTATGGCTTCTTTTGCGAAACTATCACTACGAGAGGTCGTAAAGATCGGTAGCCGGAGACGTCTCCATATTAGATATCGCCAGTGTTGGTTATTATTGCCTAAGCGAGGACGACTTGCAAAACCACTTCGAAATCCTTCAACTCCCTAATGCATCGTCAACTGGATCCGAAAACATCTTAAGCCCACAACTAATATAATTTATATGCGTACTAACTTGCATACGGGAGGAATATGCAATATATATATTGCCGTTCGAGGCGTTTATATCTCCATTAGCACTTGCACACATGAAATGGTTGCGCGATGAAAGTCAGAGACGTTCTTATCAACGATGCTCATCTTGGAAATTTATTTTCTGCGCACGTCGATGTTGCCGTTGTTGCAATTTTTTTTTTTCACCTCTCCGTAAATTTGTTAAACGAGAATCTGCAAAATTTTTAGGTGCAGATCACAGCTTCAGATATTGAGTTTGCTTTGGAAAAGTAATACAAGTTCATAATCGGTTGCGCAAATCGTTGAACGTGGGCGAAATGAACGTCCTCCTCCTCCTCCTCCTCCATCTCCTACTCGGTGTGAAAATATCCAAAATTTCGCGATTAACAGATGAGAGATAGGTGCTAATTTTTATCAATCAACATCTCGATAGCATTTACTCTGTCGAACAAAAAAAATTGTTTCTGAATGTCGTGTTGTCGTTTTGAAACGCAGTGCGTGGCGATGACAAAAAAAGTGTAATTTAATATTATAATATATTTGATTGCGTTATAAATATTTAGTTGGCGTATTGACGGGTTCTTTGCGATGACGGATCGTTATTTCAATGCTTGGTCGTGACTTTTCATCGACATTTTTCTTTTTGATTTGAAAAATTGCATCTTCTCTGGACGATAGATGTGAGTGTGTGTGTTTGAAATCATTTAGCGTCGTTCTAAATCGAAGAATATAAATAAACTCTGCAGAATATTGCACTTGCATATTTGAATAAACTGCCAATAATGCAGTTTATTCAAATATTGAATATTCAAATTATTTCTAAGTAAGGTGTATTGTACCTACATAACAATTTCATTATACACATTTTGCATTAAAATTTTCCTCTACGATAATGATTTGATTAATGAAAGTAATATACATGAGTATTTTTTTAATATCAAATTGAATTATAATAAAAAGATTATTTCTTAATGCTAATTTTGTATAGAATGATTAATTCAAATATGATCTGATTAGATTATTCACAGTGATAGTTCAATCGGTAGTGTTCCACTTATGATTGAGAAATCCTTTGATTCGAGCTATTTTCGGTTATCTTAAATATTGCCAAAGACTAGATCTCAATGATGATAAATTTATATCGACCGTTCCTTATCAGACTTGTCGATTTTATCATACTTGGGTAATTCTTAAGACGCATTTATACATGCATAATTGATACCTGACAAATACTGCCTCTCTATCCTTTCCAAAAGAAAGGTGACTTTCACAAAAAAAAATCACGGTATTTGTCACGATAAAGGATGATCTGAATTTTAATCACTTTCAAACCGCAGTGCAATCTGTAGCAATACTTGAATTTAATGATTGTCATTATCACGTGCACAATGAATCATATCATATTTAAAATAATACAGATAAAAGCTATCCATACTTATGTACTACAAAATTGCATTTTTTATGTGCAATATAGTAAATTGGTAATTTATGGATAATACAATGATGATGAAACTCATTAGACCTTTAATTTCTTAAAAATATTTGTTGTATAGGGGTGGGTTCAGGATCCAAATGAAAGGCCAAAGTCGCTTCAAAGCATTTATTTAATAATTCAACAGATCCGGTCCACACGAGATCATCACTCGCTACAGAATACTTGATCTACCGTGTGCACTGCTTTATAAAGGACAAGTTGCCCAGCATAGCATTCCCGATCCGTTGACATGTCTATTGCACGTAGATCTACCCTGGCGAGCCGCACGCACTCGCCCTGGTTCTGAGAACTCTAGCGTATCCTTTGTTCGGACACGAAAGTACTTAGACAGTGGATTTTGATTTTTAAATGCTTTTTATTACTACGAAATTATGTTCACAATACATCTTATATATATTTTAATAGCTACTGATCTACTGATCATTTTCTATTTTACAATTTAATTTAATTTGGTTAGTAATCATAGTATTTTATTATTTTAATGTTAATCTACAGCATAATAGGTAAAAGAGCTCAAAAACCTATTTACAATCCTTATAAATGCTCATAATACATCTAATACATAATATTAATTAAAGACTCACTAAAGTCGATGACCTAAAGCAGATTGTGTTTAGGTAATCTGTGTTTATACCTGAAGGGTATAGACATTTTATTGTAATCACCTTCACAAGTGTGTTAGTATGGTTATTTGTGATTCTGTTATAGATTCTACTGGTTAGTTTGTTAGTAATATCTGTAACAAACGGAAGATTATATATGGCATGCAGTTTTTTCAAATTAGTATATATGGGTGTATTATAAATTATTTTTAGACAGTGGATACTCTCTCTCGTGTTCTCACGTTACATATCAATGTAGTAGCTTTTGTGACTAATTTTGAAACAATTGCCGAATTCAATACATACTTTTTTGAAATGATTTATATATTAAAGTATATAGCATTGATTCAAAAACAATTCAGCATTTGAAATACAATATTTGAGCGCCAATATGTTACATCTAAATTGCGTTTTTAACTTTTGGTTGATTATATGTAAATTATCATATAAAACTGGCATGGAACAAGCTTTCAGATACAATAAAGATTTTCATAATGTACTCACGGAATATGTTTTTTATTTAAGAAAAACTTTAACGATAACTGTTGGGTCACTCATTAGTTCATAATCCTTGTTATATAGGTACATATTCCATAAAGTATGTTTACGAGTATTCATAATAAACAGTGGAACTTATTTTTAATGTTGATGTCAGCTTTTAGCTGTTTATAAGAGAGAGATAATATCATCACTTTGAAATTATCATCATTCAACTGCCGTTTGATTATACCTATAGTAAATTTTGAGTGTATTATGACACTAATAAAACTGCAATTAATTAACCGCAAAGTAAACAATGACAATTTCCCGAAAAACAACGACGAAGTAGCGAAGATGCAAAGGCATTATGAACGCGGTGAAAAAAAAAACTCGTAAAAGTCCGCGGATAAATTTATAATGACCGAAGTTTTAACGCAACTTTTGGCACTAGATTTACGACTTTCAACACGTAAACATTGTAAATATAAAAACGGCATTCGCGAAAGTATTTTTACCTCTCGTTGCACAGGTGCACGCGGCACAGGTAATGTGCAAGTATAATCAGTGGTTTTTGGCAAAGCTTACGAATACTCATTTAAGTTCGTATCGTGGGAAAAAGATTTTTTTTTATATATTTCAAAAAAATACAATTTGAACATTTTCGAAAGCCTTCTATGTACTATTATTTCTATATAATTGTAAATGTTTTTCTACTGATTTGACACTGAAAGTGTGTTCGTACGTATGTAAACAGTTCGTGTGTACAAAAACGTGCGTGAATTTTGACACATTCTTCGCGGAAGATCCAGCAACAATGGAATTTTATCTCCGACTCATGGTCAATTCATACGTACACACATACATTATAAATATTATACTAATTTAATTTGTAAATAAAAAAAAATGTGTGCGTATGATGTTGCACCACTTTTCTTTTAATAAGCATATCTTCGGTAATCACTTAAGCGCAATATTGATAGATAGACGTTGTATTCAATTTGTTGTCCATTCTTTCTCGCTCATTATTCAATCGGACGATGCGATGTATTTGATGTATTCATTTTGCCGAAACGCTGTTGCATCACACATTTATGACATTAATAAATTATGCACATTAACTTATGCGACTCGGGCGTTACATTTAATTAATATTGCGTTTATGAAAATAAATACCAGATAAATAAAATGAAAATGAAAAAAAAAAACCTTCACCGCGTATACTAACGCGCGTTTGCTTATGCGATACGCCTGTCAACGAATTTGACTCATTCGCTCCTCACACGTATTATTATTTATATGAAATATATTCAATTTTGTCATCAGTTTCGCTTTATATGACGTATAATGATTTTTCGGCGCATAAATTTGTGCAATTCCACCAATGACATGTCTATAAATTTAATTGTATTCAAATCAATATAATAAAATTTTAGACGGTGTGTTGCAAATTTTTAAATTTTTTTTTCATATGACGATTATTGTTTAATTGAATTAAAATACCAACACGACTACGTTATTTCATATTTATAATATTGCAAATTAAATTCCAATTTTTTCCGCAGTGCTTAGAAATTTCATTTTAAAGTGAGCCGAGCGAGCGGGTAAGCGTCAAACCCAAACCCACGCAATATACACATTTCATGCATTGCCTATTTTATTCTATTTTCAAGTCGTTCTTATCTATAAATAAATACATAAAAAATGCTGTCGAGAACGCAACTGTCGTTGTGCTTGACAGTGACATTTCATAAACTGGATCATCCCACGCTTCGATCCGCCGCGTGACGAAATTGATGCATGTCATTATTTTACACGATTACTATAATTACATTATGTGTATTTATAAATGAATTTATACGTACATACGTGTACGTATAAACGGGCGCCGTTGGCTATGGTTATTGGGAACAAAACAAACAGTTGGAAAAGGTCATAGGTCTCTTGCCGGGCAAAGTGGCGTAATGATTATATAACCAAAAGTATTACAGAACGGCTATTGGTCATCGTACAACGTAACGAATAACACTCAATAATAATACAGATATATATTTTATACAATTCAATCAATGTAGATACAAGGAAAGATAAATAAAGAAAAATATCTGACATATATTAATAGAATTCTCGACTTATCTTTGGAATCATCTCATTTATTCTTAAATAGCTTGTTTAATTTTTTTATTTGATATATGTGTTTATTATCAGCATGCCTGTTTTGATAATGTCTTTATATATTTTTTTTATTATTTGAAATAAATTTTCCACCTAGGATACACAATACAATAAAGAATTTCTTGTATACAAGTTTCGTATTGAGACATTATATAATTTATTTCGAAAAATTCGATAACATCCTGTTCTTTTCTTTTATTTGAAGTTCTATTGATTCGCAGAAGCGTTCAAAGTTTTAGCAAGCATGTAGTCGTGAACCGGATATTAATAAATATCAGTTTGCACAATGGATTCTGTTGTACATTTAACATTTTTAAAGTCGAGTGAAAGACTTTTGAAAAAAAAAAGTACTCGACGACAAATAACACTCTAGTTTTATAAATGCGACTCGCTCGATAATGTAATATACAACAATGCTAAACCGTTGCGATTAATAATTCGCCCGTCGACAATGGACCGCGGACAAAAGTGCAATCGCGAACGACAATGGAAAACGTTCGCAGAGTAAACAATCCTGCAGCGGTAGAGATAGCAGACGACGATTAATCAATCGCGTAAGAAATTGCGCCTTTCATTTCCTTCGAGGAGAGAATCATCTGAAATGAATCATCATCGGCGGCGAAATTTACATTTTCATTGTTTTTCAAATGTCACGACATTTCTAATGCAGATTACTAATTGATTATTTTCAAAATAAATTTTCCGCTCGCAAGATTGACTGCGATAAACGGTTGGCCAACGAAAATCATCGTAAAAATAAATCGCCGCGTTCGCGATATCTAGATGATTGGTAAATAATATTTCGCGTGCCGAAAGTTCCACATAACTGACAGCTTTAGCGATTTTAGTGGGCGATCGTATATGCATGCATATACACATTTTTTTTCTCCTCCTATCTCTTGTGATTCGCATTTCCACAAAATAGCGTGACCGAGCAAAAAAAAGCTCTAACTGCTTCAGCGGACGTTGGAAAAAAATGGGATTGTTCTGAGTGATGGTCACGAACCTTTCACGTTCTGAGAAATTGACCACGAATGTGTAGCCCGAGGTCTTCACCACTATATTTATATTCATAAACAATTAGTAAAAAAATATAGATGCCCAATTTGGCAACGATTCTCCTTCGGGTTGCGTAAAATCCGGGCAATTAAAGATTATGTATTGTGATACAACCGGTTAAGCGACCAATCAAAAATAACAAGGAATATATAATTTGATACACTTTATCGTCTTATTTTTCATTTCGACAAACCCTTTCTATATAATAATTTCCCAATATGAAACAAGTTGATTAATCCCATTGCTATGACGATGCATTGCAATGTTACATTAGTCACTGATCAAGTACTAATCTTAAAAGCTCAAGGTTTTAGGCCAAATCCGGACAGGTTATTAACTATATTTGAATGCACTGTGTTAAGATGTGACTCACTGTGTATTTCCCTACCTACATCCTATCCATAATGTAATCATAAGTGGAATATAATGATAGGTTGACACTTTCAAATATTTAAAATTATTTATAATTATTATTATAAAATGTTTTTGTTTTCCAAATATGTACGCATGTATGTATGTACTTAATCATAATAGAAGATTTTCTTATGCAACTTTGAATAATTTGTCTGGCTTTCTTTAAAATGCAATTTTATACCGTTTGACGGATTTTCAACTGTTGAGAAATTTATATTTATTGACAAATACGTGTTTGATTGTTTCAGGTATCGGCGAGCATCGGAGTGGTTGATGGATGATCGTTCGCCACCGGTATCGAATATCAAGAGGCGCCATCTCAGCTGCAATTCAATCTACTTTATTGTTTGGCAAGAGGCTGGATTTATGCTGGACGAGGTTTTACCGTTCATTGTCAAAACAATTTACAACATCAACACCTGTACCTCACCTTGATGACCACTGAATAATACCTTCGATGATGTGTCAACTTCTATGTGCGTGCATTTAGTGTCGTCGAGTGGCCAGTTAGGTAAAATTACATTATTATATTGAGAAATGTGTATGATTAGACAGATGTATATTTACTATTAACAATATAAACTAAACATACTCAAGTATTGGATATATATACATATAATGTATTCAAATAGATAGATATACATATATGTACATACTCCAGTAATAGATATATATGTTGTGAATAGCATATTAAAAAATATAATGTAATTGTGTAAACTCTGCTATTTACATACATATATGTGAGTACAAATATTATGTTTTTAAATCAGTTATTTTAAAAAATATCAAAAGTGTACCAAAATAAAATCCATCGGTAGTTGTCACACAAATGATCAGGTATTATGACCCAGAGCTAATCAACCAAAATTCTAATTTTAATCTCATTTAATACGTCTAAATTTTTAACCAGCGCTGCTGCTTGGTTTTGGGAAAAAATCCAGAGTGGAAAAAGCTAAATATTTGCTATTATTTTGAATTGAAAAATTGACTATTAAATATCGCTAATTCTGGATTAAAAAAAAAACAAAACAAAAATCCTTTTCGTTGACTGATTCGAGTATCTCATAAAGTCCAATGCTTTAAAAGACTATTAATCAACGATTTTATTTACTTTGGTACCTTGATCTTAATATAAAGAGGATGCACATCAGAAATTCACAGAAGAAGATGAATGGTGAAATCAGTCGATGACCAGTCTGACGAAGATATAGAGGAACCGTTCTATAAAGAGGTAGACGAAAATCCGTATTTTGCGATCTCTGTATTGTATGGTTTCGGGAAATAGACGCTACAAAAGAGAGAAATTGTAAACACTATATCCACTACTCTTATCATTAAAGGGCGGTGATCAAGTTTCCATTGCCCACAAAAAATGCTTCATTATTGTCAACTTTTGTTTTTGCTCTCTTGCTTTATAGGACATTAGTGAACCATTTTTGTGGGAAATGTAAACTTGACCGTCGTCCTTCACTTATACTTCTCACCCACGTATTCCGTTTCCTATCTCTTTTCGTAATACATATGTACTTACATACTTCTTTGAGTGCACTGGACCTTATGCAGCATTCTAGCGTTCAATACCCGTTCACATCCATACGTCATCACTGGCTAGACACATTAATATTCGAATATCTTTATCTTCAGGAACATGACAATAAAGCTGGCAGTTTGAGAGAGTCTCTCCAAAACTTTCCTACTATGGCCATACAGTCAGAAAGAAGAGGGAGAGTCTCGAGAAAATGGTTAGATGGAAGGCGAGCGAAAGGACGATCTCCTACAAGATGATGAGATCAGATCAATGCACTGATGGGATTTAAGTTGGCCCAGGACCGGGAGGATTGGGTCCCAGATGATAAGAAATGACCACGATGATCAGCATTGAGCAAAACGATAAAGAAGAAGAAAAATAATTTTGAATGAATTATGTGGATATATTTATATAAATACCTACTAGTGGTGCTACCCGGCTTTGCTCGGTTCCACTTTTGACGATATCTTCCATTTTAGCACGGATATAATTAAAGGAACTTGAAATGGAAATGCAGTCTAGTAGTGAGATTATCGTCTTCGTTTGTTTTTTTATTAAATTTATTTGCATCGAAAGAAATTAATATTATTTAACAAACGTCTTTGATCAAAACAGCCAATCAGAAAAAACTTTATCGACCGCCAATCAAAACAAATTACAGGCTTTCGTATACGATAGCTTCAGAAAAGAAAGATAATGAGAAAAGTAATTCAATTTCCATACATCAAATGTGTTTGTGACAAATTCATTAAAGAGAAATAGGAAATCCACAACCAATAAGGAAAATTCTATGAAAACTTTTTCCATCTTCTCAATTATAATATATTGAAGGACATTCTTTCTAATTTTTCAATGGCCGTGATGTGATATCTTCCGCATATTACTCACCCGTATTTTTATTTATTTACTCTTTATATTGAAACTCAAACTAATTTCACTGTTTACCTTTTACAAAACACGATATTGAGATACAGAGCAGGTATATTCAATTATAACATATTTAATTTCGGGCGCTACTCGCCACAATGACCACAAGTTTGACTACTAAATAAAAATGAATCATAAGGAAATATCAATGAAGTAATTGTACCGCCCACTACGAAATGGTTCAATTTATTAAAACCATATTAAGCAGTCTCAATGTAGATTAAATAGATAAGTAGCGAATGATTCATTGATTAGAAGTGGCACGAAATTCTCAGAGTCGAAATTAGGCCATTTGCAATGACGTAATTATTATACAAATCGCAACAAAAAATTAATTTGTTAAATACATACACCCGCAATGGGAGAAATGGCTTTTTTTCTCGCATATTTTTAACGTTACCAAACACACACTTTTTAATTATCGAGTGAAAATCCAGACGGTACATACGTACGTATTTACCAACACATGTATAATTAAAAGCGCGTTGAAAAATTGCAAATTGAAATTAATATTAATGATTGCGGCTTATTCATTAGTAACGTCGATTAACAAAAATAAACACAATGCGATTATCAAACTTTTTTACGCCGTCGCTAAAAAATTAAATGTCTTGCATCGCCGCGAAAATAAATCGTGACGATAATTAAAATTTATAATCTGAAAGAAAAAATTGTTGAAAAATACCAGTAATGAAAAAAATAAATACCAACAGAGAATATACATAAATACTTAGTGTGTATTAATTTGTAAATGCGAAAGGCTCTGTCGGAATTAAGGTTAAAGGTGGTCGAAACTTGGATTTTTAACAGTTTTGTGTAAAACAAACTAACGTTTGACACGAAAAATTATTACATAATTCAAATAAAGGTCAACCGAACGTGAACGTAAAATTAAACGTACCCGTATGATTTTTTTTTCCCCACCTTTTTCAAATGATAAATTAACGATTATAATAATATTAAATAGGTATACATTATTATTGAAACGCAGGCAGACGAGCGGCTATTCATAGCATTTGTTGAATGGCCACCGTTTCGTGATATTGAAATTTTTTATGCAAATTTCCTGAGAATACGCTTCCCAAAGTTTTGAACGCACAATGGTCAACCTGAGGTCAATAAGACACCGGACACGATTGCACACGCACATTAGCGTAATTGCGATAACTAAATGTCCTTCTCTGAGATTTTTTAAATATTTTATTACAATGGAATTCGTTTCAAAACATTTTTTACAAGCAATTAAATGAATTTTTATGCGACTACGAGTTCAAAGATTGAGCCATTATATACATATATGTATGTATGTCTGTGACACGTTTTCTGACTGAAGCGAATAATATGTGTAAACAAGTCTATATAAATCAGTGAGTCAATTTTAAAAGGGCCAATGCAATAATATGTATGTATATAATGATCACAGTAAATCAAACACCTCGGTTTGTTTAAAATGTTGAAATATGACGTTGTATCAAATTTTAATTTATTTATTTTAGATGCATATAATAAATTGAGTTCTAGTTTAATAATTTGGTGATTTTATTATAGATAAAGTACCAGTTACCAGGCTGTACATTTCTTGTGGATGACCTGTTAAAAGTTAATAAAAAAGGCATCATGTATGTACATATGTAGATAGATATTATATGGACACTAGTGTTGAAATTTCAACGGGTGGTTTCGGAAACGAATTGATACATGATTTAAAATAAAGTTACATTCGTATAGTAATAATTAATCGGAATCGGAACTAAAACAGAAATTGGTTATCTGAACTGAAACAGGGATCGGTATCCGGAACTGAAAATGGAGTCCGTATCCGAAACAAAACGGAATCCAGAACCGAAAATGAAAAAGGAATCACGATCCAGAACTGAAAAAGGAATCAGGATCAGGAACTGAAACAGTAATCGGGATCCGGAACTGAAACAGGAATCCGGATCCGAAACTGAAACAACAGTCGAGATCCGGAACTGAAACAGTAATCGGGATCCCCACAGGGGGCGCGATTTTGTCGCTGCTCGGTTTCGTCCAAGCGATTTTATCCCGCGCGGTTTTGTCGGACACCAAGTAAAATAGATAATGATCACTGGATCAGTAGCTATCAAATTTAAGGTGTAACAATAAAATGCTTAAATTATGATATATCGTTTTTATTTGCATTTTTTTTACAACTTAATATATGTATGTAAATGATAGTAAAGGGCATATTGATTATAGCCACTTAAAATAGCTCGGAATTAATCATGAAACTTTCACCTAGGCAATATATCAAAATCACCATAATCAAATCGAACGTCTGTTTGTTCGTCTATCTGTCTCGTATAGGCTCCTAAACCACTCAACCGATCACGATGGAACTTTCAGGATTTCTTGTATGCATGTCCTGGAAGCTTACTGTGAAAAAACCGCTTAGTAATAATATTCGTAATTACGATTTTACCGACGCGAAAGTTTGAAGCGCCACTGTGTAGTCAAGAAAATGTGTTCGTTGGTAACCACGTTACCAGTTGGTTTATGACGACACGGCGTTGAAGAGACGTTAGTAGAGCTCCAACCATCACTTTAAACGGGAACGGGAACGGGAATTGATTGCCTTATTCTGGCATTGCAACGCATGCCGGGTAAAGCTAGTTATATAAAATTATCTATAATATATTCTATATATGTATATAAAAATGAATGTCTGTCTGTGTGTCTGGAATAGGCTCCTAAACCACCGAACCGATCACGGTGGAACTTTCAGGATTTGCTGCATGCATGTCCGGGAAGATTACTGTAAAAAAACGGGAACGGATACGGGAATGAGTGTCATTGCAACGCTATAATTTCAATTTAATTTTTTCGCGACCACCGTTTTTCCGACAAATAGGAACGGGAACAAGAACGGGAATGGGAACGGGAATTGCATGCGTTATTGTGGCATTGCAACGCATGCCGGGTTCAGCTAGTGTATACATATATTTGTATGTCCCGTTATCAAACATGTCCAAATAAAATATGAATAAACCCTAATTCTGCAAATTCATAAAAAAAAACACAATTATAGTTTACTCGTGGGATTCTCCATGTGTGCTCATTTTCCGCGGAAAACGACAAGAATGAGGATCATACAATACGATTGTCGAGTTCGCGGAAAATCCTACATCCGGTCAATATGGTCTCGCTCGTTACGGCACTCGTTACGCCACCACAGTCAGTGTCATTGATGTAATCATCGAGGGATTTTAATCCGAAATGAATGTTGTGGTTAAAAAGGACGGCGAGGCTTCTTCTTCTTCCCACAAACCGGCTGCGAATTCTTTCCACGGACGGCCTTGACGTGACGCAACGCGTGCTGCGTCAGCGTGACGCAACATGCGTCACGCATCGAACTTCATTTCGCCAATTTCAGGTTGTCATCGAAAGCCGATGAAATTTAAAGATCTTTCTGGAAGGCGAATGCAACAGTGCACCGTGGCTCGGAAAATCTCACGTGACTTTTCGCACGAAAACTACCAGCTACTCGGAATCATCAGTCGACATCAATATTTACCTTGACCAATTAAGTGAACGACCAGATGACACATCTTTATATGCGAACTTCCCGAAAGTCGTTCGTCAGGTCGCCTTGGTAGTAGAAATGAACAATTCTCTCACGCAATTTAAATATTTTAAATAGCCTCGAATTGTTCCGGTCTTATAAGGGCATGTTCGTATTGAAAACAATCCTTACCGATACTTTAATAATAATGATTTTTTTTTTTTTTTGTAGATTAAATAACAATTTCCGCAAGGTCTGGGAATCTGTCCTGATCAACGGACCGAATGATAATGACGTGTGGCCGATACAAAAACGTTTGTATGTATATTCACGGTCACAAATCTTGATAGGTCAACATCCTGAGGTCAAAATCCTGATGGACCAAAAACGTTAATGATGCGAAAGTTTAAAGAATCATAGTCACAGTACGGAAAAGTCATACTATCAATAGGTTTATAATTAGAATCCAGTAATTTTTAATGTCTATTCATACTAGCACAGCACGTACCAGCAACAAAAGTATTCTTTGGTACATTTTATATGGAAGCATTCTTAACTAACGTGGCGTATATGTAACGGCAGCAGCCGACAAAATCTATTCTTATTATGCAGCAGTACATATCACTGCAACGTATCAAGCAAAACGGTTTTATTTGTGCTCTCGACATGACGTTATAGTAGCAAGTGCACGCGTACTAATAAAGGTGCGCATGCGCAGTATTGCTCTATGCGTCATATTGTGACAATATTGACTCGACGATACGACGCAAGCAATATTGCGCCGTATCGTCGCGTTTTATAATGTATCTATGTATGTATATGTAAGCCGATTTTGCCTTGCACTTTGTCAAAACAAAACGTGCGCTGCTGTATAGTATGAATAGAAACTGTAGCTTGCGTCAGCTGCTGTGCCGCGATGTTGCCGTTAACTGCTGGATAGTATGAATACACCTTAATGAGGACTAATTTGCCAAATCTTAACGTGAAATAATCTCAAAGCAAAGGGGTAGAAATAAATCGCGAATGACCCAATTTTGAAATTTAGGTATAGGTTCGCCCATTTATTAAACACAACTTATATGTATGATCAAACAAATTTTGCAGCATTTTTTAATTAGTGAAAATTGAGATGCCGAATAACTTGAATTTTCGCGAGAGGGCTAGGATGGGTTTGCCAATTTGTAAGAACCTTTTCAATGAAATCAGATAAATTGGCAAATTTATCTGATTTGACCTTGGAGTCACATATCCAAGATCTGACCAGCAGCATACGTTATAGAACCCGTGACCACACAATTGAAAGCATTACATGTCAACCATTGATATATGCTGCTGGTTGAAATGCCAAATTATAAAAAATAAATTTCGTAAGGATTTCTCAAACAAAATATTTATTTATTTATTTATTAGTTTAAGTTTGGACCATTGTGGCATTACAAGAATCCCTAATGCTCAAAAAAATAAATAATCAATGGTCTAAAAAATATAGTCAGATGAGAAAAATTAAAAAAATATATACACACAAAAAATACTTTTATACATAATAATAAAAAACAATAACATTTATGATAATAACAGATAAAGTGAAAATATCAAATAATAAAATACAAAGTAGGAAATGTCTTGAACCTACATATAACCAGCACCAATATATATGTAAGAACCAGCCGCAAATACAAAACATCCCTGTGAGGCCCAAATGAAAACGAGAAAATCAAAATTCCATACATACATCACATTCAATTATGAAAATAATGATGAGCGCAGTCTACCAGACAAATAGGTTAAAATAATATCCGATAACCAACGCTTACTGAGGTGGAAAATATCACATTCAGGCTCAACAGCAACGATTCCATTGAGAAGTCAGATAGCTATTGGAATAGGAGCCATCCGATAAAGAACTGTCCGAGCAGGAGGTACAACCATTAAATGATGATGTATACCACGCACATTAAGGACAACTGTTCGACAGCAACGACGGGCATTAAGAATCACCACGTAGAAACTGGAGAACAAAACGAATTAATGAAAAGTTTCTTCAAAGTTCAAAGGAATTAATTATGCCCAAAAGGAAAGCAGTGGGGTAGATATATGAATAATACACTCTTTGCTACATATGTATATAGGAAACGACGAAATGCTTTTTGCACTTTGCGATTTCATTTAGAAGTTGGATAGCTATTGGAATAGGAACCATCCGATAAAGAACTGTCCGAGCAGTAGGTACAACCATTAAATGATGATGTCTACCAAGCACAAAATTAATACAGACATGTGTTCGACAGCAACGACGGATAGATGTATTGATATATAGGAAACGAAGAAATGCTTTTTGCACTTTGCGATTTCATTTAGAAGTTGGATAGCTCTTAGAATAGGAGCCATCCGATAAAGAACTGTCCGAGCAGTAGGTACAACCATTAAATGAAGATGTCTACCAAGCACATAATTATTAGAGACAACTGTTCGACAGCAACGACAGATAGATGTATTGATATATAGGAAACGAAGAAATGCTTTTTGCACTTTGCGATTTCATTTAGAAGTTGGATAGCTCTTAGAATAGGAGCCATCCGATAAAGAACTGTCCAAGCAGGAGGTACAACCATTAAATGATGATGTCTACCACGCACGTACATAATTATTAGTGACATAAAGTACCAACTGCTCCAGCAACGACGGGCATTACCACGTAGAAGAATATAAAGATCAATACCGTTTGCAACATTTCTTTCAATATGAAGATAGTACTCACAGGATCTGAAACCGAAAACTCCGATTGCATATACTTACTATGTGTGGAAACGTTTAAGATGCAGACAAAAGAACAAGTAATCTATTTTCCACACAAAAACTAGATCTAAATATGTACGTGTGTATTGATTGATAGTCACCGTCTAGAAATGAGCTAATCCAGTGACGCTAAGTCGCTTTACATAGGAATATTATTCTATTAGCAGAGTCGCCCCAGTTTACATTGAATACTAGTTCAAGAGCTGATCTCGCCATTTAAAGGATTACGAGCCATGACCGCAGGCTAGAGAATACAACGTGTATTTATTGATGAGCCATCGATCTGTAATTGTGATATTATCTGCGTATATAAGATACGGATGGACAAGTAACAATAAAAAGCATGAGGTAGTAAAACTCGGGGCACACAACAAACAAGCGCGTTTAATCACTGTCCCGGATATAATCTTTTGTTGTTCGGACATTATTAAATTATCAATACGCTTTTTTATCCATTTCAAAGACGCACCGACAATACCATCATTATTTAGATATTCGATGATTTTTTTTGTTAATTTATTTATTTATTAACGAGAACGTCATCGTGAGCTTTCAAAAATTACAAATTATACCGTAACTTCTGGTTGTCGGGCGTTCGAACATCTGAAAGCTTATGTATTGTCGTACTTTACGTACATTTGTATGTGAGTTTTGTTGATTTATTCAATATTGAACGCTTCGTATTTGCCTGTGGGCGAATTGTTCAAGTATTAGGTAGGTATTGTAGAATGACAATAATTACCATACAATTTTCCGACAATAATTACATCAGCCGGAAGTTTCGTGCGTACATTGTAGTATGTATGTAGTCATAGTTTAAAATTCAGATTTAATCGTTGAACAGGTGTTTGTAAATCTTCTCGAATCGTTTATTTGTATCTGCATACGAATATTGGTATAATGTTATATAATCGAAACTCGTAAATTCTTATTTTTGTTTGTACTTAATTGAATAAAGCTATTCATCGATGCAATTATTTGTGCCATAAAAATATTTTAATTGCAATCTTAAAATATTATTCACGTCTGATGATAAAATTCGGAAACTTAATCGCATATTAAGCGTGGACGTCGATGCTGTATATATAAAAAAAAATTATAATGCAGAAATATTTTAATTTTAAACTTTTCGCACGGTCAATATGTACATATGTATATGTATGTAACCGGATTTATCAAAGAACTAAATTAGTTGACTAATTAATTAGGTATATAACTAATTCATCATCCAATAAGATAATATTGTAGAACTGTTTAAGAGAGAAGTGACAAATCAGTGTCGCATTTTTTTTATATTAAAAATTGATTTATACAACTTTTTCCTTATATATTCTGTGATTCAATAAAATGAATAATTACTTCACCGTATAATATGTCAACAATTCTTCAAGCATATTGACTTAAATAAATCTATATAGTAGTATATATAGCTCGGTGGTTACGGGAATGATAACCACCGAGAGATTCCCGGGTTCAAGCCCTGGGTTGAAGTGAATTTGTTCGGAGTATTTCTGCAGTGCTGCTGGTGTGACTTGAATATTTGTGACTCTAATATGTCAATAATTCTTCAGGACTATTGACATATATAAATCAAAAAGCCAGTAGTACATATATGTAGCTCGGTGGTTGTGCTAATACTAGCCACCGAGATGTTCCCGGGTTCAAGCCCTTGGTAGAACTTCATTGAAGTGAATTTATTTGGACTATTTCTGCAGTGCTGCTAATCAGGCTCGGATATTTGTGACTACAAACAAGTCTATGTAATATGTCAACAATTCTTCAAGATTATTGACCTATACATATAAATCAAATAGCCAGTAGTACATACATATACTATGTATATACGAGTATGTAGCTCGGTGGTTGCGTGAATGCTAACCACCGAGAGATTCCCGGGTTCAAGCCCTGGGTTGACCTCGATTGAAGTGAATTTGTTCGGTGTATTTCTGCATTTCTGCTGTTCAGACTTGGATATTTATGCTCCAAGTCTAATATGTTAACAATTCTTCAAGCATATTGACTTACATATAAATCAAATAGCCAGTCGTATATGTAGATATATGGTTGCGTGAATACTGACCACCAAGATGTTCTCGGGTTCAAGCCCTGGGTTGACCTCGATTGAAGTAAATTTGTTTGGAGTATTTCTGCAGTTCTGATGGTGAGACTTGGATATTTGTGACTCCAAGTTGATCGTTTCCTATCATAGTTTGCCAATTTGTCTGATTTCATTGTTGAAACGGTTCCTCATCAAATTAGCAAAAACCATCCTACACACTATTTCACCATTATTTAAATATGATTTAAAAAATATAATATATAATCTGTAAATTTATATATGTTTAATACCACAGGTAGGTATTGTTAGGGGCAATCTGAAACGGCATCATGGGGAAATATAAAACATTGGGTCCATCGGCTATGCCACCTTTTCTAAAGTATAAATAAATATACATATATACATAAATACATAAATACATAGGTACATATATGCATAGGTAGATAGAGTAAAAATAATGATGAGATTATTTCACCTTCAAAATTATTGATTGTATTAAACAATATGATCACGTTTTCAGACGTGAAAGGATGACTGCACACTCTATGTATACCAGGGGTTCACTGAAGAGTGTCACTGAGAACAGAGAAGCTTATAAAAAGCTTAGGGCGTAAACGTAACATGGTACACAGTTCCAAAAATCACCCCCTGGAGAGTTTTTAGTGATATTTTATCCATGTATTTTGCCTTGCTTGACAGTGATCGATAATGGTGAATCCCATATTTTAAGAAATGCAGGAGAAACATATGCACTTTGCACGTACAACTACACCCGATTTCGGTTTGGGTCACAGCGGTGGGTTTTCGTCCTTTTTATGACTCGTTTCATTTTAGGATTGGTTCGAAAATTACATTTTAGGACTCGTTTCATACGGATGTAAGTATTTTATAAATAATTTTTCAGCTTATTATTCAATAATGTATTTTGAATAAATTTATGTCAATTAACCTTTACTGTTTCCTGAAATGATTCGTTGTCGCTCAGAGCGTTATTTATTGTATATTCGTGAAATTATTTACGAATGTGTTTACATACATAGATTGTGAGTGAAATTCCTATTTTGGAAATATTTCGACAGAGTGAGTCACCTCAGAAAACTACTCGAAAAGCGGATTCGAACCTGCTTAAAAATATTGAATAAAAAACGATCACGATAAAGATCCGAGAGATGAAATTCCGATATTTTTGAGTCATACATTTACTCTGGCAGAAATGTCAATAATTTCGCTTCTCCGAATACGTATACATATAATATATATACAAACACACACTTGACGTCTAAATAAACACATAAGCGCATTACATAGTAGTATTTATTAATTAGCCAAAATGTTAATCGAATCAAAACACTATTTTTTTCCACCGTTCAATAGAGGTCAAACACACGCGACCTTAACAATTACATTGAACGAGAAATAAATAGTTGAGACAAATTTAACGAACGTCTGCAAAACACTCTTGAGAGGTTTTGTAATCGAATTTGGAGAATGTGAGGCCACCGATCGATCTGTCACTTTTGGTAAACATTTCACACGACTTTCAGAAACGCTGATCTTATGTAGAGTCAGCTGTTGTATTGTATTAGATCACGCTGCCAACTAAGGTCCTCAAGTTGCGTCACTTTTCAAACGCCGATTATAGTATGCTATTTTTTTTTTTTTTACATCATAATTACTATCTAGACGTGTTCTGTTCGAATCATCGCGAAAGTATGCCTTTGTTCATTATACACACGTTAATTACTGCTGGGTTGCTTTGGGCTCTGGTTGAAATTAAAGGTTTCGAAGGTTGGATAGTCATCAATATCGATGATAAGTATTCGCACTAAACGTGGGAGCTTTGCAAGTGTTGGCCACAGGGAAACAAAGTGGCTGAATAGTATTTTAGATCCGGGAACTTGTCGAGAACAAAGCCGAGGTGTGCTATTACGTACCAAAGGTTAGCACATGATTGATGATAATGCATGATAAAGAAAATTCCAGGTACGTTCAATTCGTATAATCTAAATGTTCATGCATCGGATTGATATCTGCATACAAAGTGTCGAATTTGTGGCGTTTTTTATATATCTATTTTAGAGATAAGTATCGTATTTCGATCAGTCTTGTCAGTTTTTTTGTTCAAAAGCTAGTTTTTTTTTTTTTTTTTTGTTTTGAGAAAGGCAAGTCTAAAATGGGTTTTTCAGTCATCGATAGTAAATAATGAAAAGTTTTTTAAGTGGACTTGTCAGATGAATTTAACCCAGATATGCCCAAAAGATTTTATTAAGTACGTATTATATAAAGATTTATACAAACAATATATAATACATAACTGTGTATATATTACTATAGGGTGGAAATTTCAATGGTCAGTTTTTTTCAATAAATAGTCAGTAGATTTAACGAAAATTAAGTGATAATAGTATACTATAAATATATAATTGAACGGTCAGTAAATCGCTTATTATTGTTAGTATTGATTGTCAGTTTTTTCAATAAATGGTCAGTATATTTAGTGATAATAGTATACTATGAAGATAAAAAAGAACGGTCAGTAAATCGTTTTTATTGTTAGTATTTTTCAATAAACAGACAGTAGTCTGTGACAAATACTTTAACTTACTATGTACATATATTATGTGGCGGTAATTTAAATTTGATTCGATCATCAATCGAAGTTACTGACCAAATAAATAAAAGCCTCATTATACAAAATTTTTCTAATATATAATTTAAAAGTATTTTAATTTGATTATAATTTTACAACCACTTGATATTTCAGGTCAAATTAAGTCTCATGACTAGCGGGAGATAAGATCACTTGAATGAAATTAATCGACTTAATTTTGATTGAATTTATACATCAGTACTTCATGATGATGATTAATTTTGTAAAAGAAAATGTTGAATCTGGCTCTTTAACTATCAGAAAAAAAGCATTATTATTACAGAAATTTTGGAAAAATTTCTTGGGCTTTGAAGCATCTTATGATTAAAATAAGGTCCAAATTAAAAATTAGGAAGTCGCATATATGAATTACATTGAAGATCAAAGGTAATATAAAAATGATGAGTCTTCGCGTAGTGCAGTTTTTTACTTTTTTAAATTTTCAGGGGTCGATTCATTCAAATTAAATTCAGCCTAAGACTTTTAATTTACATATTTAGATACAGGTTTTGGTATTAAATTTTTAGATCTGCGAAAATGATACATTTTATATTGAGTTCGGAAGATATATTTACATATATCTGTGGTATAAAAATTACATTTTACAGAAAATTTATTACGAACGCAATTAAAATAATACCATTATTTAAAACTAGTTTCGACTTAAGTTCATCGAAACGACAGTAGTTGAGTATTTTTTTCAGAATCGGTTCAAACCGGATCTCATCTCCGATTCTTAGACTCTCACTCAATAATACATAATGTATGCAGTAAATATTACTGTACAATCGTTCGACTTTTTTTCGTCCACCTTGAATAATTTGCATAGAGACACTTCGATGAAAACTATTAGTGTCGATTTTTCCATACGAATACCATTCGAGTTTGTGCAACTTCGTTACATTATTCATACAAGGGGTTGTTTCTCGACACACACACACACACTCAAAAAAGAAAATGGTCTCGAAAATCAACACTACCTTGAGCCGTTCGTTCCTCGCTATTCGTCAACGTATTAATGTGTATGAATATTGATCAAATGTCGAGGACGAATTTTTTCCAACCATTATTACTATTTATTTTGTTCTCCTCTCGAATCTCTCGAGATCGGCATTCCGAATTTGACATCCCTGATTTTTGCATACGTATAATATGTATGTACTTTCCGTATGTGCCCTATTGTTCAGTTGGCTTCCAAACGTGCGTATGTAAATATTATATACAAGTGGAGAGCTTTTGTCGGAGTATTTTTTGCACTATCATTTTGGCCGTGATTAATACATCATTATCGTGCCGGGTATGAATGTATGCATATGGAGATGTGCACGTATAATAATAATGATGATGATTTTTTTGTCGACAAGTTAGAAATATGTCTTTGTGGTGAGCAGACCGGACGTGCTGCATCGTGAATGACACAAGCTCCAATGCTAAAATGGTCGCAGTAAAATTATCATATCCATTATAATGCTGTGGTTTTTTTTTTACGTATACATATATTAGAGTTATTGAGGCATTGCATGAAATCGATTCTTTTCCGATTTTTCCTCTGACGTTCTCTTGTGTAATTTTTCTATTATAGTTTTTGAAAATAGGTAAAGTGTATTGCTATGAAGTAAGACATTTCTTCATGCTCTCCCCTCTCTGTGTGTGTATGAAATTTCTATTTTGCATGAAACTTGTAAATTAACTATTCATCGTTTATTTAAATGGCATATATGTATAAATACGAAACTTCAGTTTTACAGAAAAAAATGTGTTTTAAATAAAACTCGTACAGTAACGAGTTTCCTCCATTCGTAAATAGGTTTTTGAGCTCTTTTTCCTATTATGCTGTACATTAATATTAGAATAATATAATACTATGATTACTAACCAAATTAAATTAAATTGTAAAATAGAAAATTATCAGTAGATCAGTAGCTATTAAAATAGATATAAGATGTATTGTGAATCAATCAATTCGTTCAGGTCTCAAAGCTGGTTGATGGGATTTTCCCAACAGGTTGGCTGATCAATGGGCCTGCATTTCAGCTGCAGATTATTGCTGGAATTTTTCCTGTAATGCATCTAATAAACGTTTGACTTTCCCGGTTTGTGTTGACTCGATAATAAACTTACCACATACTTATAAACTTATTGGGTTATTTTTAGATTTCTCCTCATCACGCACACATTTCGTATTTGAATGGCATAATTTAATCAATGGTATGAATCAAGAATTATCATATTTATTATACTTAAAGTCAATGAAATTTTGCTTCTCAGAAAATATATTTGGATTTCCAGTTTCTCTCTAGAGAGAAATTGAGGAAAATTAATATAAGACACAAATATTCGATTTTCGTATGAAATTTTCTATAAAATGATCGTTGGTTTAGTTTTTATGTGATAAAAAATGGCCAATAGCATCTGAATGCGTTCAAAATGTAAAAGTAGTTTTGCATAATAGAAACAACCCACATAAGTAATTTTTGACATCCGCAAATTGACGAATCTTTTTTGCACAGTGTAAAAGCGACTCATAAAATTTAACGATAGTAAAAACAGCATATTGTTGCTACCATTGTCGAGTGTCGTACAAAAAAATTACAAGTCGCAGTCGTCAAAATCACTCATGTGGGTTGGTCCCATTTGGCAAAACCACGTGTGTAATTTATCGTTGAATTTCACTTGCTTTTTAAACACTGAAAATTTACATACATAAAAACAGCACTTCTTTTGTTTTTGAATTTGAATTATTTTCTTCGCATAAAAATCCACTTCTTTTGTTTTCGATTGGAACAGGTCTAAAGATGAAATCGACACAGCAAAATCTCGTTTTAGCGAACTTTCGGCTATATTGAAAATTACAATAGGGCCAAAAAATAACTCAGCTGTGGGGATATTTGAATCCTAATACAATTATAGTCGAACCGTTCTAGCAAGAGACACACTTAAAATGTACGTATATATTATTGCAATCACCCCCCACTCAACCCGCGATGGCCAATCACATTTCGTTTCAGTTTCGCATTTCATTTCGGTCAAGAAATACAACATTGGTCTGTAGAATTTGACTTATATTTTTTGTAGGTTTTGAGTTCGTGTTTTGTGTTTTGAAATATTTACATAAATAAAAATTTAATATAAAATATGTCAGGTGTTGATATTATTAATTTATTTATGGAATACGTATCATATATATAGGTACATAATAGCGCTATTCTGTGTGTCTACGATAGCGCTCGCCAATCAAGAAAAAACCTGTATACATATATACTGTTTGCTACCAATATTTCCTCTAGGAGAATAGTCTAACGAGCATTAAGCGCCATCTATTGAAAATTAATTTAATTAATTAATTAATTTTTCTATTATAATATTTATATGTACATAGGTAGTTAGGTAGATTTTACTTATTATACACCCTAAAGTTTTATACACCCTGATATTTTCATTGGGTCAAAAACCACCCGTTGAAATATCAATGAAATGAAATATTTTATATAATATTAATGAAAAATTTTATTTTTTAGACGATAAAAGTAATTGACAACGTCATGTTATGGACAGAAAAACTTACAGTAATATTATTAAAGACCTTGTATTGAATTATATAGTAATAACATTATATATTTAAATCTAATATATATAAATTCGAAAGAGACTGTAAGTTTTAATGTATATATGTATGTGAGGTTTGGTCGGAAGCCTCGAAAATAAATCAAAGTTTCTATGATGACGACATCGATATCGTTGAATATTATTATTTTTTCGATTCAAATAAATTTAATAAAAAAATAAATGAATGTTTTCTATTAGATTAGCCACGTTTTAGCTTTTTAAATTACAAACACTGAGTGAAGCCGGGAAAAAAAACTACTCTAATTAATATATAATTTCATAAAACCACTATTAATAAAAAAATAAAGGATATATTTTACGTCCCTACGATGTTTACCATGTGGTGCTCACTGTACATGGAATATTATATTTTTATTTGTATTTATTATTTTTTTGTCTCACTATACTGCTTTCTTGTTTATATATTATTCTATATGTGTGCCAAATTAGATAAATAAAAAACATTGCACAAATGCGACAGCATATAGACTAACAGCGACAGACTAACGCTGCACCGGATCGACTAAAACACTCACATGATTGGAATGGGTCTAAGCTCGAAATCAACACGGCCAAGTCTCGTTTCAGCTAGGGTTGCCAGATGGTATCCAAAAGGAGGACATGTCCTCCTTTTCCATGTTTTGTCCTCCCGTCCTCCCTTACCTACTGTAAGTCCTCCTTTTTACTTATTTATGATGATTTAGTTTCATGCATTGAGTTCTTGAGCATCAGAGGTGTAGAGATTGACGATGTTAAGCTACACGATCAATTTTGTAACTTGATTTCATTTCTTAAATCAAAATCAGATGAAGAAGAAGCATATTACGATTTGAAGTTGCACGAGCAATGGACAATCTACTTCAAAAGTGTTAAAAACATTGAATGTTTCTCAGAACTGCTCAAGATCTGCAAGTTTTATTTTTGTATAAGCGCACATAACGCAAATGTGGAAAGAGTTTTTTCACTGATTAATACTCAGTGGAGCAAAGAGAGGAATAGACTAAGTGTGCAGTCAGTTAAATCTTTAATCTTCAAATACATGATATGTGAAGATTTTTATAATTATTTGTTAAAAAACCAAGATCTTCTTTCCAAAATTGGCAGCTCAGCTAAATATGAATTAAAATAAAGTAAAATAATATAAAAAATTCGTTTAATTTCTGAATGTCCTCCTTTTTTACAGAAAATCCTCCATTTTAGACCCATCTGCCCTCCTTTATCAAATTATCACCATACTAACACACTTGTGAAGAGTCTCGGTGATTACAACAAAATGTCTATACCCTTCAGGTATAACACACAGATTACCTAAACACAATCTGCTTTAGGTCATCGACTTTAGAGAGTATTTAATTAATATTATGTATTAGATGTATTATGAACATTTATAAGGATTGTAAATAGGTTTTTGAGCTCTTTTTCCTATTATGCTTTAGATTAACATTAGAATAATATAATACTGTGATTAATAACCAAATTAAATTAAATTGTAAAATAGAAAATGATCAGTAGATCAGTAGCTATTAAAATAGATATAAGATGTATTGTGAACATAATTTCGTAATAATAAAAAGCATTTAAAAATCAAATTATCATCCGGCAACCCTAGTTTCAGCAAACTTTCGGCCATGTTGAAAATATGTAAGATTAGGGCCACGAAAATAATACGTAGATACATATATATATAAATCAGCAGTCATCCGAACCAAATCGCACGGGCGTGAACACGGGCTAATCTGAAAAATGGCCAGTTAATTGGCCCCCAAGAGCGAGGTAGCGAGTCGGTCGGGGAATCCCCATCATGCACGCATGTACGAGTGTGTATGTGTATGTGTATGTGGTAGAGGCGGCGGCAGTGTTGCCAACGGTGTGGTCGCCCCGAGAATGATTTAGTTGACCTCTGGTGTTACCCTGGAGCACGTAGGTCCGGGTGCGATAGCGTGGGTTGGTCCGCGCCGGCTATATAAAGTGAGGCTGCGCGTCCACTCGGTTCACTCCAGTCCGGGCCGCTGCCGCACGCAGCTCACGCGCACGCTCACGCATCACGCAGCGACACGCGTGAACGCGACTCGCGCCGACACCACAGTTTACTCTCAATAACGACCCACCCGCACGTGTGCTATCGTCGCGAACTTTTTTCAGTGAAAACGAAACGAATTTTTTTTTGTGCCATATCTATATATATATACATATATATATAAAAATCGAACTGTTTTTTTTTTTTTTTTAATATTTTGATTGTTATTGTGTGCTCGAACGAGTCGTTTTCAAGCCCTCTGTATAATCGAAAAAGTGAGTGTGTATTTTATATTGATTTTTTATTATGTACCTACTATGTAAAATTTTTCACGTTGTTTTTGACGGGTAGTTTTTTTTTATATACATACATACATATTTTGATTTGATTTTTAAATGCTTTTTATTATTACTAAATTATGTTCACAATTTACATATATTTTAATCGTTATTGATCTACTGATCATTTTTCTATTTTAAAATTTTTATTTTATTTTATTAGTAATCATAGTATTATATTATTTTAATGTTAATGTACAGCATAATAGGAAAAAGAAGTCAAAAACCTATTTACAATTCTTATAAATGCTCATAATACATAACAAATTCATAAGACTCTCTAAAGTCGACGATCTAAAGCAGATTGTGGTGTTTAGACCGAGACTCTTGACAAGTGTGTTAGTATGGTTATTAGTGATTCTGTCATAGAATCTACTGGTTAGTTTGTTAGTAATGTCTGTAACTACGGAATATTATTTATGACATGCATATGAGCGGGGCCGCCGAGAGGAATCCCGGGCCCTGGGAAATATTATAATTCTAGACCCTAAGACAAGCTAAAAAAAATCTTATAGATATATTTTTAATCCGCGAAAAATCTATCAGAACTATTAGACAAATTAGTGTTGTATGTATGTATATTATATATTGATTTTTTTTATGTAACTACTATATAGTATTTTTCGCGTTGTTTTTAACGGGTAGTTTTTACATACATATTATACATATGAGCCGTTATATTTGAAAGTGGCGGAAGTCCAATTTTCAGATCCAAAAATACTCATTCTGTTTGACTTAATTCACAAAATTTTATCACTTCTTTTAATTCGATATATCTATCTTGAATCTCGGAAAAGGATAACAGTATTGAAGGCAGGGCCAAAAATTAAAAGTATTACAGATTATTAAAAATTAACAGTATTACCTCGAGTAGCCCGGGCCCTAAAACTTAAATATTGTTAAGCGCAAAACATTATATTTAATGCTTTGCGAAATATTTCTTGAAATGAAGAAAGCTGAACTTATGCCACTTTCAAATATAACGGCTCATATATCAATCATGATCTCTTTTATTGTCTGTGCTCTTAAGTTTGCCATTATTTAGGTGCGATATGCCTTCTCAATGAGATAACAAACTATTTTGATTTGTTCTCCATTTCTTACTATGGGAACTTGTCAAAATTTATATTTTATACTTTTAAATTTAAATTGTCCTATTTTCATTATTATTTTTTTTATTAAATTTTGTACTCGTATTTCCGGCCATTTAGCCAACTTGTAAAGTCACTGGTCTAATTTTAATTTTTGAGATAAAAAAAAATCAAATTAAAACCATTTTATAATATAATGAAATTTATTAGGATATATCATAATATAAAATATAGGATTCATTATAATGCAAAATAATATATTAATAATATGAAAACTATGCCAAATATCGTCAGCTAGTCTCGTAGTTAAATTATTAGAAAAATGTGTTATTATTAAATTTAAATAGTGTTAAAATCCATCGCGAAATTGACTTCGCTGCTCGATGCAAATTTATCGTTGCTACAAACAGATAACGGGTGTTTTTTTTATGAATTGCAAATTCGATATGTACGCAATCATATGTAATTACTCATATACATACATACATATATATGATAATAATATTCCCAAGGAACTTTTTACTGTTATTAAATCAAATCTTGTTTAAACCAACCTTTCAGGAGTTGACTAATTATGTAGTTCGTAGTATGAAATTGAAAAATGAATTATTTGTCATACAAGTTTGATATTCGTTATGGCATACATAATTTGAGTGTATGAATCTTATTACATTTTTTACACCGTTCAACAATTGAGCTAATTAATTTTTTGCTCAAACATTTAACTCATAACAAGGGTTAACGTTCAGAGCTTTCGATTACCTTTCACCAATTAATTGCGTGCAAAAGTTTGTTATGTTTTTTTTTTCGTATTGAATTTATACGTTAATAATTTGTATTATGTAAACGTTTTGTATGAAGAAAAAAATCGTTATACTCCTTGAATGTAATTTGGATTAATTTCTCAGCTTTAATTGCTTTCTAATTTTTACGCTTCGCTTTATACATATGTACATACATATAATAATATGTAATGTTCACGTAAGTACTTCCACGTTTTAAAACTTGAACTTTGGCCACGGTTGAGCGCGTGAAAACACGGGAAATTCCGGAAAATCATTCCACCGAGCAATCGCATGCACTTTTTTCAAAGTCGAACATATATTAGTATAATCTTCAGCCGAAATATTACTACAAGTCGACCTTGAAGAATTAATTTTTGCAATAGATCGAGTCATTGTTGCTCTGTGGAATTTTTAGCATTCGCGAATATGTTGCCAAACTCGCGATAATGTGATGCTGAAAGCATTTCGCAATTAAAGGTCGTTCGGAATGACTCTTATTACCATAAAAATAAGTGATTTCTTTCATTTTTTACACATGTACTCATATAAATATATACAAAAAATTATACATATGTATATATGCATACATATGTATGCAGTCGTGGAAAAACTATCAATGGAACTTTCATGGTCCGGAAGTAGGACTATTATATCTAAATATTTGGGTTTAGAGTTTAATCACTTAAACGCCATAAGCGCACCGGTACGCGCTGCTTCATATTTAAGGCTATGACTCGAAATTAATTTTGGTTTCTTCACAGTGACATCTAAAAATATCCTGTGATACTAATGAAATTGGAAAAAGTCAATATTTTTCGTTAGTTTCTGATATATTGAGGTAGTATCAAGGGTTGGCACTAAACACACTTTTAACCAGCAGAATAGCTCGTTCTTTAAGCTTCTGCTTACCACCGAGAGGCGCTGAGTTCGATCCCATGAGCTGACCTCGATTGAAAAGAATTGTTCCGAGTATATCTGTAGTGCTGCTGGTTAAACTTGGATATTTGTGACTCCAGATCGATCGTTTCCTATCGGAGTTTGCCAATTTCTCTTATTTCATTGCTGAAACGGTTCCCGATTAAATCGGCTAAAAACCTTAATTAATTAATGAATTAATCCATATAGACATGTATGGATTTAAACTTGTACATAAGTTTTTACATATTGTACATAAATCAAATTCAGATATTGGTAACATAGTAGGTAGGAAGGTTTTTGCCAATTTGATGGAGGAACCGTTTCAACAATGAAATCAGATAAATTGGCAAGCTCTGATAGGAAACGATCAACTTGCAGTCACAAATATCCAAGTCTGACCAGCAGCATTAAAAATTAGCACGTGATCGAACCCGGTAACCTCTCGGTGCTGGCTATGAAGAAATTATTTAAGAACCAATGCTTTTAAATAATTTAAGCTTCTGCCTAACACCGAGAGGCGCCGGGCTCGATCCCATGAGCTGACCTCGATTGAAAAGAATTTTATTGAGTATATCTGTAGTGCTGCTGGTCAGAACTGGATATTTGTGACGTCAGGTCGATCGTTTCCAATCAGAGTTTGCCATTTTTCTCTGATTTCATTGTTGAAACGGTTCCCGATTAAAAATTGGCTAAAAGCCTTCCTACCTACTATGTCACCACTATTTGAGTATGATTAATGTACAATTCATAGATGTCTCGTTAATTTGCGAGTTTTCAGGGTCTCTTAATTCAGCGACTTGTATAATAAAAATGCTGTATTGTTTATAATTGGCCAGGAAGGTGCAGTGGGGTTTACCTGTAAGGCCTTCCTGGTATAAACTGTAATAAAATAAATAAAATGTGTACATATGTAAACGATTTCAATCGAAGAAAGTAGTACGTATGTGGAAAGGTTACGCCAAATATTTCAATCTTGTCAAAATTAATATTCATTGAAGACAAACGGCATACATATGGTCGACTTAGTCCATTTCGTAAATATGTGGCGGTAATATATATGCAAATATTTTCAATATAATACGTTAATATTCAATATAAAAAAGCAGATGATGCGATTGATTAATTAATTTATTTTTTGCTGGCCAAATTACATAGATGTTATCAACGTCAAATTGAACCATGTTCCATGGCCGGTATAAACTATTTTGAAAATTTTTTCGTATGGAATATTTCGAACCCGTTTGCGTAATGCGAAAAAAATCGACCGAAAAGTCGAAGAAAGCAATCAAAAACGTGGCGGCAGTTTTGTTTTAAATGTCTTCGGCGCCATTACCATAACCGCCATGACCTCCTTTTGACTCATCGATAGTTTTTTTTATATTTTTTTTTCACCGATCATAAGATGACTTGTTGACAATATCGCACAATGTAACTAACAAGACGTTGGTTGCATCACCGAGCAGCATCTTCGCGCGTTCGCCATTTACTACACACGTTATTTTGAATAAAATTCTCGTATGTTAGAATGATAATAATTTTCCAAAGACCGAAGATCCCGGAAGATGTTGTCCCGTTTGCGTTTTTGACATTCGCCCGCAAATGTAATATGCAAATATGTATGTCGTATACGTTACGCTGAAGAAGGGTCAAATGTTACGGCTCGACAGACGCAAATGTGACCAATAAACAACGTTCACACCTTATCAGATATTATAATATTATATCGCATCCGCATGTCTTCGTAATGTAAATAATATGCTTGTTATTTGTGTAAAGTCAATAAGTTACAGCTAATAGAGCAATTTGATATATTTTTAATCAATCATCTTATAATAGCATGTTATAAATACAATTAATATTTTTTGATTTTTAAATGCTTTTTATTATTGCTAAATTATGTTCACAATACATCTAACGTATAGATATTTTAATAGCTACTGATCTACTGATCATTTTCTATTTTAGTAATCATAGTATTATATTATTCTAATGTCAATGTACAGCATAATAGGAAAAATAGCTCAAAAACCAATTTGATTTTGATCTTTAAATGCTTTTTATTATTACTAAATTATGTTCACAATACATCTTATGTACATATATTTTAATAGCTACTGATCTACTAATCATTTTCTATTTTACAATTTAATTTAATTTGGTTAGTAATCATAGTATTATATTATTCCAATGTTAATCTACAGCATAATAGGAAAAAGAGCTCAAAAACCTATTTACAATCCTTATAAATGCTCATAATACATTTAATACATAATATTAATTAAAGACTCACTAAAGTCTACGATCTAAAGCAAATTGTGTTTAGGTAATTTGTGTTTTTACTTGAAGGGTATAGACATTTTGTTGTAATCACCGAGACTCTTCACAAGTGTGTTATTATGGTCATTAGTGATTCTGTCATAGAATCTACTGGTTATTTTGTGACTAACGGAATATTATTTACAATATATAAAGCATTACCTTTAGTCTTGAATCTCGTCATGTTCCTTATTACGACAACCGTTAATTGTTATTCATGGAATTATTTACAAATCACTGATTCTCAGTGAATTCACTTTTTATGCACCTAAAAATGATTTTAGAGTACACAAGCATGTTCTGTTTTCGCCTATTATTGCGAAATCTAGCATTCTTTTCAATACTCCGATATGCACAGACATGAGACTATTCATTATAGGGATCTCAAATCTGTGTATTCGAATACTTTTTATAAGAACATCTTTTTTTATTTTCAATCTACAGCACATTTGATTATATCCGATGTTCCAGGTTAGGGTTCTTTTATAATTTAATAATATCTTGACCTTTTTAAAACTTAATCGAAATAATTTAAAGGTACTATTCGATATTCAATATTCGAATATTTGGTAACCCTGCTATTCAACTATAAAACTGATCATACGGAAATCAACGTATTTAGAGTGACTTTTGGTCATTTTATTAGGCGTATTCAAAATATTGTTTGTCATCGGTGTCTTCTTATGTTATCTTATTCATTTTGTTTTTACAATGTTTTTTGTCATACATATATGTCATATGATTTTCTTTCGTGTACTGAAATGAAAAATACGATGTACTGAAATGGGTTTTTACCTGTATAAAATTAAATTAAATTAAAAATACATACATACATACGAATGTTCTTACGAACATTTTTTTAACAATTCTCGACCAAACTTTGCAAAATATCCTGTTGGCATAAATAAATGCAATAGAATTGATTATTTATGTGTAATTATTTTAAATTCAATATGTATTGCATTCTTTTGTTTCGTTTGTTTTTTATTTGAAAATTTCACCATTTCTTTTATTTGTTTGATTTCGGAAAAACTTTATCATTCAACATTTGCGTGAAACTTTACACTTTAAGATACGTATTAACATTTATAGTATATATTTTATTTTTATATTATTTACCCTTTCCTAGCCAATTAGAAACATCGATATACAATTTTTAGAATAATTTTGACAAAGCATCATAGACACATCTATGGATACATTTTTGATAAACTTATATTTTTGGAGCATTCTTTATATAAATCGTCAAATTTAGAGATACTGAAAAACTCGAAATTCGCAAGACATTTATGGGCAAATTTGTAACTGAAACGGGTAAAGATTATTCGTTGGAACCGTTTCAAAGAAAATCTTCGATCGACTTGGAGTCACAAACTAAGGTCTGACCAGCAGCAAGCAATGGGAACCCGTGACCACTATGTTCGAAAGCATATATGTATGCTAACCGCTAGTCTACGCTGCTTGTTTAATATTTTATCTTATGAAGTACTCTTTCAGCCTTAAACTTTTTCAATAATTACTCTCGATTTACATTAATGATTGTTTTCCTGCACAAAGACGTACATTTCCTTTCAGATTATATGATATTCTTTTCATAGTACAGACACTCTCACGATTTCAACTTTCATTTATGTATATATTTTCCAATAAAAAACCTAATCATACAAGTAATACAGGCACCTGAATACATTTAACTTTTCTGTTTACAACAGCTTATAGTGCGCTTGAATATATGCCCATAACGTCAACTAAAACAGTATTATTAATAGATTATTCTACAAATTTAAAAAGAAGCACAGTGGAACTTTTCGGCTAACAATTATTAAAATGATGTCACCTTTCAGTTAGAAACAGTCGATTTTTAAACATAGGGAACGTGCGGTTCGACTGGTTTTGTCACTTTTCGACCGGCTGAACGTTTATGCAAAATGTTAATCAGTTTCTTACCATACGAATCGATCATTAAATAATGCAAGTATGCCGGGTGAGCTCCGGCAACTTTTGCACGCAAAAAAAAAACCCCAAAAATAAATACATAAACACCTAACGACAGAACGTGTCGCATCTCAAAAGTAACTGCAAATTTTCCACGAACATTTGATAGACATCTCCTTGAACTTAAAACACGTACATACGCGTCAATATACAAACGATGATAACCATCTGACCCTGTGGATGTTGATCTGTACCATTGTATGTAGATTCAACCGTAGGTGCAGGTTCGACTGTCGTAAACTTGCACAATTGACACACAAGAACAACACAAAAAAAGTGTTAATACATATATTACAAGTGCACTTTGCTTCTATCGTTTACGGTTTACTATCCACACTGTGTAAAAATATCTTCGTTTAACATTTTAAATGGTCAATGAACATTTGAAAAACTTGTCTGGAATTATGTTGTAGTTTCATTGCAGTTAGTAATTTATTTATTTAAAAAAAAAAAGCTCATAAATATGTATGCTTTTTTGTATATCCTGTTTGTTGCAGAGGCGGATCTGCCGAGTAATGTCGTTTGAAATATATACATATATTTATTATAATAATAATAAAAAGCCATCACCGTGCGCTATGTATGGTATAATAAAAACGAAATTTTCTTCAACGATCAAAGTCAATGTCGCGACAAAGCGTTAAACTTTGCGGTAAAAAGGTTAAACTAATAACGCGGTTAAGAATTCAAGTTGCGGCGGCTGCTGCACGAAAAGGTCACATTTAAATTTCTTGTCTTTTTTAAATACATATGTAATATAATTCGTCAAGATTAAAATTACATAAATAAAAGGTTATGGATTCGACCTTGTTTTAATTGAAATAATCTACGAATAATACTGTAGCCAAAGGAATCGGGATTTTTTCATGTTTTCTCGTCTGCAATTATTCCTCGAATGTATGTACATATGTAATATAATTATCCGATGAACTGCGGATTTAGTCATTGAGCATAAGTGCATATTTGATTTAGAATGTTGTCAATCAATTAATGAGAACCGTGACCTCTGCGCCAATATTACATCATCGTTTGCATTTTGACGAGGAAAATTTCGAGTTTTTTCGTTAATTTTTTCTCTCTCTCTCTCTCTCTTTCACGCCGTCCGCTATTTTTGACGATTTATAGATGAGACTTTGGGTCAAATTATCTATTATTTACGCATAAATAATTCACGACGGTTCGTGCAACCGTTAAAATATGATAAAAATCGTAAATCAAGATCCGCTAATTTACGAGGCACGATTGTGCAATAAACACGTGTCCTAACAACAATATTCGATCGCACGTCTCATTGTCGTTTTATTTTTACGGAACATCCGGATCTAAATTTCGATGGAAAAAAAATCCCGCACTTGATGAAGACTCGTTTTTCCGTGGAAATTCGCCGGGCGAATAAATTACACGCATTCTTGATAACCAACGAATGCTCTTATGTTTGTTTGTGGTGTGTTCTTCGTTTGATTCATTAAAATTAATTTAAAGTGTTGTTTCTAACATTATTTTACATCGTCGTAATTTTATCTAATTGTCTAATTCGAGTGCCATTATAAATAATAGAGACGGTTAACTCGCGCGGTTTATTTTGTATTACGTGTTGTTGCTGTCGTTTAAGCCTTTTTAACTCCTTGAACATTGACATTTTCGATTAGTGTGTGTGTGTGTGTTTGAAAAACCCGGCCTCTAAATAAGTAGGCAACTGATTTAAATTGACAGAAGACGCATTTAATGTTGTGTTTAAAAACTCATCCTAATCTCGCATAATAAATTTTATCGCTGAGCGCATTTGCGTGTAAGATGTCCGTATTTTTTTTTTTTTTTTTGGTTTGTTGTTTATAAAAATTCACATTAATAAACGCGCATTGCTAATTTTACAAGTGTATTTATTTGAATTAACGAAACGCGCGTTTCTAATTGTTTGCTAGAGGGGGAGGAGTGGGGGAAAAACACCGGAAAATTGCCTATGATTTCGCAATTATTTTGTTATTTATTTATTTACTACAATTAACCTATAGTGACGTTACAGATAAACATACTCTTTCACTATATCTAAGCATAATTCAGCAACAACAAAATATAATCAAAAATATAACACTATATATAATTATTTATTTGCTATTATTTATTTAATAATAACAAATATAAAAATTAAGCCAGCAGTATGGCTTAATGGTAGCGTGTATGTTTAGCACCATGTGATCAGTGGGTTTGATCCGCCATACTGCTGGCTAGATTTGGGGGTATTTGTGACTCCAAATCAATCGTTTCTTATCAGAATTTGCCAATTTCATCCAATCATTGTTGAAACGGTTCCTGAAAATTGGCAAAAAATCATCTTTCCTGTTGTCACAAATCTTCTGTATTTATTGTGTGTTTAATTTGTAAAAATTGTGTACAAAATATAAATCCATAGACGTCTCAATGGATTAATTCTGTAATTAATTAATTAATTAATTGTTATTTCGTGTTCTTCGACTTCTGGAAACACAGTGATTTATGTAATAATAAAATGCTGATTATCTACTATTAAAACATTTTTACCGGATACAAATTTAGTCGAAAGTTTCCATATAAAATATATCACTAATTTTTCGCCTAATTTCTACCAACAAAATTAATATTTTAATACATACGTATTCGTATTAGGATGAGATTTGATTCGGTTGAATTATTAAATAAATATCAAACGCAACATGTTTGTAAAAAATCAACCCTTGTAACTTATAATATATTTAAAATCAATACCGCTGTGAAATGAGTATGTCGAATATTTCATTTATGTACATATATATTGTATGTTGGCTACATTTAAATTGTAGTGTTTATTTCGACATGTGATATTTCACACATAAAACGCGTCAGTGCAAAATAAAAAGACTCGTTCCAATGAGATACAATAAGCATCGTTATGTCGTAAAATTTAAAACTGCATAGATTCGAGTTATTGAAAATCAATTTTACGATGTCGTAAATAAATAGGCGAGGTTCGAAATGTGTGTCTTAATTTGTAGGGAAATCTTGGCGCTAATATTGGCGTTTTTGATAGTATTTGCTGTTTTATTTTGGAATTGTTGGTTTTTAAAATAACGTACATAAAAGTGCAGGGAAAGCTGTTTAAATTATAGTGTAACCGATTTAACAAACAAAAAAAATTAATAATTCAATCGAACAAAAAAGAAACAATATCCGCTATGATATTGCTTGGATTAATCCTCGTCCTCCTTTTTTTTTTAATCCTCTCACCATATAGGCTGATTCACTGCATAGTTCACGGAGCATATTAGAGTTTGGGTCTGTAATTCGGAGTAGCACTGAAATAAAATTCTATTTCCAAATATTTCTTTGGAGTATTAAGGGGAAGAATAAGAACAACCCTTCGATTTTATTGGCATTTAAATTTTCGGCGCCTGAATGTGATAGAGCTTTGCGTCATCAGTTACTTTTCCAACCTATTCCTGCGAAAACGTCTACTTTCAATGACTCGTCTCTTGTAAAGGCTATCCGGTTTCTTACTGTAATGGATGAACGTTTGGACCTGTTCAATTGTCATGTTGATGAGCTGGTCATTTTCATGAGATTCGTTTGAATGAGATGAATGATTGGTAATTTTTAATGTTATTTTCTTTTTTTTTTTTGTAAGACTTGTGTGACACTTTGGGGCAACCTGTCGGGTGAGATTGGTCATATTATTGTTATTATTATTATAAAATAATAAATAAACAAATAAATTAGGGACTCCTGTAATGTCCAAACTCAAACTTAAAATAAACAAAATGAAAAGCTTGTAATAAAAAAATCATTTTGATTTGGTTTGCTGTCTGTTTACGGTAATGCTTAAGAGGGCTGTACACCCGAAACCTTAATTTTGTTACCGTTCCTTTCTTCGATATATATATTGAGTGTATGTATATATTGAGTGAATGCGACAATATATATCAATATATATATTGAGTGAATGCGACAGTTGCGCTTCGACTAGATAAAACGTATTTTAAATTGACAAAATCGAGGTTTTGTATTCTCCTATTTTCTCCTCCAAAACTGGACCAATTTTTATAAAAATTTCATCATCGGTATGAGAAAGATACTTTCTGTGCATCTATCGGCGTATTTTTTTTAAAATCGACCGTTAAATAAGCACGCTGGACTCGTTTCGTGGGTGTAAAAAAGAGGCGATTTTATAGATGTTTGGCGGCTCCTAGCTCCTATAAAAAATAATAAATCAAAAAAATAAAACGATAGATGCACCCCAATGGTAGATATCCATAGCATATTAAAAAATAATTTCTCTAGTGCCATAATTGAGGAAGGGAGAAGTATAGTACGTTTGTATGGACAAGGCGCCACTGTTCAGCCCTCTTAATACTATCTATATATGTATGTATATATACATGGCCAGCAGTATGGCTTAATGTTAGATGTAATTAATTAATCGTTATTTCAGCTTCTGGAGATACAGTTATTTATGTAATAATAATAAAAAAATGCTGCATTGCTTGTAATTAATTGTCCGGGAAAGCGCATTGGGGTCTTCCTGTCGAGCCTTCCTGGTATATATCTATGTAAAAATAAATAATAAATATATGTATAATATATCTTTACACCGGGTTAACACGATGCGAATAGCTTGGACGTTCAAAACATTAAAAAATGGTTGGATCATCCGTTTCCACGCTGCGCGTAACGTCCAAGTTACTCATCCAAGCTACTCGCATCGTGTCAACCCGGTATTATATACATATATGACACCTACATACATACATATATTCTTTATCTACCCAAATATACAAAACGGTTATTCCATCATACTGATGATTGTTCTTACATACATACATATGTAACTACAATGCGCATGCGCAGTCTGTCGACTGACAATGACAATGCGCACTTTTTTATACGGTTTTCACGTTTTATCAAGTGTACGAATGCGTGCACCTGGTTTCCAGTGTTAAGCCTTCCTGGTATACATATGTACATATATCTATGTAAAAATAAACGGTCTCCGTGACGAGACAGAATGTTAAATTACAGAAGACGCAAATATCGGAAGGCAAAGATCGAAAGATCTTAAGTCGAAAGATCAAAAAAAATGGTGCATGGTAAACGGTACATACTCACTTAATTTGCGCGAGCAGGATACAACAGGAACAAGAGGAACAGGCTTTTCCTCCCGTATTAATGTGCGCGCGCAGAATCCTTGTTGTATCCTGCTCGCGCAAATTAAGTGAGTGTGTACGTGAGTATGTACCGTTTACCATGCACCATTTTTTTTCGATCTTTCGACTTGAGATCTTTCGATTTTCCATATTTGCCTTCCGATATTTGTGTTTCCTGTAATTTAGCATTCTGTCTCGTCACGTAGACCCAAAAATAAAATATACTTCATATATCGATCGTGCGAGAATCTGCTCATACATACATATCATCGACCAATTAAACAGAGACTATGCATAGCAATCAATCAGTTGCAAATTGATTCAAATGAGTCACGCTTCTGTCACTGTCCCGTCCCACCTGCTTTGTGCAACCCGGTAGTCCAGTTGGTCGAAACGTGTCGCCGGGGGGCTCTCCCAGACATTTCCAAACACCGATCATCATCATCGAGTTGTGCAAGCCTCCCTAGCACACAACCGAACCATCATGTGTGTGTGTGTGTGTTTTTTTTTCTATATATACATATGTATATATATTTTTTTTTTTACCGATGTGTGTATAAATGTGTTTTTTTTTCCCGCGCATTTTTCCGCATTGCCGGATCGGATCGGTCGAGGCGAGAGTGGTCCGTGTCGAAAGTCTCCGTTGCGTAAAAATTCAATCTTCTTCTATTTGTTCATATAAATATTATTTATCGGCCCCCGTGGAGCAACGGTCGCACAGCGGGACCGTTTCGCAACGGACGATTTCCGTTTTGGCCGAAATCGCACACAAAACGACCCAGAGACGCGCGTTTTGAATCGCCTTTCCCTCTCGTTCGGGTCGGTTTTTCTCGTGCCGCCTACGCTTTTCGCGTGTTTTTCGGTCATTAGCTACGCCTCTGGATTGATTATACACTGTGTTGTTGCAATTTTCGATTGAATTGTCGTACGGTGTTAAATTATGCCGTTCGATGTGTTGAGAGGCTAATTAATTAATTAGTCAAATGGTTCGGAGATATTTCTCGTGTGTGTGTGTGTGTGTTTGTGTGGAATTTAACATAATCGCCAATTTTCACAATGTATATAATATGAAATTGTTTCAAAAGAATATATACATATGTGTATTTTTTTCGCATTATTTTATACGTGTGTGTGTGTGTTATTAATGCGCGATCTTTTGCAATACACAAATTGATATGTTATAAGCGTGCATTTTTGGCGAATTTGCATTCGTCGACGTCGCGAATTAAAATAATGTATTATATAAATTATCACGTGAATTTTTTTTTGTGCAAGAATTAAAAATCAATTATTAATAAATATTGTCGACGCACAGATGAATGTTCGTATGTATGTATGTGCATGTTGTGTTTTCTAATTGAAAATCGTGCGTTATTTATACACAATATATTATGATTGATTTTGATTTTTAAATGCTTTTTATTATTACGAAATTGTGTTCACAATACATCTTATATACATATATTTTAATAGCTAGTGATCTATTGATCATTTTCTATTTTACAATTTTAATTTAATTTGGTTAGTATTCATAGTATTATATTATTCTTATGTTAATGTACAGCATAATAGGAAAAAGAGCTCAAAAACCTATTTACAATTCTTATAAATGCTCATAATACATCTAATACATAATATTAATTAAAGACTCTCTAAAGTCGACGATCTAAAGCAGATTGTGTTTAGGTAATCTGTGTGTTTAGGTAATCTGAAGGGTATAGACATTTTATTGTAATCACCTTCACAAGTGTGTTAGTATGGTTATTAGTGATTCTGTTATAGAATCTACTGATTAGTTTGTTAGTAATGTCTGTAACAAACGGAATATTATGTATAAATGATGGAAAAATTCATTGAATATATTTTTTATTTTATTTCAATCGAACATGTACTCTCGCCTTTACCAGATCGCTCTAAAGTGACAAGTGTACTAATATACAGATACAATTAATACAAGCATTTTATACAATGCGAATAATTCAAACAAACATCATCCACAGTGACATTTATGGGGAAGTTATTGTAGCATTTTATTATAGAATTTTGACGCTGAATAACTTGCGATTTGCCAGATAGATTGGAAAGGTGATGTCCAATTTACAGGGACCGTTTCAATGAAAATCGGAAAAATTAGCAAACTCTAATAGGAATCGATCGACCTGGTGTCACAAAGCAAGGTCTCAGTCCGCTCGAAAGCATAATATGCTAACTATATACAATATAGTTATATGTAATTGTTTGATGAAATATTTAGTTTAATTTGTCATATTTATTAACTTAAAGACTTTCGTTTGATTCGTTGATTGAAATTTTAAAGTTATTTACTTTTATTATTTTATTGTAATTTATTACGTCCTAAATTATTATTCATTATGGCCCTAAATATAAAAAGCCAAAGTAACAATGCAAGTGGATTTATCGCCGTTGTTAATAATGATTGCAATTGTTTAATTAAAAATGTACTAAAAAGGACATTTGCTTCTCTACCATACGAAATGAAAAAGAGATTATTGTTAACAGCCCAAAACCCACACCAATATTGAATATTCATTCAAAAACGAAAATATATCAAAGACGTTTTAATAAATATAAATATGATAATTTATTTATTTATTTATTAATAGTTTTGGATCATTGTGGCATTACAGGAAGAACCTAATGCGCCACAATGGCCTACATTTACCAAATATATAAATACAAGTAAAATTAGTAAAAAACAGAAAAATTAGAAAGCAGAAAACATGGTAAAATAGAATAATAATAAAAAAGGAAAATAATAATACAATTAAAATAGTATATAAAAATGTACAAAGGAGAAAGAAAAAGTAAAATAAATCAAACAAAATATGAATAAAAAATAAAATCACAGCGAGGCCCAAACGGAAGAGAGTAGATTAAGATTCCACTCATACATCAAATTCAAATTAAGAAAGTAATGATGAGCGCAGGTTACCAGATAAATATGTTAAAATAACATCCGATAATCTACGCTCCCCAAGGTGGAAAATATCACATTCAGGGACGGCAGCAACGATTTCATTGATAAGTCGAATAGCTCTAGGTATAGGAGCCAGTCGAAAAAGAACTGTGCGAGCAGAAGGTACAACCATTAAATGATGATATCTACCACGCACATAATTATTAGGTACATAAAGTCCCAATTGTTCCAGCTACAACGGGCATGACGTATTACCACGCGGTAGCTGGAGAACGAACCGAATTAACGAGAAGTAATAATGTTTAGAAGAATAAAATTAAATTAAAAAAATAAACTGATCGTGTTTTGGACAGCATACACTGGTTGAAAAGTCACCGCATGCCACTGATGTATACATATTTAGATACTTTTAATTAAATTTTAAACCGAATGATATATGTTTGCCAAAATTTTATAAATTAAATTCTGCAAGGTAACAACTCGTACATATGCCGGATATTCAAAGCCATCTTACATAGACGACGATGTGTGTGTGTGTGTGTGTGTGTGTGTGCAATAAATTGACTTTATTACGTATTTGATTGCGTCCTCAAATTCTAAACACCAGATACGTATAAAAATATTTCGGAAAATGCGAAAAGTGGCGATGTATGCAAATCGTGCATATTTTATCACTCCATTTTGTATAATTCGAACGAATTAGAACCCAGCTGGCCCGGTGTCAGACACCGGCCGACCTTCACCTTAACTAGCCGTAGAGATAACCCACCGCAACGACATAACACACACACACGTTTTATATGTATAATAGATACAAGAAAACGATCTTTATCTCGAATATATCGACATGCCAATAGTCTAATGTGCCGTGTTGCACAGAGCGTCGTCCGTGGAAAATTGATGTTTATTGGTGACGCGGACACGACTTTTTTTTTTGTTACGCAACGCAACGAGTCGATTGGAAAAGCGGGAAAATCACCGCAACAGTTGATTCATATGCTATACACTAATGATGCTGAAGGTTTCCTTTTGATTGTCAGTTTTGTAGGTCTCCATATGACATTCATTTGCTATTTTATTTGAATGTACATAATTCATCCGTTTGTTATTTTATTTGAAAATATTTTATTCATTTGTTCTTTTGTTTGTAAATAATTTATTCGACTGTTCAACAAATATCAAAAATATATATTTAAATAGTTATTCCCGGAGTATTGTTACAATAATAGAAGTGGCTTAAGGCGTCGTATTGTTGTCATGTGGGTAAGGCAGAGAAATGTTATAATAATAGAATAAATATATTGTGTCAATATTACGTCTCCATAACTATCCTACAACGCACGGAATACAATCAGATCAATTTACTTACATAAATGTATCCCATGTTGTTTATTGTGTGTTTTTGAATGCATTGTGCAATTTTTAACGATGCACTTGTCCATCTTGCGAGTAATATAAACAAACAGAGAAGTTTTTATCGAACATACGTTTCGTCGTTTGGGACATATTGTTGATATTGCAAGGATATTTTCTGAATATATGTATGTGTGCTTCATTCCTGGCGATCGTGACTTAGATGACGTTTCCCTTCATCATACTCGTCCTTCTAGACTAAATATGCTCAAATATATTTCTGGATAGACAAATAAGCATTTCCTTTTCATGGAACTACATATTTATATACGGTTGGATTCATTGCGTTTCTATTTGCTTAACCCTCCCTCACCGAAGTGGGGTATGCAAATGCCCCAATTTTTACGTTTTTCGTAATAACTATGTTGTTTTCAAAGCCATACACCCTATATTTCTTGCGTTTCTAGAATGAACTACAAGAAATTTATTTTAATAGATTTTAGATTATTTAGAAAAGGGGTACATCGTAAAAAAATACAGTTACACATTTCTACGTTCCAAAGTATGATTTAAAGGCGGTAGCGATAAGTCATATGTTTGACGTTTAGCTTGCATATTCTTGTTGATCGATGAATCAATGCGAGAGAAAGAGAAAGCTATATTTTCGTAAGCTATTATTTTCGTCGCTTTTGGCGCGTGGCTATTGAGTCATGCAGTCGGCTGTTGGCCTTACCTATGTGCGTTTGCGTGTTGATGCTTGTCGTTATTTTTTAATAGAAAAATAGTCAAAAACATGCTATAGTATTAAAACTTTTTCTATGTTGATGTATAAAATGATTAATAAGATACATATTGAACCCATTTGTATTGATAAAAGCTGTATATTGATTAAAAAATCACTCGGGACACTCGTTTGATCCCGACTCTCCGTCCTTCAAAGGTTAAACAGCATCGAAAGTATTCATCACAGTACTATGGTTTGTGATGTTTTAAGCTTTTAGATGGAATTATTTTTAAATGACCCGATTTACGCACAGTCAAGTAGCTATTGTACGCGATTTTTTGCTCTGATACATGTACCGTGTAAAATGACTAGGTCGAGGAGATCAGCTACCATTGTTTTAATTTTTTCACGTTCAGGAATCGCACTTGACCACACCGTGACCATCCTCACGGAAGTTGGCGGTCCATTGTGAAACAGATATTGCCTAGATTTTCCGTAAATCAGAAACAAGACAAAAAAAAATAAGGTTGAACAATACAATGTATGTATGTATGTAATATTTGTATTCAAAGTTAACGAAGCATTGTATATCGATGATATGTATGTATATGCATTATTATACATAAATATTTAAGATGAAACAACGCGTCACATTATGCGTGAGTTTCGCTTTCTTTTGCCTTGAACGTTTATTTATAAAAATTTGTGCATCTTAGAAAAAATTGCATTTGCATACGTAATAGCAAACAAGGTCGTTCATTGTCCAATGATGATTGTACCGGAGGTGTTACTCAACATGTTGATGCATTTTTTCCCTATATTATTCTATACGTGTGTTTGTGTTTCGCATCCATCTACTTTCACTTGATATTAAAAGTGTTAATAGACGAACGTATTCAACTTTCTAGGTTTTAAAAATTGGGTAATTTTCGCTGAAAGGTGCTAGTAACTAGATTAGCATTGTTGATATAAAAAAAAAGTTAATATAACATTCCGTCTACATATGTACATCGCTTGTGTAAGATTCGTTTTAGATATTATTGCACTTAAAAGTAACCTTTATACGTTAAATTATAATTGTTTTAATGGAATTGTGTGTCAATGACTACTTACATACATGCATAGAGTATTCGTGTAATTATTTTAATGATGCATATTTATTATTAAAAACATTTTTCGCTTTCCAATACATTTTACGATCAAATTTTATCGACATAATCATTTATTCAATGAAATTTGGCTAATTCATAAATTATACGCGTATAAATTACGATCGTGGTTTTTCCTAATGGGAATTTTTTAGCATCCGCGCGCGCGTTCGTGAATTCTTTTCGTGCAGTTTAAAATCGAAGTCATTAAATTTAATGACGGCAAACAACAAAATATTGTTATCTTGAGATTCGCTAAGTGCCAGGTCAAAAAAGTACGTGGGGTCAAATTCATTCGGCGAAAAATTCAATCGACATGAAACATGAAAAAACTGAAGATATTAATTATATTTATTTTATTTCAATCGAGCATGTACACTTGCCTTTACAGATCGCTCCAAAGCTACGAGTGTACTATAGCAGATTCAATACAATATTACAATTAATACAAGCATTTTTTTATACAATGCAAATTCAAACAAACATCATCCACAGTGACGATTAGACGAGTAGATGTAGAAATAGGCAAATCTCAAGACGCTGAATAACTTGAGATTTGTAAGAGAGATTAGAAAGAAAATGCCAATTTACAGGAACCATTACAATGAAAATCTGAAAAATTGACAAGCTCTGAAAGGAAACGATCGACCTGGAGTCACAAACCAAGGTCTGGACAACAGCTACTAGTGGGAATCGAACCGTGACCACTCCACTCGAAAGCATAATATGCTAACCACTAGTCCACGCTGCTGATTAATACGAAGAAAAAAATATCTTCCTGTCTCTAATTTTAGATTTGCCTCTTATATACAATATCAACCTTAAAGATTTGAATCAATATGTTAAATTGTTAAAATCTGAACTTACTCGTGATTTTTGTAATTCTATTTATGTATATGATTTTCATTTTTTATCTGTAACCGGCAGCGTGGACTAGTGATTAGCATATATGTAATACTTTCGAACAAAGTTATCACTGGTTGGATTCCCACTAGTTGCTGCTGGCCAGACCTTGGACATGTGATTCCAGGTCGATCGTATCTTATCGGAGTTTTCCAATTTTTCTAATTTTCATTGAAACGGTTCCTACAAATTGGCATCCCCATCCTATTCGATTTATTCAGCATCTCGATTTTTCGTTGATTTGTATAAATGCTACAAACTTTTCCTTAGAAGTTTGATCGTATTTGCCTTGTACATATAATGCTTATGTTTGATCATATAGAGTAGTGTTTAATGTAAAATTTATAGTGATTATATATTTATAATTGATATTTCTTAAGCTGCATAGTACACTCGTTGCATTGGAGCGATCTGTAAGACGAATGTGCACGATTGATTGAATAAAATTAAATAAAATTAATGTGTGTTTCGTACTAGCCAAAACATGTTTTTAAAGTAGAATTTGTTTGATTTGTTTCAGAAGTGACACAATGTCACTGAAAAGGGCAGCAGTTTTGCTGTTCTGCGTCGGCTGTACGCTAGTATTACCCGGACCGGCAGCTTCCAACTCTCCAAACTTCCACCAATCCTATGGAACAAACTACGCCACCAAATCCTTCTCGAGTGGTTTCGGAGATTCAGCAGGGGCCGCTTCCATCAGTCAACCGGTCATTCAGACCAAAACCACCTACAATGGTTGCTCTTCGGCAACGGGATGTGGAGGGGTCACGCTGGAGAACGGACAGGTCATCCACAAGTACGGCAACCCAGCTGCCATAGGATTGGATGGAGCACCTGAAAGTCTCAATCCGGCCGAATTACACAAGAAGTTTGCCCTGCAAGCTACGGACATCAATTCAGCTTTCGCCGGAAACATTCCGACAGACGGACCCTTCTGGTGGGCCAGCCAAGACTCTCCATTCAAGAACGCTCATGAGACTTACATGAAATGGCTCAAAGACGGATTCTCTGGAGTGCCCTTACCTTCACCGTGTTCCGCTTGCGCCGCTAGCAATGCCATAACGGGCGACAAGAAAGTGACCGTTGGAGGAAGCGTCAGCAACAACATTGACATATCCCAAAATCCCTTCTTAAACGGAAAATTCGCCGCTGGTTTCCCAGGATTCTCCGATTTCAGCAAAGATTCCGCTGCATTTGCAGGCACGGGAGCTGCGTCAATCGACATCTCTAAGAATCCATTCCTCAACGCTGCCAACTTCCCAGGAAAACAACAATCCTCTTCGTTCCAGTCCTCTTTCCATTCGACGACTGGAAACGGTGGAGCAGCCGAAATCGACTTATCCGGTAATCCTTTCCTCAGCAATGTCTTCTCTAGTGGTTGCTCTGGAGCGGCTGGAGGATGTGGACAGTCTGGTTCGTTGAGCGGAAGCGTACAAGGCAGTTCCGTTAGCGGACATCACAGTTCTTCGAAACCATTCGGAGGATCGTCTATTAACGCAATTCAAACGACGGGCAGTGGATGCACTGGTGGCTCAGGAGCTGGATGTGGATATCAAGGACAAGCCCAAGTCACCACTGGCTTCGGACAACAATCTGGTCAATCGGGCTCTTTCGGTGGTACTGTTCAGCAGAGTGCTTCGAAACCCTTCGGAGGGTCTGCAATTAACACCGTTCAAACGATGGGCAGTGGATGCACTGGTGGCTCAGGAGCTGGATGTGGATATCAAGGACAAGCCCAAGTCACCACTGGCTTCGGACAACAATCTGGTCAATCGGGCTCTTTCGGTGGTACTGTTCAGCAGAGTGCTTCGAAACCCTTCGGTGGGTCTGCAATTAACACCGTCCAAACCACAGGCAGCGGATGCAGTGGAGGCTCAGGCGCTGGATGCGGATATCAAGGTCAATCCCAAGTCACTACCGGTTTCGGACAACAAGCTGGACAATCAACGTCGTTCGGTGGCACTGCCCAAGGTGGTGTTGTCACAACCGTTCAACAGGGTGCTTCGAAACCATTCGGAGGATCTTCAATTAACACAGTTCAAACTACTGGCAGCGGATGTTTGGGCGCTGGATGCGGATATCAAGGTCAATCCCAGGTTACTACCGGTTTCGGACAACAATCTGGACAATCGACGACGTTCGGTGGAACTGCCCAAGGAGGTTCAGTCGCAACCGTTCAACAAGGTGCTTCCAAACCATTCGGAGGATCTTCAATCAACACAGTCCAACCTACCGGCAGCGGATGTTCGGGAGCTGGATGCGGATATCAAGGTCAATCTCAAGTCACTACCGGTTTCGGACAACAATCTGGACAATCAACATCGTTCGGTGGCACTGCCCAAGGAGGTTCTGTCGCAAGCGTTCAACAAGGTGCTTCTAAACCGTTCGGAGGATCTTCAATCAACACAGTCCAATCTCAAGTTGCCACCGGCTTCGGACAACAATCTGGATGCACCGGCGCTTTCTGCAACAATCAACAAACTCAGCAACCGTTCCCAAACAAGCCTCCAACAACTTCTGGATCCAGCTTGCCTCATCCTCCAGGTGCAACATCAGGTGGATTCAGAGGAGAAACCAGTGGCAGCGGAGAACTGACCATCTCTTGCTCTGGACAAGGATATATTTGCATCGAGAAGAGGCTATGCTTGAACGGCTACGTCAACGACAGTGGAGAGAATATATTGCAAGCTAGAGGAGGGGTGAGTTTCTTTTTTATCTCGTGTATATATATTTTCTTTTTGAATGCATGTCTATTTACATTCAAAGAGTCCAGACCAGTCTGACGCATAGTGCACACAATACTACATAGACACACCCCACGTTTTCAATACTATAGACCGCATAATCATCGAAGATAAATCATATTCGCACGCTCTTGTGGCCGTGATGCTTCGGTAAAGAGGTATCTCGAGTGTTTACACGCAATTTTCGTGCAAATATATAATAATATTCTTTGCGGAATTCGGCATCGTACACCAAAAACGATTCCGTATTTGCTCACACACCACAGCTCCGACCGGTACGACGATCTTGAAATTATTTGACAATGACATCACACAAATTCACAGAATACGCTGTATGGATCCAACATACACTATTGTTGAACAAACATCATTGGACACGGACAGTCTTGCCCAAAATGTAAACACCAATAATACACACATACAATTTCTTCTATCTAAACCTGAAAAAAATCCGTCGGAGACGTACCAACCTCTCTTAGAACAACTTCTCTCGATTCATCCCACTGATCTTTTATTACCACCGAGTTGTTGAGCAAGATGTCCTCACGCATTCTAAATACAGCGAAGATGATTGAAAGTTCCATATATAGGTTATTGAGGGTCTTCCTCGCTGTTCACACCCACCACACATCTGATGTGTGAGTCAGAATCCAGAACCTCAGTACGTATGTAAGTGCTGATTTGGCGATTGTTAGACTTTTTTCTTCTTTTTTATTTTTTGAGGAACTCGATTCTTTACGTTCTTACAATAATATCTAATATAGATACTTGCGCTATCAATCAAAAAGTGGCTCAACGTTTTGGCGCGTTGCTCAACGTCTTCTTGCACGCACAGCCTCTTTTGTGTCCGATATTGTGTGTGAAAAGTAGTATGTTGTTCGCCGTTGTGTGGCTGTCGATTCGCATTCATTAAATGGGTTTTGATTGTGGCTCTCTCGTCGACCGGTTGACGTAATGGTGCTATCCAGATTTCTTCAAAAGGCTTCTTCTTCATCTTCTTCTTCTCAGTTTCAACAACACGTATGTATGTATGTTGACACGCTTGTTGCGAAGCACCCACCGAAAGGGCTCTTCAAACTAAAGCTGCATACGTCTAGCTATTCGCACTTTTTCATCATTTTCTCTTCAATCCTTGATTGGCTATTGTACATAAATATAAACCTCACGAAGCAATATTTATACGCGAGTGTGTGCAATATTATCAATTGATCTTGCACGTATCTTTTACATATGCACATACATACGTATGTATATATTCGGCTGCTGTGAAATTCGACGTTTTCGTGAGGTCAAACGCGGATTGTGATAATATCAGAAAAAATACTAGATTGTGCAAATTATTTGAAGAAACAAGCGGCTGTGTAAATTACAGAGCGACGTTCGTCCTTTCAAATATTGATTCAAATCAATGTTCTGTCACCGATCATGACGTACTACGCATTGCGTGCCTATTCAAATATTGTATGCGAGACGTTTTTAATTATCGTTTTGCCGTACACACTGGTATGAATTTTTGCTATAAACAAGTCGACAGTTTAAATATATCCAATATGTACCTTATACATACTATACATGTGTACGTACATATGTATGTGTTGTTAACATCTGTGCAGTTTGTTAACGAACGGCCCATCATCGGTTCGGTTTGGGTTGATGAAACTGAATAATATTTCGTCCATATTGGGTTATGATTCTTGGGACATCGTTTCGAGAATTCAGTGTTCTGCCGTTAACGACGTGTGATTGTATCACACATCATTAACTTCATATAAATTGAAGATGAGTAAACTCGCCGTCGCTATGGTTAGTAATCTGATCGAATCAATTAAAAGTGAATTTAAAAAATCGATATGCAACATCTGTACTTTGATCATAATCCGTCTTGACAAATGCACTGGCAATCTTTTCAATAATTCTATCGATCGTCCTCCTGAATGAGGATGTCGTAGTCTGGTTATAAGTTAGACATTATATTTCAGTATTTGTAAATAAATAAAAAGTATTGAATGATAGACAGGTGAATAATGTGATGTATAATTATGAAGTAAATGAAGAGACATTTAATGCTATCTATATCGATGATTATGACAGTGATCTAATCACGGATTTAGTGATTTGTTATAGTTGTGTATACTAAGGAGTCCATTACCGGTAAACCGGTTAATAATATTACTTTTAAATTACTGATAAATCGCTGCATTTTTATTACATTCCTCTTCTTTGTTTTATCTTCTGACAACACTGGCTCGACCCAGTGCTTCATCCAGGAGAGAAAAATATACAATATTGAAAATAATAGTAGAAATTATTGGAAGGATTTACAAAGATGTAGTAAATCTATCAGTTTCAGATTCCGATGATGATATTGCAGTAGTTCCATTTACGATTAAATGCGTCTTATCAGTAAAAGAAAAGCTTCACAGTTAGCTATTAGGATTAAAATTAAAATCAGTTTGGGAAAGAAGCTTACGCAGAAGAAAAAAATAAAGAAATTGTGAAAAAATAAATTACTTTTTTGATGAAATTAAATAAAACTGAAAAATTAGATCAAAACTATCGGAAAATAATATGAATGCATTGTGTTTTCTTCGCTGCCATTTCCTTAAACTATGAATTTTTAGTCCTTTAAAAAATATTAATTTATAAAGAATCCATTACCACTCAAACCGATATTTTGGGAAACATATGTTTCTTAGTATATAAATAAATAATGTTTATTAACGTTTGGTTAAATATATTTAATACAAAAAAAGAAGCTAATATTTCAGATTGAACTATCCGCTAATTTACAGATAAACCTGTAATTTGTATAAAGGATCGGATTACAAGCAAATGGAAATCACGGTAAATTGGCCTCCCTAATATATATGTATGTACCTACTAATATAATTTATTATAAACTTCTGGAAACAAGTAATGATAGTCATTGCCGACTTAAGGCACAAACATATGGAATTCCAACCGAACAGTCGTAGGGTGGTCGACCGAGTGTGTAGAGAGAGAGCGGGTCAGAGTGCGCGTCCTTGAAAATATGAGACAAATGTCAACGCGGCCGTAAAATATCAGGTCACTGACAAAACTATCTAAATTAAAAATCATGCATATATTTATTTCCCTATTATAAGCATGTACGTATGTACATAATCGAAGACTTTCAACTAAATTTGAACTTTGAACGTTAATGTATATTTATATACATATTTATAAGCGGACCATAATCCATTTTTCCGGACTCATTCGATCACTCCGAGTTGAGAAACTCTTCGACACGATGGTTGTGCAAGTTTTATGCATTTAAAGGGCGTTACGAGAGCGCATAATGATTGGCATCGATGATGTTCCGCGAGAGGCGTTTGTAATTAACGTTTTGTCAGTTGATTGGGCATTTCATACGTCTGAAAGTCGTACAGAACGTCAATATCGTGTATGTGTATATATGTAGTACATACGTGTAGTCTCAGAGCATGCATAAGATGTTCGTAATTAATCAACGTCGTGCTGCACATAGACGATGGATGCTTCTCCACGTCTTGTGCACACTTGTCGATGTCGTCAATCGATGATACAACTTCAATACATCATCATCATCGTCGTCGTCGTCGTCCGTTGCCAAATCAGTAGTGCGATGTATTTAAGTAGTTGTTTGCAGTACCCACGGTCCGCTCGTAATGATCCAAATACTTAATGCAATTTCGCAGACGAATCAATTTGAAAGAGGCTGGCAAAAAATAAGGTTGGACTTCTGGTTTGGTTCGTTTTCGTTCATTTTTTTTTTTTTTTTTCGGCACACGTGATTAATTCTACTTAGCATACGTAATATGATTAATTCCGCGATGATTACAATCGAGTTTTGGGTATAAAATTAATTCGAGATGTTCATTTACATACCTATACATTCGAAGAGTCGAAGGTAGCCGACGATTTACATGTCGAATAGTTTGGAAAATTTGGAAATCGCGAATCAATAATTTGTATATATTATTATATTACGGACGTTTTTATTTCGTTTCAATATTTTTATCGGGCGAATATTAGTATTATATAATTTAAATAAAACGTGTCCTCTTTAACATTCTGTGATACGTTCGTACATTTGACCCATATTTTTTCATACTTTGCAATGCAACTGTTTGAACATCTTCTTTTATAATGTTTACATTATCTCAAGTACCGTTTGAATAAAGGCGCAGACATTTAGAATTGTACGGCACGGCATGCCTAGGTGAACTTCAGCTGTGAATGGGCATATCATTGTTAATTCGTATGATCTTATTATTTTAATCAATTTCGCCTACGTTTCTTCAAATATGGGAATCGCTTATGTCAAGCCAATGTCCATACAAGGATAAAATAGCACTGAAAACACTACAGGGGGTGATTTTTGGTCTGGGATAGATCGGTCGTGCTAGCATTTAAAAAAAATGTGCAAAACTATTTATAAAATAATCTTAGGCAGAGAACACATAATTTCAAATCGATTTGACGATTGGAGGTGACCCAGCTCGAAAGCACGAACCAAAGTTGGGTGTCAGACTAATTAAAAGCTTTTAAAAACACTTGTGTGTCTGCGCCCTAGCTTCCTTGTCTATATTAGCCTAATCCTTAAGCCTAATTTCCCGTCCTTTGCTCTTAATCTTTAGTCTCTTCTTAATTTTCACCCATTGATTTCGCACCAAATGCACCAAACACTGTGCAGGAGATTGAATAAGTTGAATCTAATCATCATCATCTACAACCTCTCCAACACACTTCCGCTTGTCTCTGTTTTGCGCAACACTCATCCATCTGACCCCACACATTTTCCTAATTTCATCTACCCATCTTCCCTGCGGTCTTCCTTTTACCATTTTGCATTCTATCGGGTACCATTCTAGCACCTCTTTTGTCCACATTTCGTACATTCTTATAGCCACGTGCCCCACCTATTGCCATTTCAATCTCTTTACTATATCCACTATGTCCACTACCCTTGTCAAACTTCTCACCCACGTAATCCGCTTCCTGTCTTTCCTCATTATGCCGATCATACAGCGTTCCACACTTCTTTGAGTGCATTGGACTTTGTGTAGCATCTTGGCGTTCAATATTCAAGTTTCACATCCATTCGTCATCACTGGCAAAACGCATTGATCGAAGCAGTGCCGGTTTTAGGGTGGGGCTGGGTCGGGCAGCGCCCGGGGGCGCCAAATAAGTTAGGGCGCCGATCGATGTGCCAAAGGCGCTTTAAAATTTAAAATTAGAGCGCCAAAAGCCATTCAAAATTTTAGATTAGAGCGTCAAAGGCGAAAGTTCTTTCTAAGGGTGTTTAGAAAAAATTGTCCAAGGGCGCCATCGGGTGTAAGGCCGGCACTGAATCGAAGATCTTTTTCTTCAGGCAGAGTGGCATTTTTGATTTAAAAACAATATTCATTCGTCCAAATGCACTCCATCCTAATTTCATACGTCTCTTAAATGGGTGTGTACCTGTATAAATAAATAAATTAGCCATCGTCGAAGGGAGTCGACCGAGCCAAGTCGGTCAGAGTGCGCGTATATGTACATGCAAATATAGGGATGCAAATATAGTCTCACCGGTATCCATTCCTGTCAACATCGTTGTGAAATAGCACGTAAAGATGGATATATGCATGTATGTAAACTCAACGTAAAGTCTTGATGAAAAGATTCGGAATATGTAGTATTGGATTTCCAGTAATATGCGAGGTGCGAATCCGTCGTAATTTACCCGCGTACACGAGAGCTGGTACACACTCATAAACAGTGAAATGCAGACGCTAATTAATCGTAAATCCATTTAGCGAATTCACTGGTTAATTTACAGCGGCAATCGATACCCGGCAGCCGCTGTAAATCAAATCGACGCGCCTTAGCGCAATACAAAATCGCAACGCATCGCACAACTTTTCGCAATCCGCGGTTAAAGTTGCACGGTTGTAAATCTTCACATCCTTTGCTATGTAAATTTCCATTTTATTTTTATTTTTTTATCTTATACCGGTCCGTGTGCTCTCGGCAAATAATTGTGCACGGCTCTATTCTAGTTGTGACTCTTCTTAATATGTGTGTGTGTGTGTAATTGTTTATTTGACGTAAAATTTCAATTTTCAATACAGTTATGCGAATGTTGATCTGTTTATGATTTTTTTTTTTTGTGATAATTTTTTGTTCAACCAATTTTGTCAGTGGTCTGAAGCTTAATGATACATATATGTATGTATCCGCCAGCAGTATGGCTTAATGGTAGCGTATATGTTTAGCAACAAATGATCAGTGGGTTCGATCCGCTATACTGCTGGTTAGATTTGGGGGTATTTGTGACTCCAAATCGATCGTTTCTTATCAGAGTTTGCCAATTTTATCTAGTCATTGTTGAAACGGTTCCTCAAAATTGGCAATAAATCATCTTTCCTGTTGTCACAAATCTTCTGTATTTATTTAAAGTACAACTTGTAAAAATGATGTACAAATCTAAAATCCATAGATGTATCAATGGGTTAATTATTTAATTAATTGATTGTTATTTCGTGTTCTTCAGCTTCTCCAAATACAGTGATCTATGTAATAATAAAATTCTGCATTGTTTGTAATTATTTGTGCATTCGGGTCTACCTGTAAGGCCTTCCTGGTATATATCTATATAAAAATAAATAATAAATATATGTATAATATTATATATGTTTACACTGGATTGACACGATGCGAGTAGCTTGGACGTTCAAAACATTCAAAAATGGTTGGATCACCCGTTTCCACGCTGCGAGTAAAGTAAAAGTTACTCATCCAAGCTACTCGCATCGTGTCAGCCCGGTATTATATACAAATATGACACCTACATACATATATTCTTTATCTACCCAAATATATAAAACGGTTATTTCATCATATTGATGATTGTTCTTACATACATACGTCACACTTACAATGCGCATGCGCAGTGTGTCGACTGACAATGACAATGCGCAGTTTTTTAAACGGTTTCCACGTTTTATCGAGTGTACGAATGCGTGCACCTGGTTTCTAGTAATACATATAATAATAAAACATAAAATTTTCACTATAAGATTGATGCATTGTCAAATGCCAAATTACACACAGTTTTGACAGTCGCCGCAAGCCGTACGTCAAAACTATGAACGAAATTTCGTCACTCACTCACACTTCGACGACCTCGAATCTTACAAAAAAAAAACATAAAGAATAAATAATACAACGATCGGCACACGTCTTCGGAGATGTTTTCACTGTCGCATTTTTCCAGCACACTTTTCACAATGGAGACGTTTCGCGCTCTTTCAATCGAACGAACAGAAGAAGAAGAGGAATACTACAAAAAAAAAAAGAAGCAAAAAGTCATAACGCATAACGAAATCTATCTATTAGTGCGGTTTATCAATAATGAATATTATCGAGACGCGGATCGTCGATAAATCATCGCGTTATAATTAATAACTTTTGACCGCGCCGATCCAACCTTGCGAAACAACCCCGGGATGGCGAATATAATTTTCGCGAATGCCATTCGTTTCTATATGTGTCGGTGCGGATCTATCTGCTGTCAGATGACAGTCGATTGCATCGAGAAGTTGAGTGACATTCCTGTCGCGGTTGCCAAACGCGCCCGACAGGTCAACTTGCCCAACAGCGACGAGACCTCTGATCTTCGCGCTGGCCAAAATCCGTCATTATTTATTTATCGCATTCTGTATTTATGGCTTTAACACCCCACAGAGGATAAACGCATCTGTCTTTATTGTATAAGTCGCATGCAAAAGTTGTTCCAGGCTCAAATTCTGATACAATACGATTTCTGCATAGTTTCGATTGTTTTGACTATATTTAAATAATCATTGTATTATATCAAAGATAGAATCTGAAATCAGATTTTTGAAACGGTTCCTCATACTAGTTTCCATCGTTCTTAATTCCTCGGAGTGCCACAACTAACTATTCGGTCGCCGCATTACATGTTACCAACTTAATCATTCATTCGACTGATGCGTGCCAACCTAATCATTCATATATGCATTCTTCCAGGTTAGAAAACTAAATGCCACATTTATAAGGTATATCTCGCATGCAAAAGTTGTTCCAGGCTCAAATTCTGATACAATTTGATTTTTGCATATATAAATATGCACATAGTTTCGATTGCTGTGACTAGATTTGAATAATCATTGTATTAAAGATAGAATACGAAATCAGATTCTCGAAACGGTTCCTCAAACATTGGATTATACTAGTTTCCATCTTTCTTTATTCCTCGGAGAGCCACAACGAACTATTCGGTCACCGCGTTACGTGCTACCAACTTAATTATTCATTCAACTGGTGCCAATCTAATCATTCATATATGCATTCTTCCAGGTTAAAAAACTAAATGCTACAGTTGTCAGGGGTCTACCTCGTTCCACCAACTTGCAATATCTCAAGACACGTTTTCCCAACTAACATATTGGTATATTTCGTGGTCGAGTTTTGTATATTGACAGCTTGGTGCACATATATTGTATGTCCATTTTTGAATTTGTAGTTAAATTTAAGTTTGTAGATGCTGGAATAATTCAGGTTTTTCCTTTCAAGGTAATTTATGTGTTATACATAAATTACCTTGAAAGGTAGTACAGCGTTTACAAACTTAAAATTCCATACAAAAATGTTTTGCTTAGTGAAATATTTATTTTACGAGATAAACATATTAAAAATATATAGCAATAATGGTTTGTTTATTTAATTTTTTTAAATATTTTTAAGGTGTGCTAATGGCATAAAAAGCTAGGAATGATCACAATATGTTTCGTATATTAAATATATTATATTCATACATATATACAAAAAACATTTTTGTATATAATCCACAAACTCCTGATTAAGCAGATGAAAAGTTGAGCAAACAAGTCTCGAGATATTGCGAGTTAGTAAATTGGAGCACATTGGTTATAAGTAATCTGATGTTTTTTTTTTATTATTTTGATAAAATTAGGATCGAATAAGCAGTTGAAACTTAGAATAGAGAGAAAGTTGTGTGAAGTATTAGGTTGGCATGCATGAGTAGAATGAATGATGAAGTTGGCAACATGTAGCGCGACTAGCACGGAGAAGGTTCGGTGATTATTCCGCACAAATCGATCTCGCACACGTCACTAAGATCTCGATCACGGAACATCTATCGCCTAAAAATACCAACTATCATGAATTATACTACCTATAGAGTGCCAGATATTCCGTATTTACATATTTAGTTATTATTTAAAAATTCAGACGAATCTTAGAGCCTGTTTTATATTATATTATTTTCTTGATTTATCTCAATATTTCACAATACGGTGTGAAAACTGTGTCCTCCATTTAGTACTAGTACTTAAAGAGATAGATAATTCATAGGAAACCCTGACTTACAGTTGCACAAATTTTAATAAATCTGTCATTTGTGTATGTAGATTGAGGCTCTTATGTAAATATAGATAAATCTTACATTGTATTGCCTACTAAGATATTCAGTTCGAAAATAAGCAAATATATCCATGTTTGTTCGCCTGGTTGATTGTAAGTAATGTAACATTTCAACATCATCCTTCAATCATCAAGAAAGCAATGACATATTTGAATTTGAAAACACTCAAAGTCGGCAATTTCTAAAGAGGTGCGTCTTTCGTGTTGACGATATCCTTCAAAGCGATCGCGCGACCTCACACTCCGATGCTCGCGATGATGACTTTGGAATCGTCTTCGTTATGTCAGCGTTGATCTTCCGAGAGATGACACTAGACAGAGTCAACCCGAAAGTGGTCGCGAGGTGAACGAGATATTTGAGAGAGAGACATCATTACAACATACGAGTATGTGTGTGTTATATTATATGTATACGACAGTGCACTCTATGCGAAGAGACCCATTCAATAAAAAATACACAAAAAAAAAAAAAAATCATCAACTCGAAAATTGTCCTTCAACAAAATGACCATTTACAGAATTATGTACATATTTGAAGAATATTTTCACGATTCGTCACTTTTCCATTCATGGCTGGTCGTGCTCGCTTTTCGGCATGTGAATTGGGACGGATTTGTTTCTGAAGTATAGACATACCTATAGGTCCTTGTATTCGCCGTATTTGGGATTGATGATGATTATATGCACATACATAAGTAACCTTTCTTTTCCTCTGTCGCGAATGTTTAAAAGTGCAATTGAAGCTTTGATTTTGATTTTTGAATGCTTTTTACAATACATCTTATATCTATTTTAATGGCTACTGATCTACTGATCATTATCTATTTTACAATTTTAAATTAATTTTGTTTGTAATCATAGTATTGTATTATTATAATGTTAATATGTACAGCGTAATAGAAAAAAGAGCTCAAAAACCTATTTACAATCCTAATAAATGCTCATAATACATCTAATACATTATATTAATTAATGACTCTCTAAAGTCGATGACCTAAAGCAGATTGTGTTTAGGTAATCTGTGTGTTATACCTGAAGGGTATAGACATTTTGTTGTAATCACCGAGACTCTTCACAAGTGTGTTAGTATGGTTATTAGTGATTTTGTCATAGAATCTACTGGTTAGTTTGTTAGTAATGTCTGTAACAAACGGAATATTATTTATGGCATGCAATTGAAGCTTTGAAAATGTGTATGTATATTATTTATAAAAAAAAATCCGCAATGTTCTCGTATAAATGTTAAGGTTAAGCAAGCGTTGATCAAATGTAGAGATATTATTTGGTTGGTTGGATTTTTTTTTCGTCGTTAATATATCGATTTATAAATATCGAGTATCTTAAACATTTGATGCATACAAATTGGCGCATTTTGCATAATGTTGCCAAATGTGTGCAATAAATTATATGCGAGAACGTATCGGTCTTCGCGCGTGCGAACGTTGCCAGTCGTTTAGATGTTTAGAATAAATTTATTTCCATTGAAGAATTGTATGGCGTGTTTCAATCGTGCAGGCTGCGATATTATATGCGATGTCCTGGTTGTTATTTATTTGATTATTCAACTCGGAGTATGTAAAACTTCATCCAAATCCAAGCAGCAGTCTCCAATTTGGATAGACGAACTTTAATAGTACCAACAAACATAGACGTTTATGCATAGTTTTATTTTTAGATAGTTTTGCTAATGTATAACGAACCTTTAACGTTATTAGACATCAAAGGATTTAAGTATTAATCCGCAGACACACTAAATCGTACGGCACGCCATGTCTAGGTAGACTCCAGCTGTGATGGGCGTATGCTTATGTCATTGCTAATTCGTACGATATTATTACGACAAGTTTCTCCTACATTTCTTCAAATATGACAATCACCGTTATCAATCACTGTCAAACCAATGTCAACACAAGGATAAAATAGCACTGAAAACACTCCAAGGGGTGAGTTTCGGCCAAGATGGCCATAGCATAGATCAGGTGTTCTAACGTTTTTTTACACGTGCAAAACTATCTGAAATTCCCTATTGGTGAAATCCCTTATTGGTGTCCCGAAAAAATCGCGCAAATCAAAATAGCGCTAAATAAATAAAATAAATACAAAAACAAGTAATATAAATATTAAAAACATGTCTAATGTATAAAAAAAATCCGATAGAACACAGTAATGGTAAAGCAAGAATCGTTTATTAATTTTGAAAGTGTACTTTTAAATTTGTGCGGATCCTTGCATATATGCAAAAATATGCATTTAAAAAAATAAATAAAATAAATACAAAAACAAGTAATATAAATATTAAAAACATGTCTAATGTATAAAAAAAATCCGATAGAACACAGTAATGGTAAAGCAAGAATCGTTTATTAATTTTGAAAGTGTACTTTTAAATTTGTGCGGATCCTTCGATATTATTTTTTTTAATTTAGGACATACGATTATATTTAATTCTTGTTATTAAATTTTAAATAAAGTGAAAATAATTGATAGACATACAATATCTTTGCACCAATCCATCAATATTTTAATGAAAAAAACATATTTACATATTAAAAATTGGTATGACAATATCCGGAAGTTTCAGCATTTACTAACGCAAGATATTTTCTGGACTCTGCCATTTTGAATATAAACATATCTGTATTTAAACATTCCAAATATTGTGATTCGGTATTTCAATACACAACCTATAATACTTGCTTGAGTATTAAAAGTAAACTTTATTCGTCATTATTTTATCAATTAGGCTCACAGAAGTTGCTAGAGATCAACAAATTCATAGTCTATACAGAATACATACATATATAGTAAATGAAGTATAGTAATATACTAAGTAGTGAATACCAGATTTCATTTCAGAATTTATACTCCTAATCATCATCTTGTTGAAGATTTTCGCCTGTCAAGATTTGACCATCAAGATTATGATAAACACACACATATATTAGGTACATTATACAATAATTAAAAAAAAATATATATATATATATATATATATTTTTTTTTTTTTTATTTATTTATTTTTTTTTTATTTTATTAATTGAAAAATCAACAGACAGGATGTACATAGATATGTTTAAAAAAACAAATAGTAAATAAATAATATATGTAACATCCGAGTCCAATAATAGATGTTTACAAAAATGAAATAGATAAATATAAGGAAAACAAATTAAAAAGTAAATAATAAAGGCATGACAAAATATGTAGAACATTGCATAATTAAACTATAGTATTAACATATTTGGAAAAGGTTATAAAATAGAATATAAGAAGAAATTGAAATTTACAAATATAAAACAAATGAAAAAGGTAAATACAAAATAAAGAAATGAAAAGGAAAATAATGAAAGCTATAATATGATTAAATAGCACATTACATAACTAAACTAAAGTATAAAAATATTGAAAATATTGGAAAAATAGAATAGGAGAAGAAATGAATCAATCGGTCAAGATTCTCTTGATGTTAGACCTGAATTGATGTAGGGAAATACCAAATAGATCAACCTCATTCAGCTCTCCGTTAAACATACGATAAACGCGCTGCAGATAAAAATATTTTTGGGAATTAGTATTGAAAGGATCAAGTGAAAAGAGTGCAACGCGTCTAGAGTACCGAACTGGGATTCTGAAATTAACCTTATTCAGTAAATCAGAACAATCAAGGAAACCATTTATGAGCTTAAAGAAGAATATAGCATCAGTATGTCGTCGCCTGACAGAAAGATTGTTAAAAGAAAGGATTTTTAAAATGTCGGAAACAGTAGAATGGGTATAGGTACGAAAAAGGTAGCGTAAGGATTTAATAAATTTAAGTTGAACTTTCTCAATACAATTAATATGGTATAAATAAAAAAAAATAAAAAAATAAAAATATATATATATATATACATATATATGTATATATATATATATATATATATATATATATATATATATATATATATATATATATATATATATATATGTATATACATATTTACCACGCCTACACCTCTCATTGAATTTAAGACTTAATCCCTTAAGACAGCCACCGACTCCTCGAACACCTCAAAATACAAAATTGAGACATTCGCGATGACCAAACATACACTTTACGACACATTGTCAAACAGACATACATACACGTTGATGATTTAAAAAGTCAAAACAAACACAATTACAATTATTACATTGGGATTGTTTGACGATTTCAAACATTTTTCACCAACAACACGTTGTACACACGTATGTATGCATACATACAGATGAAAAGTGCCTTGCCTTGGAATCTCAGAAGCCAGCAAACATCACCATCATCCAGTAGCCAAAACCAACAAATCAAATACAAAACGAACGTACCTACGTATTATATACAATATGTACGTACGTACGTCAACTCTATTTCGAATCGAGGAGAGTCCGATCGCGAGGGACACGTGTGACCATCTCGAACCGGAACCGGCGGGAAAACTGCGACCTTGAACCGCGGTTTAAAATACCACGAGGAAAATCGCCAAATTCGCATCTATGTAAATGATGTCGTCTGCCGCGTGGGTGCCACCATTATTTATTTATTCATCTCCACATCGGCGTCTGCTCATCTCCGGCACCGGCGCAATATTAAATTATAATAATATATCATGGAGCATTACTTTCCGAATGTGTGTGTGTGTGTGTTGTTTGAGTTATCGCGATCCGCTACACACCCATTTGTTAGATGTTTATCAAAGTTCGCCATTTGTCATAGCGCTGCTCGGCCACTGGCGACGTCTGCATGAAGTCGTCTATTATTGCTAATTTATTCATCCACATTTCTGACAGTATCCACGAGCTATGGGTTTTTTTTTCATGCATCGTATATTATGTATTTATTTTTTAAATGGCAATATTTATCGTTATATAATGGCGGATTGTGACGACGGGCGGAAAATCTCCCGTGTGAAAACGCCACGCCAATTTTTTTTAGATTTTATTTTATTTCAATCGAACATGTACACTCGCCTTTACAGTGTACTAATACAAGCATTTTATACAGTGTGAATTCATAGAGACATCATCCACCGTGACATCTATGTATGTATGTATACAGTCAGTGCCGGTTTTCGAGGGCGCCAAATAAGTTAGAATCTATTAATTGAAAATCTTTCTTATAAACCTTTGACATACGCGATTTCTATTGGTAGAAATATACCGGTCTCCGTGACGAGACAGAATGTTAAATTACAGAAAACGCAAATATCGGAAGGCAAAGATCGAAAATCGAAAGATCTTAAGTCGAAAGATCAAAATACTCACTTAATTTGCGCGAGCAGGATACAACAGGAAAAAGAGGAACGTGCTTTTCCTCCCGTATTCTGCACGCGCACGTTAATACGGGAGGAAAAGCCTGTTCCTCTTGTTCCTGTTGTATCCTGCTCGCGCAAATTAAGTGAGTATGTACCGTTTACCATGCACCATTTTTTATTGTTCTTTCGACTTAAGATCTTTCGATTTTCGATCTTTGCCTTCCGATATTTGTGTTTTCTGTAATTTAACATTCTGTCTCGTCACGTAGACCCGAAATATACATACATATGTATTAGCTGACTTATAGAAATCGCGTATTTTTCTCCCTCTTGAATAATATACAAAATAGAACAATAAAGAGGGATTTTTGAGCAACCAAAAATTTCCTGGTTACATATCATTGGGAAAACTTAAAAAATTGAAAGTTTTCACACGGAAAACTTTCAAATGGAGAAACTCCATTGAAAGTTTTCCTCATAATATCGTAGGATTCGCCAAAACCTTTCAATTCGAAAATTTTTATCTTATCACTGATCCAGTTAGTCATTTTCATTAATGCCTGGACCAACTTAATCTTATTTATCGAGTAGATCTACCATTACATCTAGAAACATGATAAATAATTCACATATTTTTATTACATACATACATACATGATATGTGCCATGACAGGAACTACCTGATACATAAGTTTAAAAAAATTTCAAACATAACAGTAGGTACATAGAATACAACAGAGACATCTATGGAAAATCAACAAAATTTTGATACACATCAAATTTGCTGGAAATACATAATGTATGTAGATAGCATATTTTTACAAGATTCAACAAATTTGAGATACCGATAACTCGAATATATTGGAACTCGATCTATTGGATCCACCACAACAATTAAGTTAGAAAAATCGATTTGAGTTTCAATAACCTAAACTTATCTACATACATACTTCTCTACAATAGCTCTACCAGTGGCACAATATTGGGTCAAAATCCCAACCATGTAATCAGTTTCTTTCGGGAGAATCTACCTTGCACTTCTCCTGCATCATGTACATATTTATTTCAATACATCTTGGCTAATGCTTCTCTAAATATACAAGTGGAATAGATCAGTTGGTAGTACCTACATATATAATTCATGTCAATGTCTACACCACTATATACATAGTATAGCACTTCAGTGCGAGCTGCAAGAGCCATCATCCCAACAGGCAATATATTGCACTGACACTCCTCTGGGTATCTAACCTAACGCACGCAATAAATCATCGTGTACTAAAAAGGTCAACGGAGCGCTTATCTCCGTCGAATAAATCACCGCGAAAGATCGAACGCGAATTCCTTTTCCAGAACATTTGCCGATTTTAGTCCAGGTCGATAAATAACCGTAGCGACCCTTTCACCTGACCGAAATGTTTACGATCCGCAGTGCCATAAATCTCGCCGATCGATGCCGATTTCATCACGAGATCACTATACTTAAGTGTGTTTCTTCTCTTTTTTTGCACGCCACTGCTAATTTTATTATTACCGTTGAATTTGGGGCGGTCTGCTTCGATCTCGCAAAAGTCAAATCATTGTGACATTAGCTGGGGTGATGGCTGGTAGGCGGTCGTCAATTATGCGGGCTAGACTCTGAGGAAACTGGTCAAATAAACTTCTAGGTGGTTACGGAGAGGTCAGAGGTCGACAAGACAACTTTGCTGGTGTCCGAGCACCTTTTAAAGAACACATCTCTCAGGTATCAGTTAATCACGCTTGACGCTTGTCTGTGCGGCTAAATACCATGGAATGGTGTTTCAAAATAATTAATAGTCTGTTGTCAATAAGAGTGTATGCTTTATCTAAAGTTGTTTAATATATTGTAATAAGCAGTATCTCATAGACGTTAGCAGCTTTGCGAAAAGGATCCAATCCGTCCGAGTGATATTTGACCATAGCAATTTTGTGGATATATTTTTACAGCGCTACATTAGGGCGAAATCACACAGGAAGGAACATGGTTTTTTTTTTAGATACTTTTAAACATGCGAAAAAAATGTGGCATGCCTAAAATCGGGTTTGGTGCAAACGATCGACAAGCGCCAGACAGACTGAACCACAGATTAACTGGATGGCTGCTTTAAACGCAATTCTCGACTTCACGAATGATAGATTGCACATCAGATGACGAGTAACCTTTCGATGTGCACAGATGCAATTATTAAAATTGAGTTGGATCTTTCTGGCGAGTTTAATAAGGCAAAATTCGGAACTAAAGTATCAGAAGCACACAACGTATACAGGGTAGGTATGTCGGGACTTCGGGTAGATTTAGCTTAGTGTAAGTGCGAGCAGTGCGCACGCATAAGGTACACTTGTCGTTAATCTGTGGTTCAGTCTGTCTTGCGCTTTTCGATCGTTTGCGCCGCATCGCCTAAAATCACCCCCCTGGAATGTTTTCGGTAAATTGTTATCCTTGCTTGACAGTGATCGATAACGGTGTATCCCATATTTGAAGAAATGTAGGAGAACTCCTACAACGGGGAGCCAAGCACACAACGTGCCGTTCTTTCCTGTGTGATTTCGCCCTTATATTTCTATATACTACTAGTGGTGCCACCCGGCTTCGCTCGGTTCCACTTTTGACGATTTCTTCCGTTTTAGCACTGATATAATTAAAGTACATAACTTGAAATGGAAATGCAGTGTAGTAGTGAGAATACCGTCGAACATGAAAATAATTATTGTGCGCTATATGACAACACTGACAAAACTAAACGAAATAATATGGTGTACACTGCGTACATGTGCAAAAGGTCCCGGTGAAAATAAGTCGAATATGTATAGCTTCAATATCAAGCGATTAAGTTAATATACATTGCAATGAGCACAGGGTTTGAGGACACTTTTTTTAAAACCATTAAGCTTGATCGGGGATCAACATTGGATGAAAATCAGTCAAAATCACAAGGGCAAATTTTCTAACGGAACTATGTATGTGGTTAAAAATAATGAAATGACGGTACTGGTATAAATAAATTTATTTAATATGACGGGCATGAAGGAAGTAAAGTAGTCGCCACCAACATTGTGGAATCGGTCCCAACTCATAGAATGGTGACCCAAACTCGACTATCTCGCAGGGCTTCTACATAAACAATACTTAATCTATCTTTATATATATATATATTATAGTATATATGATGTAGATGAAGTAAAAAGATTTATGAAGTTGTGTGTACACAGTTGTCAATGGATTTGTTGTGCAAAGTAAAATTAACGGTGTTTGAACTGTTTTCAAAATACGAAGACACATACATATAATAGCATTATTTAAAAAAACCATTAAAATATCATCAGTGGTTGATACTGAGTACAAAATTAAAATAAACTAGACACACCATGTACCTTAATACATACATATACTAGACACACCATGTACATGTCTTCATTTAAGGAATGCATAATTTTTTTAACTGTTTTTATTCTAATCTCTGGGTTATATTGTATATTTTTACTAATAAAATGTGTATTTTGATTTTCAGTCTCGCTGCAAATCTTCTACTGAAGTATGCTGCAAGTTGAAACCCAAGACTGGCGGAGCGTCTCAATCGTTCGACTATCAATCTTCAAGTGGCTCCAAATTGGATTCAGCTTCCTTGCAATCTTCGATATCCAGTTCCGTATCTGGACCCGGTCTGATCAAAATCCCCGGAACAGCCAGCGCCAGCAACCAAGGATTCACTTCAAACGCTCAGTCGACAGTAGGATCTAGCACTGGATTTGGACAAACGAACTTTGGCCAGCAACAGTTCGGTCAAACTGGCTTCGGCCAGACAGGATCCGACCTCGTGACGAAGAGACCAGCCAACGAAGTGAGACCACCGTACACGTCCCAGCAACAGACTAACGTATACAACCAAAATCAAGGCCAGATTTACGAATCCAGACCTGGATCGTCAATTGCAAAACCCGGTATACCATACTTGCCACCAGATGAACCAAGCACAAGAGCACCTGCACCAACACCTACTACACCCAGAACTACTCCTTACCGACCACCATCCACCAGACCCAGCACCCCTTACCAACCACCAACACCAACACCTTACAGACAACCCACCACGAGGCCCACGCCTTATCAACCAACAGCCAGACCCACACTTGCACCAAGGCCAACGACAAAAGTACCCATCGTAGGACAACCCTACTTGCCTCCTAAAGAAGACGAAAGTCCACAACCTTCCAGCGGTAGCCAACAAATTGTCCCAGGACCTCAAGATAGTGAAGGAAGTATTTTGCTCGATAACACAAGGACCGTTCGTCCTCCAGGTGAAGCACATTGCACTTTTAGTCCCCCGCTTTTCACTTGCTTTTACACCTAGATAATGCCTTAAAATTTAGATACTAAACTGTTGAACTTAAATTTGGACATTGTATTAACAATCATTTTTACAGCATTCACAGATATTCCAGCCATTCCCAACGCATGCGCTGCTGCCTTGAAATGTACCAGCATTGAATTCTGTACTGCTGATGGCATAATTTCCAATAGTACTGTGATTTTAACTAGAGAGCAGGAAGAGTTCAGAGTTCCCTTGACAGTGAGTAGTTAAAAGTTTTCACTGATTATGTGCATATGTGTATATTCATTTTTTAAATCAATTTTTATCTTAAATTAGGATTGCAAAGAACCAGAAACCGGTCTCGTTGGAAAATGCTGTCGAGATCCTACTTACACTGATCCTTGGCCAACAAATCAACTAGGTCAATGGGTTCCTGGAGCGTTCGGAGATACTGGAGCATACAAAGGAGAAACATACCGTAAAGGACAAAAAGCACCCCAAGGACCATCAGGACCAAGAGGACCAAATGGTCCATCAGGACCCAGAGGACCAAGCGGGCCATCAGGCCCCAGAGGACCAGTCGGGAATGGACCCAGCGGACCGAATGGATTCAACGGATTCCCTGGACCTAATGGTCCAAGACCCGAAAGCTCCATAAACACACCTATATTCACCCCTAACCCAAACAAATATACTCCAGAGAAGCAAAATAATAACTACCAACCTCCAAAACAGGTAAATCCAGGTTTCCCCAAACCACCAAACAATCCTCAAAATCCTTCAGGACAAATAAATCCATCTTTCCCAAGCAATCCCAGTTTTCCAAGTCGACCAAATGAACCCACCTATACTACGGGACAACTTCAACTTTCCAATTACAACACAGCAAACACGGGAACATGTGGTGTACGACAGGTCAGTTTCATAACATCGAAAGTTACCAATGATTAATATAAAATCACAAATTAAAACAGCTAATTCTTTAATGTATTTATTCAATTACAGAAAGGAATAAAGCCTAACGGTAATAGGAATCAGTTTGAAGTAGACTTCGCTGAAATTCCATGGCAAGCAATGGTTCTTTTACAAACTAACCGATCTCTCTTATGTGGTGGAGTTATCACAGCACCAGATGCTGTTATCACAAGTGCGCACTGTGTCGAAGGGTAATTAAATATTTCAGATAAATATCGATTACATTAAAGTATTATAATGAGTAATTAATTTTTTTCAATGCATTTTCAGACTTGACGCCAAGAATGTAATGATCAAAGGTGGAGAGTGGAAGTTAGGTATCGACGAAGAACCAAAACCTTTCCAAATCGTACAGGTTTCCAAAATTATCAGACATCCAGGCTATCAACCAGGCAATTTCCAAAACGATTTGGCCATTTTGATGCTGGCTGAAAAGTTGAGATTCGCTCAGAATATAGGACCAATCTGTCCAGCTCCAGTCGGTCAAAGCGACCAGGTATTATACGGAGGCAAGACTCAGTGCATCGTAACTGGATGGGGAAAACAAGTTCTTCAAAGTACATATTATTTGTTTTTTATTATTCGATTGCTTTTTAAATGTGTGCCATAATAATAAACGATATGCTTTGTTTGCAGTCAATATTCCCAATAGTATTATGCACTCGTTGGACATGAATCTAGTCGAACCAGGACAATGTCAAGCACAAATCACCCAAAACTATCCTCATTTGTTAGAGCAATACAATCCGAACACGTGCATCTGTGGACAGCCTGCTAATCCGATCGCTTCGGTCTGCAAGGTGATAAAAATTTACACTTAAAAACGTTTTAACATACTTTTAAATCTTACATTGGCACTAATCTGACGTTTACTCTAGGTCGATATCGGAAGCGCTTTGGCGTGCTCGAACGGCAACGGAGTTTACTATATGCAAGGAGTGTACTCTTGGGATTCAGGTTAATATAAATGCTTTGTACAGTTTAGTCGAATGAAAATATGATGTGTATTAAATAATAATTTTTTATTATTGTGTGATATAATAGGATGCACATCTCCCAATCAAATTGCTTCGTTCTACAAATTCGACGCTGCTTGGTACGAGAGCGCAATGGGATACAAAACGACCTATACGACACAGCAACAGACAGCGTATCAAAATGGTAATGTAGAGCAACAACTACAAGGCAGTGCTAACCAATATCAGCAGACCATCAATACCAATTACAAACAGAATGGTAATGTGAATTACCGAGAACAGAACGGCAACGGTTTCCAACACATTCAATCTAACTTCCAAGGTGCTCCGTCACAAACTGTCTCGGTAAGTGGACAGCAAGGATTCCAACAGGTTGTCGGAGGTCATGTTCACACTGGTGGACAGTGTCCTTGCGTCAAAGGCAAAAAATGATAGATTCGCAAACTGAAAAAGTAAAACTTTTATATAAAAAAAAATATAAAGACAACATTTACAAAACTTAACATAAGGAACGAACAAATGATTTGTGAACGTGTAAATATAAGTACTAAATGTGTGAATTAGAAGTATATATTATATATGCATGGAGGTTTATATTAGTGTGTATGAGGAAATATTTGTTCAAATGTGTGTGTGTGTGTGTGTGTGCGTTGCGTGTGTTTTTACTACGAGATTGTTTTGAGATATTTCATAGATTCAACAAAAAATTGATAGGCAATTTGTTTCAAGTTAATCCTGAATAAGTATATACATATGTAGCTGTATTGATAATTCACATGACATAAATTTGTTGTCTTTACTCGGTAAAAATTATCAGTTTGTAAGTATTGTAGGGTATAATTGAAAGTTCAGACGTTTACGTTTAGGAAACTCATATAGACTGGAAAGATATATAAAAGGCATATTTTTGTGATGCACAACTTCATTCGAAGTATCAAATACTGTATTATTTATATTGGTTAAGTTTTACATTGTAAAAAGTGTAGAAATGACTTTTTCTTCTTGTTATCTATGAAACGAATAAAAATAGTGAATACCAAAAATTCATATTTAAAAACATTGATTTGGAAGCATCACACGTTAATAATATAAGGTTGATCTATAGAAATGAGTATAATTAAGTTGCTGAAATTATTGCGAGCATATATAATATAAATATGTATTATTTATTCTGTATAATCAAACAATGCGAGTTTATCATATACATATACTATCAGCAAATTCAACTAGCGCTTTAAATTTGTATCTAAAAATTCATCCTCTGCTTTTAATTTAATTTATATTAAAAAAAAAAACATATATTTTATTATCAATGTTCTCTTCGACTCGACTCGTACAGCAAATTAAATCGGTAGAAACAGTTTCAATCAAAATTGTATTCAATTTCCAAATGAGGGAATATTGTTTAATATAAATTATGTATAGTAAATATACTATATATACCTAGATAGGTGAAACGATTTAAAATTTTAAAAATTAAAATTTTATAAGTTGAATATTATAAGCCACAAATATGTGTAATATATCAATATAATTTGGCTAATTGTGAATTTTGTTAATGTGGATTATTCGTATTTTATATTAAAAAATGATGAAATGTAAATGAAAATATATGGCACAATAAAAACTTGGATGAAATAAAAACATGTCATACTGTGATAAACTAAAACAATTGCATTTTTATTTCATTTTTTCAAAAACTCATACAATTTCTAAGAAAAAATCTATGTAACACCTAAAAAATAAATAATCACAATTTCCATTCGCTATTATTTCGGTTTATTTTCAGAGCTCAAGTCTACATTTCCTAATTCCTTTGCAATTTTATCTAACCTAAAAAAAAATAAGACACGGCATTATTAAAATCGCCTTTCATTTGTTATTATATATTCAAAAACAAAAGAACTAAATAATAATCAAACCTATGCAAATCTTTCAATGACACTTCACCAGTACCACGCTTTAAAACTTTAGGCTGTGACTTGTCAGGTTTCCATCCCAATAAATATATGATTTGATACGTAGCTGGTACACTCTTCATTTTAGTCTCCGAATCAATCTTGAAAATACGAATCCGATTCATAAACATGCATAAATACACGTAAAAGAACATCAAATAATAAAAATGAATACCTTTCCGTACAGCTCGTCGTATATAGCAGCGGCCGCCATTTGAGTACTGCGAGACAAATGCAACTGTCTATTATAACTAGCATTATTTTCCCCCATCAACTGCAAGTCCCACATCAGCTCAAACATGCTGGGATAGCCGACGGTTATCTCATCCGTATCGATGGTTTGCAATGTGAAGCCTGACCTTATAAAATATTCATTCCGTTACACATATAAAACGGTTCGGTGATTATTCCGCACAAATCGATCTCGCATACACGTCACTAAAACCGCCATCGTAAGAATTCCATCCATCGAGAGTTACCCACACGAACTATCAACCAGCATAATACACTAGCGGTTAGTATATAATACTTTGAACAAAGTGGTTACGGGTTCAAATCCCACTAGTTTCTCCTGGTCAGGCCTTGGATTTATGAGTCAAGGTCGATCGTTTCCTATCAGAGTTTGCCAATTTATCATATTTCATTGTTGAAGCGGTTCCTCCATCAAATTGGCAAAAACCATCCAAGCCACTATGTCACCACTATTTGAATATGACTTAAAAATGTTATTATTTATAACATAGATATCTCGCTAATTCTTTTATAATATATAGTATTTATGTTAACCAACAGAACAAACTAGTTGTTTAGCATATATGCTTTGAACAAAGTGGTTACGGGTTCAAATCCCACTGGTTTTTGCTGGCCAGAACTTGGATTTGTGACTACAGGTCGATCGTTTCCTATCAGAGTTTGCCAATTTATCAGATTTCATTGTTGAAGCAGTTCCTCCATCAAATTGGCAAAAACCATCCTAGCCACAATGTCACCACTATTTGAATATGACTTGAAAAAGGTTATTATTTATAACATAGATATCTCGCTAATTCTTATATAATATATAGTATTTATATTAACCAACAGAACCAACTAGTTTTTTTAGCATATATGCTTTGAACAAAGTGGTCACGGGTTAAAATCCCACTGGTTTCTGCTGGCCAGAACTTCGATCGTTTCGAAGGTCGATCGTTTCCTATCAGAGTTTGCCAATATATCTGATTTTCATTGAAACAGTTCCAACAAATTGGCAACCTTACCCATTTTCTCGCAAATCTCCAGTTTTCAGCAATCTCGAATTTCACTGAATTGTATAAAATGCTGCAAATTTACAAATTTGTCCATAAATGTGTCTGTGGATGTTAATTGATATGTATTTACTTTGTAAAATAATACTTGTATCAAATGTACAGTGTTTCTGGCCAGGAAAGCGCATTGCGGTTACCTGTTAGGCCTTCCTGGTATAAATTAAAAGCATAAAAAATATACTAACCTAAACTTGAGTGACAAATTCGCGATTTTCGTAGGAAAGATTGTCGTGTGCGTGATCGCAATGTGCGAAATAATCCGTTTACCATACAAAACCTATTATATTGAAGAAATTGTACAAGGGACACCTTAAAAGATCAAACTAACCTATTGAGCAATCCACCTATATCTCGTATGCGAGTGAACGGCGATATGTGTGGTGCTATTCCACCATTTCTTTCGAGGTCTGCAAGTTGAAGAGATGATCTGAGTTCGAATAATGTATCCTCGCCGAACATAGTCGCTAAAAATACCTTTAAATTTTAAAAACCTTTTAAAAATTAAACATAAAGCAATACTATTCATATAGTGCTAAAAGTGTATACCCCATCATTTTTTAAGCTTTTCATTATATTGTCAAAACAACCGGGTAGATCATTCACCCAATGTAAACACAATGATGATATAACCATATCTAAACTATTGGCCGGCAGCTGAAATATAACAATCATATTATTTTTTAAATATTGAAAAATATAGTCTGTATAATAAACGAAAATATTACATCGATTTTTTCTTCATCTAGTAATCTCTTCTCGATTTCAATACCTTCAGGTAATTCCACTTTGTCTAAATTATCTTGATTACTATCACATACGATTAATTTCTTTATACAATCAGGTGTGAGGTGTTTAGCAACATAACCACGATTACATCCTGAAAAATTACATGTTGTTAAAAGTAAATTTACTTCTGAAAATATTACAAGGTGTATTACCTATATCGGCAACTTGGTCGAAATTCTTTTTGATGTCGAAAACTCGATCAGCTAACCGCCAGCCGACTTCCTTGTGCAAATAGTTAACCCCTAAAGACTCCGGATCTGCTGCAGCACGAAGACGCTGACGTCTCTTAGCTGCTGAATCAAATACCTGTGGACCAGCAGCTCCACTACCTACATTTCCACTCAAACTGCTTAAACTCCTCAAACATACCCTCGATACCCCAAACATATTCAACTGTCGCTATTCTGTTCAGCTCAACATAACCAGCAAACCGGACAAATGTCATCTGACACTTGACAGATACGGCATAGTTTGCAACAAACCCATTTTTTAACGACCATACTTTTTTTATACAATAATTTAACCCTCCCGTATGCATACATCGAAACGCTACGGTAATTGGATTATTAGTCACATTGCGATTGCTCAAAAGACAATTTTTGCCATGAAAATCGTGAATAAGGAATATTTGGCACTCGAGTTCTCGTTAGTATGATAGCACTGTTCGACAAATGACGCCTTTTTTATTTGGTTCAGAGACGAGATATGACTTTTCTTATAGATATATGCCCAATGAACCCGAATCTGGTAATAAAAAATGTTGATTAGCTCGAGATTCGGAGATATATGTGTTTTTTAAATCGCACGATTTTTCTATATCTTGATGTTGTTCGGTCGATGTCTCAAAATCTGTCAATTTCCTGTTCAAAATGAATATTGGAATCTATAGTCAGATATTTTATCTTCCATTTGTAGTCTTTTCAGATTTCAAATCTCTCTAAGTAGTCGTCCAGTTCAAATCAAAAGTCAAAAGTACGTATTTTCACTTGGTATTTTTTCCCACTGTTAATACTATTTTATATTGAGTTTTTTCTTATAAGGCGGGTTAAAGTTTTCGACCGTTTCCCGGCCTATGGAAATTCAGTTGAGTTTGGAAGAGGATCATTTATTTTTGTTCAATTGTTACAATGGTTATTTTATGTACGAAGAGGTTGAACTTCGATGACTGTTGGGTTTCGTTCGTTTTACGATCGAGCGATGAACTCTTTCTTCTGGAATGGTCAAAGGGGACGTTGCCATTGAGCTATACATGTTTGTACAGGATCGATGATGAGATCACTGGTTTTGATTCGTGATAGCACAAGTTGTGCTATATTCCTACATCCTATTGAAACATGTTTATTGGGATAGTGCTCTGACCACACTATTTTTTTTTCGTTTAAAAGGGTTAATTGGAAGTGTGCTGAACTTTAAATCGGTAAAATTGCGAGCAAAAAGCTCATACTAGTATTTACTCGTATTTACACGAATCTGAATTGAATTAATAGGGATAATATATTAAATTATCTTTATACGAGAATTAAATAAAATTCCATTTAGAAAAATCATATTTCGACTATTCTTGTGGATTAATAACAAAAATTCTATTGATAACTGGCTTACCTCGATAAAATAAAAGAAAATTTTATTACTAATCCACAAGAATAGTCAAAATATGATTTTTCTAAATGGAATTTTATTTAATTCTCATATAGAGACAATTTAATATATTATCCATATTAATGCAATTCAGATTCGTATAAATACTAGTACGCGCTTTTAGCTCGAAATTTTACCGATTTAAAATTCAGCACACTTCCAATCAACCCTTTTAAACGAAAACAAAAAATAGTGTGGCTAGAACACTATCCCAATAAACATATTTCAATAGAAAATACTCAATATAAAATAGTATTAACCAAGTGAAAATACATACTTTTGACTTTTGATTTGAACTGGATGACTACTTAGAGAGATTTGAAAGCTGAAAAGTACTACAAATGAAAGATAAAATACCTGACTATAGATTGCAATATTCATTTTGAACAGAAAATTGACATATTTTAAGACATCGACCGAACAACACCAAGATATAGAAAAATCGCGCGATTTAAAAAACACATACGTATCTCCGAATCTCGAGCCAATCAACACTTTTTATTACCAGATTCGTGTTCACTGGGCATAGATCTATAAGAAAAGTTATATATCGTCTCTGAATCATTTTTCGTGTCGAACAGTGTAATCGAACGATAGCCCAAAAGTTGGGAATCCCAAAAGCTTTCCCGCAAGTACTACTGACCGCGTGCTTCTCGACTCAGTCGCCATTGACCGGTTGTTCAGTTATTGCGTGCTTCGTGTTCGTTGTTTCAAGATGTCGACGATTTATTTGCCCACACAATTCGAGCATGTTGTTGCAAGTGCGTCCGAAAATGGAGAAGAGGTGAAAATATACGCAGCTCTCACCAATGAAGAGTGCGATGACTGGGTGGCCACTTACTCAGAACTTACTTCTACAAAGTGGAACATTCAAGATACGAAAGAAAACGAAAACAATGAAATGTGCAGGTTTGTTGATCCAACTTTCAAACATGTATGTATGTATACAACTGTGAACCAAACATGCTGTGTATAATATGATGTTAACGGCTGTGTTTCATATTATTTATTTTTTTAGAAAGATATACCTATGTCACCATGCTTCACAAAATGAGGCAAAAGAATGCAAAATAAAAGCAGAGAACCTAAACTGCACAGCAAAAATCACCATATCGATAATGAACGTTAATATAAGTTCTAAATTGGAGCATCTACACATAAGGGTAAACTTTCAAATTGATTTATTCAAACAATGTATTTGCAGCTTGTATATTTGTTATTATGGATGAGGATCCATCGAATATATGTAAGAGTAGATGATGGTGAAACTCATGGTCTGATCTCATTTCACACTCTCAAATAAGATATGAATATCTTTTAACTGTTTGCCCGCGGCCGTCTTCTATGGGAGCTTTGCGCAAGTCTCTAGCCATAGAATTTCTGAACTTTGCACGGGATTTTGAGCCTTATATGCGCCTATTTCAACTGTTTTAAGGTTCAAAATTGGTTGAATATATTACTGAGAGTTGAATTCCATCTTTTCAATTTGCTTAAAATGAATATATACCGGTCAAAAATTAGTTTTTTGTAGAACCATACTGAAACCTCGTTTATGTGATGTCACGTCTGTTGAACAATGGCGACGATACGTCTCAATTGTATGAAGAATGATTATTTGACAATTAAGCCAAAACTACGAGATATATTATGTATTTTATTGTTTAAAATAATACCTTATGTGTTAATTAACATATCTGGTTACTTGAGTAAATATTAAAATCTGTATTTAAGGTCGAAAACTCGATTGCCAAATTCGCGAAAAACGTGCCGCGTACGGGGTTCGCTATATTTATTGCTGCGGGCAAAGGGTTAATAGAACAGTACATCTTTTAATTTTTTTTATTTCATTAAACCTTTGATTTGATTCCATATACATATATGCCTTTGAATATATTTCATTTTATACACGAAGAAAGTGATCAATTCTTGTAACTTTTGTTCATAATTAAAATTGTGATTTTCAGTCTCATTCGTTTCCAGACAAATATAATTCGTTTAAAAAAATGTAGTATATAAAGGCCGAAATGTGTAGAACAGTTTTATTATTTCCAGCAATAGTAAAGAAAACTTTTTTTTTTTTAGAAAAATTTACCAGCTCTTATTTTGATACAAAATACCCATTCTCACGATACTACTTCTGCTGAGGCTTTGGGACATTTAAAGCCTCTAGACCCAAGATCCTCTGGAAATATTGTTGTAAAATCTAGAGATGAAAATGATGAAGGCGAAAGTGATGAAAGCCAGATTGGTGAAACAGAAGAAGGAGATGATGAAATTCAGATTGCTAAAATAGTAGTGACGGTGACGGTAGACGGTGACGAAGAATTAAATAAAAAGTTGCGTGCAACACTCGAAACAGTTTACAATAAATTTACATCTATTAATTTATGTGTTGAAGATAAATTATCGTATATAAGACGTTGCGAGGACATTATTAATGCACCAGAAGAAATCGGTGGATTTATTATAACGAGAGTATCCGGACAATCCCATAGATCGGTCATAGATGTACAGCCTTCGGCTATATCAAGGAGAGCATCCAACTTGCAATCTGGGGACGGACTCAAAAGAAAAAGGAGTAATTCGGACGATTGTGTTGCTCTAAATATTCCACACTTTTAATTGCAACATATAATCTTTTTGGAATAATGTCAAACTAATTATACTTCTTGCTGAATACACTTTCATTTTTGGTCAGGTCAAATTTATAATTTTATGGATTTGTGGTTGAAAAATGTTACAGTAATAAGTTCGTACTTTTAGTTTTTTTTTTAATTTTTACCATATTGGATAATTCACCCTGCTCTGGAAGGAGTTTTAATTTTACTTTTAAATTGTCCACGAACATATGCAATCATCCTCTCCATTGCCATCATCTTATAGTTAGACTTGGTTTTGCAAAATATATTCAAACTAATTTAAAATTAAGTAAATGATACATATTCCTGAATTTTCTGTTATCAAAATATTACTCATATTCATTGTATGTATGTATATTATGCAGAACTATGTCCAAACTTCCATGGAAACGATTTTTGATTTTCATTTTTCCATATTAAGTATAATAATGTGTAATTTGTTTACTGAATGTTTACTCATATCTTCATTTACTATAGTAAACTTTTACTTTATCAAACGTTTGTTCAGCTGAACATGGAAATATTTTATTTGTTTTGTTTTAGAAATTAAATATTAGTTAATGAGAAATGTTTAACTTCACCTGTTTTTGTTCATTTTTTTATGAATCATCACTGGTGAGTTATATTAAGTTTCTTTTTTTTTATTAATAACTTTGATTTAAGTATTAGTTTGGTACCTATGTATATATAATATATATTATACTATAGGGTACCATTCGTTCCTTTTTTTAAGTATTTTTATTTAATGTATGGATTTGCGGCCAATCTATTTCAATTTGAATATTTTGTGTGTGTTCAATATTGACTATGTCTTGACAAATTTCTTTTGTCTTGTGATATTATCTCAAATTATATGTTAACGAATATTTATCAGTCAATGAATAAATCTTCTAGGAACATTATTGGAGACAATAAATATCTTTCATCTACGGTGTCTTCTTCCGATATATTCAAATACAAAAAAATTGATGTTTATATATTTTTCCCAAATGTCCGTTTTCACATGTACGGTATCCGAGAGTTTAATCAACCTCATATATTTTTTCCAAATTGTTTCACTCGGTACTTTGATATTTATCATCATTCAATTTTACTATCATAATATCACTATATCAAATTCAAACTAAATTGTATCTCTGTAACACAATATCCTTAAAAATTCTAACAGTTATTTCAGCGAAATTATTTGTCTGATTCCCGTGCGTTCTACTTTTGTGGTAAGCCATGCATCGTCTTTCTCGCTGTTCCTAATATTTCGTTATATATTCTATCCAATTTGGATTTTCTTTTAATATGTCGTGTTTTATTAAGAATTCAAAGGCTTCTTGAGTCTGGGTTATAGTTTTTGATGAATAAATTTTAGATTGGCTGATCCTTTAGTTAAATAAAATTTTGTATTTTGTGTCTCAAAGTCACCTATATATATAGGTGATAATTTATTTTGATTTGTTTTATTGTGTCTTATGTTTATTTTTTTGTATTGTGTATATCTTCAATTGCAATATCGAAATTTTTGTTTGTTTTACTGCATTATTTCAATAAATGAATGAAAAATCTAATAGCTTGTGTTTTTATTTTATTTCTTTTCTATATAACTATTACAATATATTTGATACTTCTTACATTACATTACCATTTAACTTCGTTTTGAATGTATTTTTCTCAATTTTGAGTGGGGGTTACTTTGTACCCCATGTAGCTGCGTGTGTGATTTTTGAGGTATCGGTACTCGAGGGTTAATCCCAATACCAAGAGAAATTACATGGGTTAAAATCGTAATCGGTCGTAAAAAAATGAACCGACTCCAATTCCTTGTTATTTTCTTTAATCCATTAATAAATTGCAATTTTATAATTTCTTTACAAAAATCGTGAATTTAATTTACAATAAATTTAAAATCGTTAAATTGCACGTATTTTGATGAGATGTGGCCAAAGCCAATTGTTTCCTCCGTCTCATGCTGTTTTTATTCTCATTTTTTTTTATTAAATTGATTTGTTTGTTCATACACATGCAATATCAATGTACTTAATTTTCTTTATATATATTTCATTAAATAAAAGCGTGCATAAGTAACTATGAATGAGTGAGTGCAAGAACTTGAGAAAATATTTGGATTTGTACAAACCTGCGCTCATGTTAGTTTATTATACTTAGCCGTAATTCATATTTATACAATAAATACACAGGTGATTTGCTAAGTATTGTTTTCATCAGAACTATATTTCTTTGTTAATTTCCTTGCTTATACTATAGCATTTGATATTCAATAATACAAAAAATAAACCTTGTAAAAATGTAGAGTATCTTAAAATAACTGCTGTTTCGTCTAACGTCTAACCTCTATTATGCAGCATGTGTCGATAAAGATTCGGTGATTATTTCGCAAAAACCGATCTCGTGCACGTCACTGAAATCTCAATCACGGAACATCTGGCACCTAAAAGCTCCCATCAATCGAAAGCTATTCGCGCGAAATATTGTACTAACGACAACTCGTGTACCAGATATTTCGGATTCACGATTTGTATGGCTACTATTGTAGTGCACGCGATCGCAATTTGCGCAATAATCCGTTTACCGTCGATAAAACAGGGGGGAAAAGCGATAAATTATATGTTTGCCTAGGGCACTGAATATCCTTGAACCGGATCTGCATAGACCTGATTTAGAATATGGATGTCATTTTTGTGGGTCTACCTCACGGCACCGAAAGTCAAAACATCGAAAAAACAAATATCGGAAGGCAAAGATCGAAAATCGAAAGATAAAAAAAGGGTACATGGTAAACGGTACTATGCAGTGCCGGTTTTAGGGGGGGGGGGGGGCTAGGTCGGGCGATGCCCGAGGGCGCCGAGTAAGTTAGGGTGCCACAAAATGTGCTACAAAATTTTAGATCAGAGCGCTAAAGACGCCTCTACGTTCTAAGTTCAAACATTTGTATTTATTTATTTTTAACTCCACCAGTGGGGTTGGGAAACCTTGTTAACCACTTTTCTGCCGGTCCCAAGCCCGGAAGAAGGAGAATGATAACCCATTTGTTAATATTTTTTTTAGGGGCGCTTAGAAAAAAATTGTCCGAGGGCGCCATAGGTTGTAAGGCCGGCACTGGTACTATTTACATATACATATATATGTATGTACGGTCTCCGTGACGAGACAGAATGTTAAATGACAGAAAACGCAAATATCGGAAGGCAAAGATCGAAAATCGAAAGATCTTAAGTCGAAAGATCAAAAAAAAAAATGGTGCATGGTAAGCGGCACATACTCACTTAATTTGCGTGAGCAGGATACAACAGGAACAAGAGGAACAGGCTTTTCCTCCCGTATTAATGTGCGCGCGCAGATTACGGGAGGAAAAGCATGTTCCTCTTGTTCCTGTTGTATCCTGCTCGCGCAAATTAAGTGAGTATGTACCGTTTACCATGCACCATTTTTTTTTGATCTTTCGACTTAGGATCTTTCGATTTTCAATCTTTGCCTTCCGATATTTGCGTTTTCTGTCGTTTAACATTCTGTCTTGTCACGTAGACCCATATATGTAATATATATCAGTGGCATGCGGCGAAATTATCTCTCTTTTTGTCATACAGCCTTGTTTAATGTACGCGCGCAGGATACCGGAGGAAAAGACTGTTTCTCTTGTATCCTGCTCACGCAAATTAAATGAGGATGTACGACGGGGGGGAGAGAGAGTTTTGCGCACACCACTGATATATATATATATATATATACTAACCGTTTATCATATGTATGCATGGTAAACGAACATTTTAGATTTTTTGACTGTCGGTGCGGTGACGGTCACCCTATTTTTTATTAAATTAAATTAAATGAAAATTAGGTAATTGGACTATTCGTCACATTGTGGTGGTCACAAAGACAATTTTTGCCATGAAAATCACGAACACACAATATTTGGCACTCAAGTTCTCGTTAGTATGGTAGTTATCGTTAGTATGATGGACTTTTCGGCTGCCAGATGATCCGTTATAGAGATTTTAGTGACTTTGTGACCAGTAATCACCGAACCGAAAATTATTACCAGTATATTTGTGACATATTTTCTACGGTAGAAGCACTTTGTGAATAATGGCAACATTTTGTGACAGCCGATGACAGTGGTTTGTGACATTTGATAGTATATAGGGGCACAGTCACCAGCTAGTGGTGCCCCATTTGGTCACTGGAGCTCCTATCAAGCGGGCTCTTCTACACAACCGAATACAATGGTAATTACATCTTCACTGTTTGCACATATTAACCAATTTTGACAGTTTGTACAATGTTGCTAATAATAGTAACTATTTTGAAAATAATATCAACCACATTGTCAATAAAGTAAATATTTCGATTGTAAAAAAGTTATTTATAATTAAATTTTGGAAATATTTTGACAGGACGGTGAAACGTCGTCCCAAGATAAAGTATGGAACTTTCAAGATCTAAGAAATCTTTCATTGGATTGGAATTTAAAGGGCGATAGAATTCTTCTACAAATTTTAGAAAATGTTCACAAGGTTTCATCTTTACTTTTGATTGTTTTAATTTGCAATTTTTATTGTTAATTTTAATTTGTAAATATTATTTTTTAGGATGTACTATCAAAAGCAAATCAGACTCGTGAAAAACTCGACGTACTATCGTCTGATTTATCCGGAGCTTCCATATCTTTAATGAATGTTAATAATAAGTAATTTTATTTCAAACCATTTGATTTTCTATTTTATAATCAAAAGAATGTTACTAAAAATGTATACTTCTAGGTTTATAAGTCTCGGTAATACTCAATTTATAGAAAATAAAGTACAAGAAGATGATGTAGTGGATGCTAATGAAGCCAAAGAGAGCAACAATACTGATATCATCGTAAATGTTAGCTTATTAATTGTACTGTTTATATTAAAAAAAACTAAATAGTGCTATATAACTCTCTTCATTTATGATTTATAGAAGTCTGAAGTAGATGCTAGAAAAACTAAAGCAAGCGAAGACTTACAAGTTGATATTTTAAATACTGTAAGTAAAAGCTTAGATGTGTTAGAAGGACTGTGTGAAAAAATTCATATTACGTCTGATACAGATAGCGAGTCCGACGATAGTGAGTCCAATTTAGTCTCGAAGTAAGTTATCAGAATGAAGTGTATATATGTATAATTAATGTAAAATGATACGCCATGTTTCGTTTCAGTGTTATATTACGTCCGCAAGATATTTATGCTGATAAACCTTTGCCTTACATAATCGGTACTCAAAAATGGCTCAAAAAATGGCACATAGGTAGGACATTTACGGCTATATATATTTGCTATTTAAATACTTTTAATAGATAGATTCATTCATTTGTTCGTTGTTTTCTTGCATATTAGGTCTTGAAGAATGCTCATCGGACGAAAGTGATTCTGAAAATGAGAAATCTACTAAAAAAGAAGACGACGAGGAGTACTCGAGTTCTGATGAATCAGTTGAAAGCTCTCTGCCGAAAGACTCTAAAGTTGATTTATCAAATAAAAAGAATCAAATGACGTTGCCGATACAAAAGCGTCACTCAATGGAAAATCCGTCATCCGTGGTAACATTCTTTTTGTAATGATTCAATTGATTTGTGTGAATTAATTATTTTTAATTATGTTTCAACAATTTATAGACGTCTACATCCACTAATAATAGTACTGATATGGCAGATTCCGAAGTTGCCAAGATCAATGACGTTCAACGCGATCTAATTAAAAATACTCAAAGTGCGGCCGTTCATGATGACGATGACATTTTCAGTACTCATAATAAACCAGTGAGTGTCATTTTAATACATTACAATGACTTTGTTCAATGTGTGTACATATTTGACTGTTTTAGAAAGTTTTGCTTATGTAAGATGATTTTTACAGGCACCGCAAACCTTAGTTAAAGCATCTGATTTTGCCGCTGAATTAGCTAAAAAGTTAGGTGGAAATTTGAATGATCAAGCGCCAATCGCGTCTAGTAAAACAGTTGATAATAAGAAAGATAAAGTTGCTCCAATTTCAACATTGCCTAAAGAATCGACGGCACGAGTCACCGGTATTTAAATACATATTTTTATCATTGTTCAAGATTGTGTGTTTATTTCTAATATGAATATTATTTAGGTAACATATTTTCGGATGAGCCACCTCCATTGGAATCGCAACCTAAGGATAAACAACGCAATAATTTCTTCTCCGATGATGAGAATAACGAAGACGATGTTTCCGCTGGCCTTTTCGGAGACGAGCCTTCGCCAAATTTTCACAGCACTTCTCGCAACGATTTGTTCAGTGCTCCAGGAGTATTTAAAAACAAACAAACTTCCAATTATGGCGGATTGTTTGATGATTTGCCGAGTGACGACGGCGGTGATGCTGTTAAAAAACCTATTAAAAAAACAGTCAAATTGGAAAAAAAAGTAACGAGTCTATTCGACGATGACAGCGATGACGATGATTTGTTCAACACGAAATCTTCAATTAGGAGTAATCCAAATGCGGAAAAACCAACTGCCGACAGTTCTAAAAAGCCTCCTAAATTGGAAAAAAAGACTAGTGTTGTTACAAAACCACAAGTTAAGTCTTTGTTTGACGACTTTGCAAATAGCGATGAAGATGATCTCTTATTTGGCTCGTCTAATATGCCCTCCAAAACGGAAACGGCGAACAAAAATGTTAAAAGCTCTGTATTGGATAATTCAAAATTGTCTCTAAGCAAAAGCTTGTTTGACGATGTATCAGATTCGGATGACGACTTGTTTGCATCAAACAAAATATCTAAGATACAAAGCACTTCAAATCTAAAACCGAAACAAAATACTATAGTTGAAGCAAAGCCTATAATTGAAGAATCTATTAAAGTAAGCCACACTTTTAAATATATTTTTTTTAATACAATGTCTCAAAAGTTAAATTTTATTTAGGATACCATTTATCAGCCCGGCAAATAAAAATAATGCCCCTCTCTAAAATAGCTCGCACGTCAAATGGGTTGCCAGTAACAAAAATAAATACCGACCCTAACAACCCAATCTTAAATGAGGTAATTGGACTATTCGTCACATTGGGGTGGTCACAAAGACAATTTTTGCCATGAAAATCGCGAATACACAATATTTGGCACTCAAGTTCTCGTTACTATGATAGTTATCGTTAGTATGATGGACTTTTCGGCTGCCAGATGTTCCGTTATAGAGATTTTAGTGACTTTCTGACCAGTAATCACCGAACCCTTAAATGAATAGGGCCAACCCTAACTTAACTTAACCTAACCTAACCCTTAGATAAATAAGTGTTGGATGCTAAGATATTACGATTACCCAGTGAAACCACAGATTGTTCCAAAGCGGCGAGTGTGCTAAACAGATTAGGACTCATAAATTATATATACATAATAATAACACACATACACATGTAAATCTAAACAATACCTGACATCTATGGTCAGATATTACAAACATCGTATACAATACGATCAATAACATTATTCATGTAACAACACGAATTTGTACATTCAATAAACAACCACAGATACATCTATGGAGAGAAATCTGGCGATTATATAGAGAGATATAACAATAGCCCAAGGTTTGCAATAGAAAATTGGAGAGGAGAAGCCAATTTTACAGGAACCGTTTCAATGAAAATCAGAAAAATTGGCAAATTCGATTTGACATTTGTCGTCAGAGAGATGTAATAAGAATAGAATAAATAATTATTGTCAATTTTATGCGGTACGTCTCTATAAATACGCTACATCGCACGGAATACAATCGGATCAATTTACTTATAAAAATATATCCCATGTTGTTTATTGTGTGTTTTTAATGTATTGTGCAATTTTTACCGATGCTTGCCCATCTTGCGAGTAATATAAACAAACAGATAAGTTTTTATCGGACATTCGTCGAGCACCAAGCGTCAAATACGACTGATGCTGAAATTATTTAGATCTGTCCGTGGACAGAATGTCACTTGACAACAATATAACACTTAAAGCCACTTCTATTAATATTACATTTCTCTGTTTGTCGTGTAATTTATTTAACAGCTGTGGCAAAAATATTATCCATTTTATTTATATTGTACTTTCAGGTTGAACGTGAATCGCCAAAGATTTCAAAAAGCACTCCACAAAGTCCTCCAACCATTGATACAAAGCCACTCGTTAAGGAAATCAAATCAGAAATCCAAAAGGATACTCCGAATATCACCACCAAACCACCGATTAAAAATGATGCAAAAATTGAAACACCGAAAGAAATTCCAAACGAAAGTAAAAACGTGAACAAGCAATCAACGGATAGAATCGACGAGGTGAAAGAAAACAGTACCGAAAGTGAAACCAAACGAGAATCGACCGTCATCGTCAATTCTGGCGTAAACATAACGAGCGGTTTGTTCGATGACGTGCCGCCTCCGCTCGACGATGACATTTCAGATGCCAAAGAGTCGAAGAAAGTATTCGACGATTACGACGACGATGACTTGTTCGGCAGCGGTATGAACTTCAACAAAAGCGGATCAATTAATCGAAGCGATGCTTTGTTTCCGTCTAACGATGATGATTTCTTACACACAAACCGAACTATAAATTTATTCAGCGACGAACCGCCGGACTATACCGAGAGCAAAAACGACGATCCACCTTCAACAGAGTCGGAAAACAAACCGGCCGTGTCCGATTTAGACTCCGATTCGAAGAAATCGAAAGCTCACACCGATCTGTTCGATACAACAATAAAGAAGATGTCAAAAGATGAAAAAGACAATAGCAAAACGTTCAATAGTAACGTTAAATCTAAACCCCCACCGAAACCGACTATAGAAAAAGTCAGCTTGTTCTCCGATTCCGAGGATGATTTATTCACCACTAACAAAATTGACAGTTCTAAGAAAGTTGAACCATCAGAATTGTTTACAGATTCAGACACTGATAATTTGTTTTCGTCTGTTTCTAAAACGCAAGTTTCTAATGTGATTAAGACTGATATTCCTGACTTATTAAAAGTAGCAAAATTACCACCACAAACCAAAGAACATAACGCAAACATTTCTAAAAATGATAATGCCGTCTCTGACGACAATCTCTCACCTGTTAAAAAAACAAGTAATCTAATTACTTCTTCTCCAGATAAATTAATATCTAAATCAGTCATTAGCTCTGCTAAAAACGTTGCTAAAATGGAGCGAAGCAACTCTGACAATATGTTGCCCGTTAAATCTATCAATAAACTTCAAAACAATGTAATTATAAATGTTAAAGCTTTAATGCCGAGCTCTATTCCAAAATCGGTTAAAGAAATTAAAAATATTACAGAAGAAAATGTTTCTTCTGAAGTAAGTGATAAGAGTAATGTTGGCTTGAATAATGAGCCCAAGTCATTAGACAGCACACTCTGTAATGATATTCTTAAGGAGAGGGTTAAAATCAAAGTCAAGAGAAGGCCGTCATCCAGAAGAGCGAGACATGAAGCGGTTAGAAAGTCAGCAGCCGACATTTATAATTTTACGGATGATATTGAACAGCCTGATAATGGTAATGAGTGTACATTGTCTTTGCCCAATTCTCCGGAAAAAAAGGTTAAAAGTGATATTACTATTAGCAAGATGAGCAATACTAATAAAAATACGGAATCATTTAAAGACGATATTACTAAGAAACTTTCTAATACATCTAATGTGTTGGGGAATAAAGCAACTTTAGAAAAAATAGAACATGTTATAGGCGACAAAAAGTCTCAAGAAGAGCGAGACGTTCAATCTATGCCAAATCTATTCGGAGACTTATTGAGTAAAAATAAAGCAGCGGAACTATCAGACGATGATTTATTCAGCGCTAAAAACGCAATAAAACCTTTATCAAAAGGTCCTTCTGAAAAGGCTACAACTCCAATCGTAAAAACCAATACTAGAGGATTGTTCAGTGATTCCGATAGCGAATCTGATTTATTTGCTCCGAAAGTTAATAAAAATGAAAATAAGACACCGTCTAAAGTTTTACCGACGAACGTAAATAAACCGACAGCTACCGGTAAAAGCACTGCAAACACTTCTATATTTGATGACGTCGAAGGTGATGATCTATTTTTCGTGCCGAATAAAAGTAGCCAAAGCAAGAAAACGATATTGTCCGATAAATCGATTTTCGGCGACGACGATTCTGATGATGAATTTGATATATTCAAAACACAAAAAAGTTAATATTCTTCTTATTTTATTAAACACTATATGTATATAATCTGTTGTATTGAATTTGTTCAATATTTTTAGGCACACAACAAGAAAAGTCACAAAGTAAGATAGCTAATGTCAAAACGGTCGATAGACTTTCATCGTCGAAGCCGAGTGGAACGTCAAAGCCTCAAAAAACTGAAGAAAAAGTCAGCTCATCATTCCAAGATCCACTTTCGAAATTTTTAGACGATTAGAATATTGTTATTTTATTTATATATCTTTTCGTTGCATATATAAATCAAATTATAATTTCAAAATTGTGATCTTTTGTTTTAAGGATTTAATATTATGATTATTCTTAAAAGCTTGCCCATTCCATTTATTTTAATAAAATTTATCCAATTGTTATTATTCATATATATATATTGTAATGATCGTATACATAAGCAAGAGATTATGTAAGTTATTGTAAGATTTTCAAATATTATAAAGGTTTTTCATTTCCAATTGACCATTTTTCATTTCGAATTAAACCTTTTTCTTTCAAATTGACCCTTTTTACAAGGCTCTTTTATTCATTTCCAATTGACATTGAAAAGGAGTCAATTTTAAATGAAAAAAAGTCAATTTTTAATGTTAAAAGGTCAATATGAAATGAAAAATCTATATAATAAACTAGAAAAATTAATAAATGTTAAATGTTTTGTGAAATATATCAATTTATACTTGGAAATGTATTTAAAAATACAAATTACTGATGCAAGATTTGTTATGTTGGTACGCAGTTATAGATTTAATACATTTTTCAATAAACTTTTGTAATGTGTTGTTTGGTTGTTTTTTTTTTTTAATACAGTTCGTGTTTTTTTTGTTAATAATTTTTATAGAATAAAATAATGAAACATATTTTACGTCCGTAATAGATTTATTTTTTTCATATACACAATGTGTTAACAAAATACATGTCAATTTTCTCTATAGGAAAGAAATTAAATATGTAAGTACTATCACAAATTCGTAGGTCTGTTATCTAATTGGTTTCCGTATGATAGTTAGTATTTACAACACTGGATGATCTGGCCTTTCCTTGTGGTAGCATTTGACATAGTTCCAGGCTTTCTCATCGTTGGTGGCTCCCGTTTCTTTCAGGCAGGCGTCGATTGCTTTGCCGACTTTGTCTTTCACACTGTCGTCAGCCTTGGACAAGGCAACATCCTTATGCAGAACTCCATCGTCGGTCATGATGCCTGGCTTTTTCAACATGCAGAAGGTGAAACTCTTCATTTTAGCGTCGTCGAAGTCGAAATCTCCAGCTCTGGCTTTCTTTACGAGCTCTTTGTCGACGCCGGTTTCTTTTACGCACAAATCATAGTTGGTTCTCAGCTTTTCTTTTTGTGCGTCTGATAGTGCCTAAAGAAATATAATATGATTAAATTTTATATGTGTACGAGTATTTCATGAAGATTTTCTATTGTGTAATAATTACCTGAGCACCGACGAACATGGCGAAAGCGATGAATACAATGAAGAACTTCATGGTAGATTGGTAGTTGGGTAGCTGACTTTGTGAAACTCAGCTAACTATGCCTTTGAGTTCACGGATGGGTCCTTTTATAGTCAAGAACTTGGGGGCGAGAAAAAAGAAGGGGGAAACCACTGACAACAGCATCTCAAATTTAATTGCAGAAAAACACGAGGCAATTCTACGAGAACAAAGCAGGGAATACAAACCATCATGGATGTACATTGTATTCCCACAATCAAGGACAAATTTTTTACAAGGCTTTTATTAGCTACGTTAATATTACACATTCATCAGATTAAATTGTAATTTTAATATATTTCCATAATGCCTATAAATTAATTGATTATTTTAAATCGTCGATTCATCGAGGATTTCATATAGTGATGAAGAATTCGAAAGTAAATATAGAGCTCATATTTGAATAAGCTTCAATTAATTTCTAGTATATTTCTGAGTTGCCAATCACTCTGGTGAATCACAACAAGCATTCCAAATTCTAAAACGGCGATTATAGCAAGTAGTACATCCGCGAATTTTTTTTATTTATTCACGACAAATATTTAATTCGCCCGTTAAAAATTTAGAACATTTATATTATACTTAGTTGAGAAGCATAACATGTAAATTGTCTTATTCCTGTTTACAGTTGTCAGCTCTTGAATGCATTTATGCGTTTATTATGATGCAATAATATAAACAGTGTATTCCGTTTATTTACTTGATTGTAGGTTATCATCAATAATTTAAACTGAAATCCCATCCCATTATAATCGCTTTTTTTGTCCAAATCCCATACATATTTAATCTACTGCTTCCGCTATTTTCATTGCTAATGATATAATCACATATTCAAAAATATTCAAAATAGGTGCAATAGTTCCATTCAGTTTTTTTTTTAATATATTTCACCATAATGCCATTACAGATTTCCCCAAAGAGACACTTCCAGCCGAAGTTGTACATATGTACTATAGGGGTCTACGTGACGAGCCAGAATGTTAAATTACCGAAAACACAAATATCGGAAGGCAAAGATCGAAAATCGAAAGATCAAAAAAAGGGTGCATGGTAAACGGTACATACTCACTGAATTTGCGTGAGCAGGGTACAACAGGAACAAGAGGAACAGGCTTTTCCTCCCGTATTCTGCGCGCGCACATTAATACGGGAGGAAAAGCCTGTTCCTCTTGTTCCTGTTGTATCCTGCTCGCGCAAATTAAGTGAGTATGTACCGTTTACCATGCACTCTTTTTTTTCGACTTAAGATCTTTCGATTTTCGATCTTTGCCTTCCGATATTTGTGTTTTCTGTAATTTAACATTCTGGCTCGTCACGGATACCGGTACTATAGATACCATTTATTTCTTTTGGTGAAAATAAAGAACGTATAAAGAATCGTTTTATAACTTAAGTTTATGACATTTATTATTAACATATATGTATATGATAGCACTATTCTGTGTGTGTATGTGCATGTGTCTGTGTGAGATAACGCTCGCCATACTATAATAGTCGTTTCGAACATAAAACATGTTGTGTCGGATTCGGCACGACGTTTTAATTTTAAAATTATCTAATATAGGTATCAGATGTGACCTACTTCGATGGTTTTCTTCTTATATTGACAACCGCTCTCAAGCAGTTGTTATTAACAATTATATTTCTGGTTGGGTCAACATGCCTAGTGGAGTACCCCAGGGTTCTTTGCTTGGGCCCTTACTCTTCTTAATTTTCATTAATGCCTTCAGTACTCATTCGAAATTACTTTGCTTCGCTGATGACATGAAAATCTTTACGGAAGTTGCATCTCCTGAAGATGTTAAGGCTCTTCAAGCTGATCTTATTAATCTAGAGAAATACTGCACCTTTAATCACTTGGAGCTCAATCCCACCAAATGCAGCGTTGTCACTTTCAGTCGAAAACGTAATCCCTTATTGAACGATTATATCCTAAAGGGAGAACGTTTACCAAGAAACACGATAATTCGTGACCTAGGTGTGCTCCATGATTCGCACTTACTGTTCGATAAACACATCGATTATATCGTCTCGAAGGCGCTTCGGTCATTAGGATTTATCTTACGTCTTTCTACAGATTTTAAATTATTAAAATCCATCAAAATATTATATTGTGCCTTCGTTCGAAGTAATTTAATGTGGAATCAAGATATGCCACCTACATTGATAGAATTGAGAACGTTCAAAATAAATTTATACGCTACCTTTGTTATCGCACTAAAGATATACATATATCATTCCAATATATATACCATTCCAATATTACATATCTTATGAAAATATTATCTGGTTTAATCGATTGTCCGTTACTCCTATCTAAACTATCTATTAAAATTCCGAGCAGATCGTCGCGTACATATGTATGTCCCAATTGTAATTCCGCATGCGAGCTCTAATTATAGACAAAACTCTTTTCTGTGGCGAGCAAATAAAACCTTTATTCGATTAACGAGAGATCATGACCTTGATATTTTTGATAATACGCATGAGCAAGCAAGACGAGTCATTTTTTAAATAATCTTTTAATTTAATTTCTCTGTTTTTTCAAGCAAGGATAAACACTACTATACAATTTCAACGAAATAGCTCGAATGTGTCGTTTTGAAAAGAATATCCCATGTACGGTACCATGAACGCTATATTTTTTCTATGTTTAAAACTATCTAAAAAAACCCCACGTCCCACATCCCACGTGACGTCCCATACTACACATGTACCAGGAAGGCCTAACAGGTAAACCCCAATGCGCCTTCCTAGATAATTAATTACAAACATTGCAGCTTTTTTATTACAAAAATCGCTGTATTTAAGCACACGAAATTAACAATTAATTAATGAATTAATCCACAGAAACAACTCTGGATTTAGACTTGTGTATAAATTTTTATATATTGTACATAAATCAAATTCAGATATTTGTGACATAGCGGGTGGGATGGTTTTCCCAATTTGATGGAGGAACCGTTTCAACAATGAAATCAGATAAATTGACAAATTCTGATGAGAAACGATCGACTTGGAGTCACAAATATCCAAGTCTGTCATTAAAGATTAGCTCGGGATCGAACCCGGTAACTTCTCGATGCTTAACATAAACACAACCACCGAGCCATACTGCTGGCTATATCTATATGTCTTCTCAATGAAAAAGCAATCAATGTTGACCTATTCTCCATTTCACATGTGTACTTTTCAATTAATGTTGTATTATTGTTTTTTTATATATCATTGTATTATTTTTATTATTATTCTGTGTCATTTTTAATGTATTTACCTGTTTCTAGCCATAGTGGCACTTTGAGGCAACCTGTAAAGTCACTATGGTCTAAATTTAACTTCAAATAAATATATCAATGGTTTGGCCAGCAACACCATTGGGCCAGGGCTCAAACCCGTGACCCCCAAGTTGTTAGCATAATCACTGAGCTATTTTGGCCTCAAGCTTTTTAATAATAGATAAAACGTATTCAAAATATATTTCAATATTATCAATTGTTGAATTTGATCATGTAGCTTTATTGCCATCTAAGATGAATGCTTAAATCTGTAAAACCAATTTTGTCGGTGTGTAATGAGTAATGATATTTTCTATATCTAAATTTAGTCTCCAGTATGTTCGTGTCTGAGTACTTATTTGTGGCATGGCAACGTCAATCACGTACAGGTTTCGTTCTGCCTAATGGAACCAATCCACAATAACAGTTTTTCGACGCTTGCAACGTTATAATCTTTCGGTGTGCTAAAATTTGTTATAGTATGTATGATTGCAATGTCGTTCACACTATCATTAAATTTTATATTGTACAAAAGACATTAAGTTTCAAGTCAAATTTGTATCAGTTTATGATTTATAAATAGAAACATTGATAGCTATTGAATAACAGTTGAGACGAAACTATATGAAAAAATAAATCTTATAAAAACTTGCCCAAATTCATGGCCATCTGCTATTTACTTTATTTTTTTGCTATTTAACTCACAATCAATCACTCTACGGCGGGTCGTATAAATTATATTTTTTTACAACCAACTAACAGATCATCATAACAAGTTTAACCAGATATTGTTCACACTATGATCCGATACCGTTCAATTTAATTCATTTAACATATAAAATGCAACTGTATCCAGAACTTGATACTAATATTATATAATACGTATTCATAGGAAAATCAGCCATTATAATATTGTCGACAGAGACGCTGCATTATCTTTTGTCATTCATTTGGTCTTCAAATCGAATATGTAAGCCGTAACCATCAACGTCGACTCGCTATCAAGATCACAGGACAGGTATTATTAAATGGAATACATATTTCAATTTTTTCATAAATTTTACACCTATGTATAATAATACATATACGTGGAAGAAGCTTCTAGATGTTGCCAGTGTACAAAAAATGAGGTCACAAACCTGTTAAAATACACGTACAACAGAACGATTGATCCCATTGCGATAATTTTTCAAACACAAATGAAACAAAAGCATAATTTTAAAATTATTTATTTACTGTGAAATACAGATATAATAATTTTAAAAATAATACTATTATATTGCAGACGTTCGATAGTTTGTATACATAAAAAAAAGTGTTACGGAATCATATGCTACAATATCAATGCGTCTTCAAAACAATACATACTTTGCATATAATGTATATATGTGGTATAATAATTGTCCTCTATACATGTGTATTTATACTCAATTTAAATGTAAAAAAAATAATAACAACGTGTTTGAATTGATTTATTTATTCCTGTATAGAGGTTTTGTGGGCGAAGGACGTTGAAAAGTTATATCTTGTACATTCAAACTAATTTTCGGTTTGTTTTTGGGTGGTTCAAAATAAAAATCAAAACGCTTAAAAGACTCAATGTCCCTCTCTGAGGAATCTAGCTCATTCAAATTGGTGATAGATTGGTCCGGGGCAAATATGCTGCTGCTATCTGCAATATATAAAGATCGCCATTGTATTATATATTGCAAGACACAAATGATTCAACTACTAAGACGACACACTCGCATCATTCAATATATTCAACAATAAATGAAGTGAACAGTATAAATGTATACATATATAAAAAAAATTTTACATCAATCTTCACCATTTTTATCTGGCAACAAGATTTTTGAGCTTTGTACAAAAGAGCGCTTTGAAAGTTATTTACCTGTGAAATATGTTTCGTTCCGAATCAACCCGTTTGGTAATCTCTGGTTTCCGATAACATTCTGTCCGGTTGGTTTTACGTCGTAGCCTGGTGTGTTTTCGTGGTTATTTGTCGCCCCGCCGACTATTCCATACACATTTTTGAACTGCGGAATCGAATCGTTCCACATGCTGGCCATGTGCCTTTCGTTGGTCTCGCCGATCGCTACGTTCTTAAAAACTGGAAAATTGTTAAAGCCCTCGTGATGATTTGAACTGCACATTTCTCTGAAATTCTCCGGTGCATTGTACGGGTTGCCCGATTTCAGGACGCTTATTTGATGCGGCGGAGGCATGTAGGGGTACTCCGACAATTGGTTGGGATTTGCGCTAATATTGGTGGAATCGGCGGGACTATTAGAGCTGGAATTTGATATAGAATCATAGACGGAACTAGTGTCGCTGGGAACGCACGACGAAGACGACGAATGGGACAATTTTGCGTGGTGAAGTGGGGATACTCCTGTTGGGAATTGGTAATATTTATAGTATTCATTCTCCATGGGATATACTCCGTTGCTCCATGTCTTGGGGCCGTTCGGCGGTTCTAAGTTTGTGTCATACGGAAGTGGCTGATACATGCCCGGAAGAGAGGATGGGATAGTGTGACTGTTTTGAAGAAGAGACTTTGTCGAATCGGAAAGAAGATCGTCAGATTTTATTTGTTTACTTTGCCTACTTTTCGACTGTTCATTAGGATCCAACTGCAAAAATACAATAATTTATTAATATATACATATTAAAAAAAAGGAATAAAACTTTCATATGAGTATTATATCTATTTTCAAATAAATTAAAACTTTTAAATCACTACTAAAATATTTCATATAATAAAACAGCTTTACTTATAATAGTTTTAAATCAAACATTCAAATACCACTATTTTTATTTAATGTACATACTTGTTGAAAAGCCGAATTATCGGAATCTACAATCACTCGAGAAGTTCCAAGTCGATGAATATACGGAGACATTCTCGCTTTGTCGTCATTGGGATAATGAGATTCCGGCTCTGGTCTACCTGACCAAATATGTTCAGTTTCCTTAAAAAATAAAAGAACATCATTATATTAAGGTCCAAAATTGGTAACAAATCAGAATACTCTTATCGAATCAATCACCTGATCTCTCGAGAACGGTTGATACAATATGGAACCGAAAGCTTTATCAGGATCTGTTGGACCAAACGGAGTGTACAATTTCTGAGGTTCCGGTAAATCCACCTGACTGTAAGAGGACGACGACGTTGACGATGGTCCGACTTTGGTCGTCTTCGTGACGCTGTACTGCGAATACGGTGTACCGATGGGCTTTTGAATTGCGTTTTCATGCGACACCGGCGCATTGTGCTGTTCTAGAGAATTCTTTCGCTGCTCTTGATGTCTAGTGACGCCGATGGGATTCGGAGTAATGTGAACGCCGTCTTCCAAGGTACTATTGAGAGATTCTCCGTGACAGAAACTGTTCTCATCCTCATCGAACTTCTTCGACATGGACGAAAACGTATCCCCACTGTGTTTGAAGAGCGTATAGCTCTTATTATCGTGACTGTTTGACGTGTTCGGATTTTCAAAATTGTTCGTATCGTCTTGTTTTTCTAAACTGCACTCGGACATTCTACTGGCAAGATTATTGACGGGATCATTGGCGTTGTTTGTGCGGTCATTTGGATTGGTAATGTTTTGATCGTCGCACATATTGGCGCAGTATGTGTGAGGCGCGGGCGTGCTGAGGTGCTGATTGGCCATCAGGAGGAGTGGATTGGGAACGTTGTCGATAGAATTCATTCCCATCATACTCTGCTGATGGACGATTGACATGAGTGGATTTCTAATAGTGTACATTCCATTGGAAGTAGGCGTAATGGTAGCTTGGCAAGAAGCGTTCGGAGGCATGGGAATAGGATCTGGTAGTCTTATATCGTTCGCTCTCTTTCCGGGTGGCTGCATAGTAGGCATTCCAGATGAGCTCATCGTAGAATGGAACATTGGATTTCGAAGTGTGACCATTTTTGGTGCTTCATCGGTGACGTTCACGGACGACGTGTGAGTACTAGTCGTGCCGGACGCTTGTTGAAGATGGTGTTGGCTTTTCTTATTCTTTTTCTTTGATTTTTTTGATTTTGCCGTTTTCTTGTTGTCTACTACATTTGGAGGAGCTTGCGCTTTAGATTCTATAAAAAATATATTTAAAAAAAATGCATTGATTTCAAATGGCGAAAAATATTAATTTAATAACATGAGCAATTATCTATACCTCTATCGGCGTGAAGTTTTGTGGTATCCACCATAATTACTGCAGGTGGGGGAGGAGCAGGAGGTGTTGGTCTATAAGCTGCTGGAGTTTGGGTAGTCATCAACGGCTATAAATCGCAGGAAAAAATATGTAAATAAACCGAAGTATATACAACTGAATGGAAAGTGGAATGAACGCTTACGATGTTTGGTTTAAGTACGGTGTGTTGCTTGGCTGGATCTACTCTAGTCAAAGTGATTCCAGGGGGAAGTCTCAAATCAGCAAACTGCAAATAGCATATTTAAATGTAATAAATGTGTATATAAATTACTTATATAAACATAAGCCGGATATGAATCGTCTTACTTGAACTCCCGATCTTAATTGTTCCATAATGCTACTGGATACGGGTGCATTTTTATTATTCATCTGCGATGATATATCATTGGAATCACCAGGGGCATTCTTCTAGGAGAAATTACATATGTGAGACAAACGGTTGGGTTATACAAGAAAAAATTCATCAAATTGTTTAAACATGAAATTAACCTTGGCAGCTGTAGTCGCCAATTCTATCGTCGTATCGTCATTCAATCGTATTTTATCCACAGCTGATGACAAACTGTTGACTATTTGTAACGGTGTATTTTGACCGGCTGGTTGATTCGACTTGGCAGGTTGATTAGAAGTCTTCTGGGACGTTGCCGGTGTATTTTTCTGAGAATTTTGTTGCTGATTTTTCTTTCCTGTAATATTATGAATAAATATCAAAGATTCAAAAAAAAAAATACGTGTATTTAAGATTTATACTGTATACAGACCTTTACCAGAGATAGGCTGAGGTTGTGGGGTGTTTTCTTTAATAACAGTTTTTGAGCCCTTCTCGGTGGTTTTTTCTTTTGAAACGTTTGATTTCGAAGAATCAGCTTTGTCGGGATTCGCTGCTTTACTAGGTTTTGCGTTGGTAGCCTTTGTTGGATTATTTGTGTTCTGATTTGATTTTTTTACATCATTTTTGCTATCTTTGGAAACTGTCTTCAAATTAGAAGAAGAAACATTGTCATTTTCATTTACTTTGTTTGAATTTTTCAATTTTTTATCATTGTTAGCAGCCACAGCTTGTTTTCTTTCCGGAACTTTTTCCTTGGGTAATAATTCTAGCCCCGGTTTAATTTTATCAATTTTATTATCATTATTCGAACTATTAATGTCTACTTTGACTGATTTTTTAAGTTTTTTCAAAGCTTTCTTAGAAACATTGACTTCAACTTTTTCAATGTGATTAGCAGTAACTATATTGTCAGATTTACTCTTTTTTACATTAACATTATTGGTTTGAGGTACTATAGTTACAGGATTAGAATTAGTATTTTTATTTTGTGTCATGTTTCCTTTTTTGATTTCTTTTTTAGTAGCTTCTATTTTAGGATGATCCTTTATAGAATTTGAATTATTTACAGGTTTCGGTTTCTGTAAAAATAATAAAGAAAATATTAATATGCAATAGCAACAATTATAAAAAATAGTATTAAAAAATATTACCTCTACGGGCACTGGCTTATTAGTCTTCTTTTTAGAATGTGCAAGAGTGTTTATTTGAGCAATAGTAGATTCCCAAGATAAGTTCTGTTTTTTCAACATTTGCTGCTTTTCTGCGAAGGCTAATTTTTCTGCATTATTTGACACTGAAAAAAAAATCGATCCTTTATAAACTAAGCTGTACACAAAAACGAAACAAAATTACAAGATGAAACATATAAAACAATTATTACTCATTGCATGATCTTGAGAAGTGTAAATGAGACGATCAGAGCCTTTCGGCGTGATGGTAACTCCGGGTTCCTCGGAATTAGGAAGTATCACCCGTTTGATTGTGACCATTCCTTGATCTACTCCAGGATTATTGTACGGCTGGTGAAAAACAATATTACGTTAAAATACGTCAAAAAAGCACGGTGATAACAAAATTAAATAATACTTACATCAGAATCATTATAGAATGTCTGTTCTAAGTTATACATCGACGACAACGACTGAGCCGGTGGTGGGTGTTTGGCTTTCTTTGATTGATCTTCATCAGTCTTTCCTAATTTCTGTTGCCTTACACAAGCTGAAAACAAATAAACTTCATGTAACACCTTTTTAAAGCATCAATTAAAAAATTTCCATTAAAAATAAAATGAAAATACCTCTACTGACAGACGAGGAAAGCAAGTTAAGTGCAGACTCTACGTGACGTAGTCGTGAATGAGCGTGCTCCGCCAAAGTGGCAGCTTCAGTCGCACGAGCCGATGCTTCTTGAGCTGCACGCTTCAACAACAATGCACATTCACGCTCTTCCATATCATTTACATCAACATTAGACGCATTTCCACGTCTCAAACCTTGAAACAAAAAAATATATACATATATACAATACCGTCAATAAATGTTAAAAGCATATTATTAAAATATACGAATAATAACAAACATTTATTAGCCGGTGGTAAACGGCGACAAGCCGACGCTAAGCCTTGTTCTAAACGAACCACTTCTTCGCGCAATCGACTCGTTTCGCCCACCATTGAAATTAAATCTTCGTGAAGTTCGTCTCTTTCTTTCAGTAATTCCATTTTAAGCTAAACAAACATGTTCAAGTATAAGTCATAATACATATGAGTTATTTATGTACTTATTTATATGCAATAAAATTATATACCTTCTTATTCTTTTGACGAGCCTTTTTAGCTTGCTTCTTTTCTTTATCCACCGCTCGATGCGGTTCTTCAATGAATTTCACCAGCATATTAACGTCTCTATCATCTTGATAACCAGACCAGCAACACCTAAACAAGAGTTAACATCACTATAAATAAATCCATCCGTCAATGCACTTGTTATAAAAATAAAAATAAAACTCACCCCGAACAAATAGAAGATGTGCAATATGAGCTATCACGACTCTTGGCAGAATGCGTAGTACCAGTTGATGGATTCACACTGGCGCTTGATCCTATGAAAACAAAAAAATCGGTCAATTGTAACACAGAATAAATACAGTGATTATACATAAATGCATTGAAAGAATCTTACGAAGAGAAGTAGTCTGCGATGACGCTTTAGAATCAATGTGCGTTTTAGAATTGGACTTAGTCAAGTTGGAATTCTGTTCGATCTTTTGTCCTTCACTATTTTTGGTAGCACCTTTGTTGACATTGGCGGCAGATGAATTTTGAGAAGTAGTTATCGTCTGTAAAATGAAGCAATCGATGTATTAACCCTTTGACTGCTACAACAACGATAAATCGTTGTTTTGAAATCGGCGAAGATTGCTACGACGATCGTTGTTGACGTCATTAATTGTCGTATTTCAATACTTTCTTTGAGCCACCAGCGCATCAGTGGCACGAAACATTTTTTTTATATACGTATTTATATTTATTTTTCAATCAAGCTTTATAAATATTTATCAATTTTTTAAATAAAAGCTCTTCAATTTCGGGTTCATCATCAAAGTAAATTTCGGGTTCGTTGTCAATGTCATATAAGGAGTTATTACTTGGGAATTGATTATTATCGATAAATTCATTTTCAGAATCAGTAGAGCTGCTGATTTGTCGAGTTCCTCGGCGAGAAGCTATTATTTCGCTTTCATCACTTTCACTGTCCGATATCATTTTGCAGAGTTAAAATAAATGGCAAAAAACAATAGAAATCCGCTTTCAATTATATAGGTCACGAGACGTCACGAATTCATGCAATCAATCAAATGCAACTGAAATGCATACAAAATGTTTATGATACATGTTGAAAAATTATTTGATTATTAGAAACTTCGCATCCTTGTGTGTCTCGCTCATACGTACACAATTAAAACCAAGAAAGAAAGAGAGAGAGACCGCTACCTGTTTCGAATATATCGCATGTTGTAAGGATACATCGATATCTAAAAATAGATTATTGAAAAGAATAAAGCCTCGGAAAACAATCGTCAAAACTTATTTAGTGTATATATGTAGGTATCTCTTTCGCACGCACGCATGTAAAAGCAAGACAGAAAGAGAGAGCACGAGTCCACGACTGCTTCTTAAAAATGTATATAAAGTATTATAAAAATTACGAGTGTTCGGCGAAGTAAGTATGTAAAAAAAAATATTATATTTTTTTTTTTTCAAAATAATTACAAATGTTAGCATTTTTCGCTTGGACATTGAAAAACCTCGTAGCAGCCAAAGGGTTAAATTACATTGACGATATTTCTAATTACAAATGCCGACGTTCGAAACTTACGTCAGTCTGGATTCCTTTGGACTCCACACGACTGCAAGAATGACATCGAATAGATTTACCCTCGACGGGCTTACGATCTTTAGCCGGTTGCTGATGATCCTGAGAGTTATTGGCTTTGTCTACTTTTACATCGTTGGGCTTAGCAACGGGAGCTGCTTGATTGCCAGCTGTCGATTTTTGGTTGATCTTCTGGGATTTCGGCTCACTTTTCTTGGTCTCGGCCGTGTTCTTTTTCGCGCTGACAGCACTAGCCACTTGATTGACGACGTTTTGACTGTCGACGGTATTCAAGCTTGTTTTAGACGGAAGATTACTTTTTACATTTGACACCACGGGCACTGGTACAACATTCGTCTCTTTCGTAGATTTTGCTTTACTAACTTCGGCGACTTTTTGTTTTAATTCGGGCGCTTTATTAGAATTATTGACAACGTTTGCTTTATTTCTAGAATACTTAGCAGACTCGTCTTGTGTAGAATTATTACTGTCGATTTTTTCCACATTGTCTTTGTTAGAAGTATCAGACGCTGAAAATAAATTATAAAACCATATTTTAACTAATTACATCATATAACCATATAGTTATATAAAAAAAAAAACAACATACGTGTTCCTTTTTGATTGGTTTTGTTAACGGCAGAAGTAGTAACACTTGCGGAAGATATGGAGTTCGTCTGATGATCGACTTTTTGAATATCTTTACTCTCAATTTCACTACCCTATAAATATAAATCACAATATTTCTATAGACGTACTTACAAAAATTAGATATTGTTTCATTGAAATTAATTTTACCGTAGCCGGAGTCTCCGTGCAACTGGTTTTTCGATTCAATTTCTTTTTATTCAATATAGTTCTCAGTCTCTCACGAGTCTCGTTGAAATTACGCGACACGGGACTGGTCAACGGAGGCTAAAATAAATATGAAAATTGTAAATACTCCTGTTATGATTAAAATATTATCTAGAATACATTAGTAATGTCACTCACAACTTGTCCAAAAACGGTACAATAGCAACAATTGCAAGGATGATCTCCTGTTTGGAGATGACTTAAGCGATTCGAATCAGGATGTAAGGGACACTTGCCTTCGGTTGTACATTTTTCATGACATTCTTGATTATTTGAACCTTTGCAAAATGAAATGAACACATTAAATGGTAAACACATCACAGTACATATTCAATATAGAATAAAATATAATTTACCGTTATCTTTACCGGAATTGCCGTCTTTACTTGCGGCACTGCTGGCGACTTTAATGTCATTTTCTTTAGTTTGAGACTGTGTTGCAATGTTTTCAGCACTTTTTTGATCTTGTGGGTTTTCATCACTTTTCGACACCTTAGAATCAATATTTTTTTCAGCGTTACTATGAAGTTTCTTTGCTTCACTTTTTATGAGCTTCTTAAGTAATTTAAAATTAGCTTGTTTATTTTCCTGGTTTGACTTAAGCGATTTCTTTATAGATTCCTCAAAAACTGTAGATTTCAATATGAATTCATCGGGTTTACCTTTTTCCTGCCTTTTAAAATTGGCGATTTTTACGTAGCCCGGACCGCTAAAAATTTCTGGTTTTTCCTCGGCAGATTCTTCAGGTTTCGGATCTTCTTTCACAGTGTTAGTATTGGCATCCGATGGAGCAACACTGGTAGCGATTTCTTTCTTTAGAGGTGTATTGTTTGTACCGTTCGACTCGGGTACCTTTTTTGCTGAACATTTGCTGATCATTTTGCTGAGTCCTTTGCCAGCCAACAATTCAGCTTCGGGAGTTTCTTCGAAATGTTTTTTCGACTGATTTGGAGTGAGTTTCGTCGCCCTGGGTTCATCTTCGATATTATTTTTGATTTTCTTTTCAAAACGTTCAATTTCCTTCAAAGCATAAAACCAAGTTTCTACATATATATTTTGCGTTTCATTAGAATCGCTTTTTTTCTCGACAAAACTTTCAGTCACAACCGTATTTGAAACACTATTCTTAATTTGCAATTTTGCACCATCACTTTTGGGTAGATTCAGTTTGACAGCTAATTGATAGCCTTTAATAAAAGCAGTAATTTTTTGAAAGTATTCTTGAAAATTAATGCCAAAGTTTTTTCTATTTGGATCATCACTCTCGGTCATTTTATTTATATTAATGAGATTCGTATACATCTTCATAGCAATTATTCTCCATTTTTCAAATTGACTTTTAATAGATACCCAATAGTCATCAACAGAAAAACCATCGATAAGACGTCGCTTTCGCTGAACTTCCGGACTTTTCTTGTCTTTGACAGACTTTCGTCTCTCTCTATCTGGAACATCTTTATCGAGCGGCATCAATTCTTGCAGCATATTTCTAGTGACAAGTTGAAAACATATGATGTGAAGATCTTGCTCAAAATCCTCCCTGGTTTTTCCTCTATTCCTCAGTTTCATCATTTCATCTTCAATTTCTTCAATAGTAGGATCCCACGAATGATCATTTTTCGATAGACCAGAATCATTTCCATCACTTTTACTTTTCTTATCATCAAATATCATAGAATCGTATATGTCGCACAACTGATCTATTTCAACTAACGCTGAATATTTGAGATTTGACAGATGGTTTTCAAGATTTGCTTTGGAATCTTCAGCTATAATAACCTGACCTGAATTTCCATTTGAATTGACTTTTTGTTCCGATACTTTATATTGAGAAGATATCAAATTTTGACCATCATCTTGCAATGAAAAGAAACTAGATATTTCTGATTTCAAATTACTTACATCAACTTCACAAATAAAATCCTCATCATCTTCATCTTCAACAGTGATTTTTTTATCAGAATTGGAATTATTCTCATTTTGAATTGGGTCTTCTATTGTCTTTAAAGTATTTTCACATATTTGAGAAAAACCATTAGATTTCGTGTGAGAATTTTCAAGTTCTTTTTTAATGAATTCAGCTATGATAGAGTGTTCAGATTGAGCATTTGATTCATTTTTATCACAGAATGCACTGCTAGATCCAAGCTCACTCAAAAGCTGCGCAGTAAACAGTAACCACTTCTCTTTATTGGCAGCAACACTAAAATCAGTGACTGTAGGATTCTTTCTACACCAAGCTTCGATATGTCTCGTTAAATGTGTTTTGTATAAATCTTCCCATCGATTGTTGGACAATTGGGAAAATTCACAGAAATTTTCATCAGTATCTGAACCGACTATTATTTCGTCAGAACTCTCATAGTCAAAATTCTCGGGAATATTTACATCATCGGTAATTTCAGATTCAACGAATTGTGATAGAGTAGCACCGGAAAACAATCCAGTATCTTTCTGAAAATTTTCGAACAACGACATTTTCTTGTGAAAATCTTTCCATATGTCCATTGAAGTAAACATTTCCGGAACTAGCACAGATTTCGGCTTCACTTGCGAATTGTTGTTATTATATAACGAATTAAAGAAATCAACAAGAACATTTCTGAAAGAAAAATAAATTAAATTAAATTATATTCAAACATTTACTTATAATCGTACACATTTTATGAGCAATAAAAAGAAACTAACACGGCCTTAAATTTTCGCTTTGTATGAGAAGTAATACAAGGCAGTGCAAAATCTTCACTCTTACTATCAGCATTACCTCTCTGAAGATCCTAAAATCGTAAAATAATTAGTAAATTAAAAAAAAAAATACGTGAACATATTTATTTTAAGTGAACTCACTTGTTTTGAATTATTTTCATGAAGACAATCGTCTGCTTTTGTTAAATCTTTATTGTACTTAGCATACTGACTAATATTCAGATCCGTTTTTAGCCATTTGTTTTGAGAATGCTTTAAGTGCTTCATATGAAACACCTTTACTAAATTTTTAATCCTATTAGGGTTCGATTCCAATAGCGTTTGATTTATAGAATCGTGGCCCTTTGAATTTATGACATTTTTATGGCAAGCCATAGAATCAACGAGTATTTGTAAATATCGTTTGACATTATCAGAACTATTTGTAGAAGCGTCTGAATCGTTTTGAGACTTGAAAACTTTTTCAATCCAACAACTCGAAAACACATTTTCGATACAATCGCCAACCGCATACGCTTTAATCATAGCATATGTGAGCAACTTCTCAAAATCGTTCCAAGCATCCAGCCAAAATTTAGGTAAAGTTTCATACTCGAGCTTTTTAGTTTTTATCAATTCGCCAATACTCTTTGAGAATTTAAGCATAGCGTCAAAGTTCAAATTTGAATCTTGACTTTCAGGCTGTTCTTCACAGAATTTATTGAAACGGTTTAAAACAGGGGGTCTATTGAAAAATTTCTTTTGAATTGAAATATACGATCGGTACATTTGAAACAAGTGTTCATCTTTGTCAAAATCTTGCCTAAAAACAATAAATATAAATATATGAATGTGAGTTATTACATACAACATAAGTTATTAAATACAATACGAAAATTTAAAAATGATATGTTACCGAGTATACGAAAATATATCACTAATATCACTTAAAGTAGCAGCGTCATTTAAATATGGTAAAACATCTAAATAAGCAAGAAGAATATCTCTCCACTCAGATGGAACAGTATCGCGAGCTAGCATTACACACAGCTAAAAATTAAAAACATAATGATTAACACATTTCATAAAATTTAATGACAGATACGTAAATAATATGTATGTATATATAAAAAAAAATTACCTTTAAGAAATAATCTAATGCCGGCACATCAGCCCAGTGCCAAAATATATTATTAAGAAAATGTTGTCCGGGAAGAGTAAAATATATAGTAAATGATAACCTTAGCCGTGATGGTCCTAATATTTGCATTAACCATAGACCACATTCGCGTAAGCTCCGAACTATTTGCGCCAAATCTAAAACATTAAAACAAACCAAAATTATTGATACAGCAAGTCTACTTTTAAATCTAAAGTTCATAAATAAACGTGAAAAAACCTTTTAAAAATGTGAAACCGCATGGACTATGATTTAAAATCAAAAGACGAGCACCATAGCGAGCACATAAAGCCGAGTAGAAGGTGTCCATCTTGTTCAAAAGGAACGGTATAGATAATCGGGCAAAACTGAAATTATGTAAAAAATATATACATACTGCAATGTTACTTATGTACAACATGACGCAAACACAAACATCGGAAATGAAACTTACTTATCTATTATTTCCGTTATTCTACTGGCAATTTGAGTAATATTATAGAATTTGGCATTATTACAACTACAGCGACACCTTTGACAAACCGAATCAGATCCAAAAGCTAGAAATACAACAGATAAAATGAATTATGTGATATATACATATATGTGTAAATCTATTTCAAATAGTATCAAAAATACATACATTTTTCAGCATTAGAATTATTTCCTTTACAAAATTTTTCCCACGATGCTGCGTAAAATTTTCTAGTAGAGCTAGAAACCTAAAACAAAATCAGTGAAAGGTTAATAATGCTTTGGAGAAGTTAAGTTTTAATATTTAGAAAAATAGTTGAACATAAAAAGTCATACCTTTGATTCAGTCTCTGTCACAGAAAGCTCTAAGCCCGATAATAAATCCACATACGTACATGGAGAATTCCAGCTCTTAGAACACAAAAAAACCTGAAATTGAACAAGGATAGAGACGTAACAGACACGTTACTATATACATCAAATATTTTCCAACAAACAATTCCAACAGAACAAGGGTATTCATACCGGTGGTAATTCTTCGTCTAATATCAAATCTGATTGAGAACGACAGCAACATTCGACGACAGGTAAACCCAAGATTTTGAAATAGTGCGCTAATTTTGTCTTCATCGGTTTCAACGAATGATTATATTCTAAAAAAAAAAAAAAATTTCATTAAAAATCATAAAAAAGACTATTTTTTTTCACGCGTAGTATAAAAATAAAACATCGTTATACTGACCGTTGTCGGCTGTAATGCAATATTGACACTTGACAGAGTCCTTTCCGTGCAAGTCACTTTTGAACCTAGTTTTTGTACGACCCCGTCCCTTGCCCACAATTTTCTTCTTGCGACAAGTGCAGCGACCGTAGATTGAACTAGGTTCCTTCACCGACAAGTTGAAACACTTCAGCTTTTCCAATCTAGTGATAATGTTAGCGTGAAAACAGTAACAGCAATTACACGAAATTTGAAATCCGATAGCCAACTCGTCGAAGTCGTTCAGTTCATTATTGGCCGCCCAGTACAGGCATAACAAGAGTATTTTTAACTCGTGCCAGGCCGCCTGCATGTCGATAAACTTTATTTCTTCGTCTCCACCACCACCACCCTTTTTCGCGTCCGGCGGTTTGCTTCTGCCGTCTTTTTCAACATTTAACTTATAATATTGAGAAAAGCGCTTGCAAGGTTTCGGATTTGCACAACCTCCCGGACACAAATGATTTTGATTGCCGTATAAGAATCTTTCGTGAATATTAAGCGAATCGCAATCAAATATCATTTGAGGTACATAGATATCGTCAACTGGCTCGTCCTCTCCAGCCAAAGCACAACCGACATTATTGGACCTCAAAATATACTTAATCAGTCCTTCTTTTATTAGTTCCCTGCAAAAAAAAAAACACAAATAAAAATGTAGAACGAGTCAAAAATATTTAAAATGTTCAACAGTGCGAAACGTATCCTCACCATCTTTTATGACATTCATTTACGAGACATTTTCCACCTTCAGCGAGAAACTTGTTAGTACAACATTCTCGCATCAAGTAATCGTCAATCTCTTTTGTAAAAGAAACTTCATTGGTATCGGAAGAAACAATGTTGGTGGTCATGATGGATGTTCCAAACGAATTCGCAAGATCAGAGTCCTTAGATTCGGTTAAGCTTGTGACACAGTTAGAACTGATGCCCGATTTTACTGTATCGCCAATGGTTGGACTTCTAGAGGGCATCTTAAGTACGCTACGGAGATCTGTCGAAGTCAATATTTTCTTAAACTGCAACAGCATTTCTTTTTCTTCCAACGACAACGTCGATTCATATGACAACTCCTCTAAAGAAATCAACTCTTCACTCTTCATATTAGATAACTCTGCCGAACATGAGCTTCCCGTAAGTGCCTACGATAAAAAATAAAAATAAATAAAACCGATACCTATGAGATGAGATAATGTATAAAATTATCATTACACACATGTAATATATCTTCATGTTTTATTTTCAGATTGTGAGGATCGCTATAAACTTCTTCAGCCTGAGATGAAAATAATGGCAGTAAAAATTGTGCCATTTGTTGTGGTTCTATTTTTTCATTAAAACTTGTATGCACCTGAAAGAAAAGCACATTAAAAAAAAATGCATTTAACATAACGCGTATTAGGTTTTTGACATCCGAATATACTAACTCGATGCATTTTCGACCTTTTTGGAGATATGTGATGACTCGAAAATGCAGACGACAATGCAGCTACCTTTAACGCATCGACCGGATAATCTATTGTTACAAAAACACACGTTAGACAAAATTGACCATAAAACACGACGTATGCAATGAAAGTAATAAAAAAAAATACCATCGTTGAGATCGTCTTCATCTTCAGATTGCACACTGGTGTTGTGAACAACCTCGTTATTCTCGTCGTCTTCAAAGGAACTCGTGGAGCAATTTGAAGAAGTCGATGAAGAAGAATCTTCGATTCTCAGGTCATACGCTGTTTGACTAATTATATCCAGTACGCTTGGATCCCCTGACTCTACACAACTCAACGCATCAATTGCACAGGCTATGTCAAACTGAAATTTTTTAAGGATCGTTATTATACATAAATGATGCGAAATAATAATTTATTGTAAAATTCTATATATGTTAAATGGTGTCAGAGAGTATTGATGTATTTGAGTGAATCTGTAAGAGTGGGAAAGATGAAGATGAAGTGAATTGCACAATTTATTAAATTTTAATAAACACGCGAAAGTTATTAACATATTTGTAATAGTATAAAATTAGATAAACTATAAATTTAATGAGATTTAACGAGTTGGTAAAATGGACTATATGGTTTCTAACAATACTAGAATTAAAGATTAGATTCGTATATTTAAAAATTTTATTTTGATTTCGATTCCTATTACAATTTTAGTTCTGATTGCGATTCTGATTTCGATTGCTATTCCGATTCCTGATTTATATTTCAGTCTTGATTCTCGATGTCTATCTCAGTTCCAGTTCTGACTTTGGTTATAATTATGATGACAATTATTGTTGTTTTATAATATTATACATATTATAATTTATTTTAAAGTATCAATTATTTTTCCGAAATCACCCATTGAAATTTCAACGGGCACAACATTAGTTATTTATATATGTTGTTAATGAGAGCTTAATCTGTTTAAATTAATTGAAAAGAAAATAAGTATTAGGTTTGCTTAGTTTTACAATTTATAATATTATATTTATAGTTTAAAGAATTTAAAGAACATTTCGAATAACGCTATTATATATTTTTATCATAAAAAGAGTATTGAAAATGAAAAAAGAATATTTAAAATCGCGAATTTAATTTGGAAATGTCAGAGCTCTTCACGTTTGTGAGGATATTGATATAAAACAAATGTCACATTACATTTTAATTTCCGAGCGCACTATTGAGAGAATTGAGAGATTCGTATAATCTCGAACGCCCTTAAAATTAATTAGGTCACATTTTTCAAAAATTTAACTTCAAAATTGTGAAAAAATTTTAATCAACATAAGAATAAGATCAATATGAAGTGTTTATTTATTGAAAAATATATTTGTACTTTTGACAAACGGGCTTGGTTTTATTTGATAATCTTATATCTTATATATAAAACTGAAACAACATCTGTAATTCGTTTCTGATTGGCTGAATCGGTCAAAGACGTTCGTGATTGGTCGGTCGTTAAATTATTTTTATTTTTTCGATTCAAATAATAAATTTAATAAAAAAACAAATGAAGATTTTTTTCATGGTTTTTATTTCATCTCCATTTATCGAGCGAAGCCCGGTAGGATAACTAGTGATATATAAAGAAAATTTCGACAAAATTTTTCGACAGAAGTATGGAAGCGCTAGACATAAGACTCGGAAGTTTCCATCATATTTTGGACAACTGTGGCGAAACATATCATCAGAGTGAAATTTGAACAATTTTTATTTTTCACTTGCTGTGCTACCCGGCTTCGCTCGGTAAATGGAGATGAAATAAAAACCATAAAAAAAATCTTCATTTGTTTTTTTTTCATTAAATTTATATCATTTGAATCGAACCAAAATAATATTATTCAACGAACGACCGACCAATCACAAACGTCTTCGACCAATGCAGCCAATCAGCAATGAGTTACGGTTTTATATATATAAGATTTACGTTTTCGAAATAAAAAGCATTTTTCTTTCGGAAAAATGAAACAAAAGACCTATAGACGTGGATTTGAAATCGAAATCGACGTATGGCCAAAGAGGTCAAAGAACCGGGCATCGCCCGTACGAGATTTTTGACAGGAGCGCAAGGTGGAAAGGGTTTGACATGCGTGTGTGCGAGTGCGTGTGCGCGAGGGCGAATATGTGCGCGTGCGGGTGTGTGCGAATGTGCGGCTGAGAGAAGCCGAGATTGAGAGAACAACCTGATCCGGATCCGGATGGGGGTGGGTGTGGGTGTGGGGGCGCCTGCGAGGGCCCGGGTCGGGGTCCGGCCGAGGGTGGGGCGGGGTGCGGGAGGGGTGTCCCGCTTCGGCCCGGGAACGGCCGCGGCCCTTGTTGGAGTCGGCGCTGGCGCTGGCGCTGGCCCTGTTGGCGCTCGCGTTCGAGCCGGAGCTGGAGCTGGAGCTGGAGCTGGAGCTGGAGCCGGTGCCGGTGCCGGAGCTGGAGCCGGTGCGGCCATCGGTCGAACTCGATTGCGACTGCGACTGCGACTGCGACTGCATGGCTCGGCCGCCGGCGGCTTCGCTTCCCCGCACACCCGGTGGAGTGGGGTGGGGTGGGGTGGGGTGGGGCGGCACGGGGTGGGGCTGAGGGCTAGAGGGGCGCGTCGAGGGCGTGTCGGGGGAGAAGTCGCGGCGACACCCAATATCGACACCCAACACTCGACACTCCGCACTCCGCACTACTGGGAGCCCCCGTCGCTCGTCACTAGTCGCCCGTACCTCCTACCACTGGCAACCCAATATGGCGGCCGCCAGTGTGCCCACACTCAAATATCTCACACCGCACTCCGCTACCTATATACTATATCTATATTTAACACACCCTCCACGCGCGTCTCCTGCCCTTTCGATTCGCTTTCGATTTAAGTATGCGTTGAACCTTCAGCGCTAGGTCTGAAGCGACCGGCTTTCCCGTTCGCCTGTTATGTAATTGCATTTCCGAACGTGGAAAGCATCCTATAGAGCGGATGAAAGGTTTGGACCGTTGATGTATAATACACTAGATCCGCCCTCACGTCTTATACTGGTCTCCCTTTTGGCATATGCAAAATACATGGCGCATACACAGTTTCTCTTAGTAGGTAGGTAGGTACCGCTGCGTCGTAGGGAAAAAAACCCAACTTCCCCGGTAGCTAAACCCCCCGCACCCCTCAATTAGTGAAGACAAAATCTCCGACCAAAATCACACGTCAGGGCCCATCTTTGTATATCAATGGTTTTGATATACATAGATGGGTATTTTGTGTTTTGAAGAGGATCTTTATTGCTCGATTAATACAGGTGTATTTGTATGTACAGTGAAGTAGGTAGGGGATTCGCTGGAACGAGCCGGGTCGAGTTCCTGAAGCTCACTGGCATCTGGGGACGATGCGCTGGTTTGTAAAGGTGTTGCTGAAACAACGTGTAGCTGGGCAGGTGAGATCACGTTCTGGAAGATTCCAACGGGGTCAAGGTTTTCCTTTGTGTTCTATGTTCGATGCGCAGTTGCATATCTCCTTGGAATTTCCCGTGTACTAGTGATTGCATATCTGGATCGAGTTGAATCACCTTTATGGGTACGTTCACTCTACCGATATCTACACTCGATATTTTCCATAACCAGTTCCTAAATAGCAACCACAGGTTGCAATATGGAAACTGGATATGGAAAATTCGAGAATATCGGGTGTAGATATCGGTAGTGTGGACGTAGGCTATGGGTAAGCTGGACGAAGTATTTCGGCTAAGGCTGACTTTCGTGTACGAGAACAGGACGTGATGATGTCATTTGTACAGATTAAGTTCGATGAGGGTAATAGGTGCTATCATCGACCTAGTTTCGTATGGTACAAGTCGTGCTATATCCTTAAAATCCCAATTTTAAACCGGTCAACACTCTCTCGTTCGACTCAAAATGCAGGAACAATGTTGAAACTCTCCCTTTGATGTCGTTTCCTCGATTAAAATGGTCGATGTATTTTTAATCGAGTTCGAAACACGACGAATCTTCACATGGAGCAGTTTGTCTCCTTTGGAAAGGAATTTACATAATGTTTAATGTATTATTAATTCCTTAGGCAAGTACGCCTTTATGTGTGCATGCGTTGTTATTTATTTTGTACCTATAGATACATTGTGGTATTTGTACACGTCTATTACTGAGAGTTGTCGATCGCGCACATAATAATCATCGCCATAATAAGGAATATCTGGCACTCGAGTTCTCGTTAGTACAATATTTTGCGTGAGTAAGCTTTCAATTGGTGGGGTTTTTAGGTGCCAGATGTTCCGTGATTTTGCGATCAAAAGGTACAGAGCGTCATTTTATTAATGGATGCAGGGTATCATCATGCTATACACCTATTCACAAACAAAACACGAGCGCATTTGTTCGCGCCATCTCTCAGTAACAGACCTGTACATAGAGCAGTGGTGTGCGGTTGTTCTTGTGCAATATTACTAGACAACCATTTTGTTATCCAACGGAAGGATCTCTCAAACTGTATTCATTGGGTTTGGGATATGGTGACCTCGTGTTAGAGGGTTCAAAGGTCGTATTATTTGACCTTTTCAGCGGGCTTTAAATGCTTTGTATTTTACAAAGCAAATTCGACATACAAATGTCGAATAAATATATGTACATAAATTAGACGAACAGAAATAGAACTATTTTTGGAAATTTTGCCGTCTAAAATAATCTAAATCCAAATTTTAAACTCTTCAAGCTCGCCACTAAATCGAATCAGTGCGCTTCGTACTACCAACTTGCAATATCTCGAGACTCGTTTTCTCAACTTTTCGTCTGCTTAAAAAATGTTTTTTGTCTACATGTATGTAATAACTAGTCACCGGAGCCTGAGGGGGCCGTGTATTGTTCAAAGGTTGTAAATGCATTGTTAAAGGTTTGCCGAACAATGGATAGCACTGTGACTATCCTACCTCTAGTAATAACTTTAATATATGTATGTATATAGGAGACATTATGCATATATTTATAGATTAAGCTATTAACACACCTTTAGAACATTTAAAAATCAATTTTTACTGTATTTTTTTAATAGTTAATATTTTTCTCGTAAAATAAGTATGTAAAACATACAAACTCGGCGACGAAACACCGAAAAAGTTGGGAAAACGAGTCTTGAGATATTGCAAGTTGGCGGAACGAGGTAGACCCAAGTCGAATTCACATATGATTGATTGCAAAATGAGACTAAATCGGCAATTTATTCGAGTACAAATAAAACAAATCGAATTGGTGTACACAAATTTATTAGGAGAAAATCTTAGCATAATCACAAAAAAGAACATGGCATAATTCACACAGATAAGTATGTATGGGTGTGAAATAACTAGAGGGACAAAATTATACGTACATATATACAAAAATTGTAATAATATTAAGTATCACAAATGAATAATCATTTTCAATAAAACAAACTTAAAAATATGTATGATAGGTAACATTCGTTAAATTACAGCCATTACATTACGACATCTAATATTCACTTAAATTATTTTGTTTCAATTTCTAAAAGAAAAATTATACTCGGGTCGTTACTTAAAAATTATTACATATATGAGAAGAACACTCTCAATTAAACGTTTAAAATATACATAGTTCACGTCGAAATTTTGATTCTTTTGAATGAGTTTATTTCGTCGTTACCGTCCATAAAATCGTCGAAACTGCGCTTCATAGGCGAGGAACATTTACTTTCACTCTCGTCGCTGTCTCCCTGGGGGTTTGTATTTTCTTTTTCAGTCATCACTTCTACGTTATCTCTCATGATTACGTCCTCTACGACGACGTTCTTATTTTTAGTACTCTTGCCTTTACCTTTGTTTTTAACGGGCAATTTTACTTTTATCGGACCGTCGATTTCATCATTTTTACTCATCACCGATTCGAAATATTCCCCGATTTTATGAGACGATGAGTCGTCGACTAAAGGGAGAAGATCGGGTTCACTTGCGAGAGTTAAATCTAGTTCATTATTCTCTTCGGAATGATGGCATGGAATGTCTGGCTCCTCCAGTGGAGTTTTTACAGTATCCTCTACGTCAGATTCTCCTTCAGTGGCAATTATGTCACTGTTTTGGGGAAGAGAACTACCTATACGTAAAATAAAAAATGAGTTAGAACAATACATTCATATTGAATATAAGTGAAATAATAAAAATGTACACACTCGAAGATGGGTCACTTTGTTTGGAACCTTGGGTGTCACAGAAGAACCTGGTGATAGGAAGTTGCCATTGTGGGGTCTCACGTGGACAATAAGAATTTCCACCAGACCACGAACTTTTAGAAGCCACTGTAATTGAAAATATAAAAACCATAATTAAATCAATCTTTTTAAATCTTTAAATTTAAAACACATTTACATACCTTTAGTCCTTCCCGAACTCGATGATGGCTGCACGTTAGTTTTTTGGGCTTTAGAACTCTTTCCAAAAGAAACTGTAATAATGAATTAATCCAAAATGTTATAAAATTACAACAATCGAGATGTAACTTGAGAATATAATATACAGTAAGTTAAGCATGCTTAATATTTAAGGTAACCATATGTACTGGTTTTTAGGTATCTCTCCTGGTAAATTGTAAGATAAAACCAGTAAATTTTACTTCATTTTATTTTATTTATATAGATGGATTGAAATATTCAAAGCCTTTGGCGAAAATGATAAATATTGGCAAATTAGGAGAAAATTAACTATTCACTGGGGAAAAATACTTCTGCCCAACGATTTTCTATTTGATGAACATGTTGGTTAAATGAACAATGGTTTAAGTAATAAAACGTAATTTAATATTGAAACTATAAAACGTTTGCAAATCGTAACCAGTCTTGTGTAGAATTTTAAGAAAATGAATTTGGTTTTTCATGATTCCATGAGTCCATGATTGTGCAATATTTCTTTTTAATAATTGAAGTATTTAGAAAAATTGTCCTGGCTTTAAATTTGAAAAAAAAAATCTTATAACATGTATTTTTAAATATATGCTATGATAGGTGGTGTGTGTGTGATTCTTTATGTTGATAACTCAGCAAATTCTTTTTCCGATCTAATATAACGGAGTGATACTTCAAAATAATGAATTTCATTGTATTAAAAATGTTTGAACACAAAGCATATGGAATGATCATAACGATGTGAATGATTTAACACTGATGACGATGGATAAAATACCTTTAGCTCCTACAGATGCCTTAGTTCTAGCCATAATTACAACAAGCCACTAATAGATTAAATTAAAAATCGCGACAAGCAAAAACGGCAAGCTGTCAATATATGGCGGGTAAACGAAGCAAAAAAAGCGATGTTGTTGTTGCCATCGAATAAATTAATGATATTATATTGCCAGTACAAAAAATAATTAAATTGTTTTAATTTACCGATAGTTAAAACCAGGGCATTTTTATGCTTCAAATGAATATTCTAATTAATATAATTTGAATATAATTTTTTCCAATAAAATACTTGACAAGGAGTTCCGGTACTTAAAAAAAAACCACTGGTTAAAACTAATCTATTTCTGTTGGTTAATTTTCATAACAAAGTAATAATATAAAACGTAACTTTTTTTCTTTTTCACTATTGGGAGTTTTTTTTTTTTATAATGGGATTCAACGTTAGGCCAACACTATGACAAAACTTTATATTCAAAACATACAAGTGTCGACGAAAGTGTGCGAACAAACGGCATCGCTAGGAAAATATATACAAACAATTCATGGATATTGTAATGTGGCGGCTCGCTTATACGACATGGTCGAGTTTGGTTGCCTTCCTGCGAGTGGGGACCAACCCGGCTGGGTTCGGAGAGCTGCTACCCACTCCGTCTTCAGCTGTCATATAATAAACACGTGCATTAACATGCCAGTCGTCTCATTCGTTCATCCCCTATACTGGTGACCCCCGACATCGAGCCACGCAGCCTCGATCAATTTCAACATGCCGCTCATCCCTGCCTCGCCGAGCCAGGCGGGGAAGCTACCCGCCGCGCCCCCATCGCCATCAACACGCGTCGCGGCCCGCGGGTGACAATAAACGAGCAGACACGGCTACCTACCTATCTACCTATCGACTGGAGTCCAGCCACAACGTCGACGACAGGTGTTTTTAAAAAATGGGGGAGCAAATGAGACGACGATCTTGACAGCTGGATGTGGAGTCATGCGCGATCCACTACACATAGAACGGTCATCCAGCACCACAAGACATACACCACCTCAGCACCATCATCATCATCATCATCATCAAGGCCCCGTCCGTCCCCACGAGCGTCGTCACGCCGAGACGGGCGGTAGCGCTACAACACCTCCACGAGCCACAACGACTCACAGTCCAGCTCGGAGTATCATCAACCACATCGATGCCCCTGCCGCCCCCGCCGCCCCACCAACCGACATCAGCCTCGGAAGAGCGGCGCCGCCGCAGCATCGCATTGATCGGCGCGACCATCGGACCACCCACCGTCCTGCTCGCGACGTCACCGCCCTCGAATCTACCGACCATTCAGGGCGGTACACCTATGTACACAGCGGATGACCCACGTCAACAATTTTTTTTCTCCCCACGTAATAATTTTTTCTCTTTGTGTAACAATAATTTTTTTCTTTTGTAAAATTTGTTTCTTTGTAATTTTGGTATCGCTGATGCTGGGGGGGGAGTGATGTGGCGGCTCGCTTATACGACATGGTCGAGTTTGGTTGCCTTCCTGCGAGTGGGGACCAACCCGGCTGGGTTCGGAGAGCTGCTACCCACTCCGTCTTCAGCTGTCATATAATAAACACGTGCATTAACATGCCAGTCGTCTCATTCGTTCATCCCCTATAGTAACAAAAGAGCATGAGAGAGAATGTCCAGACCTAATGGAATTCGTGCGTAGATAATAGACACCCCGGATTTGGCCAACGCGACCCGTAATACACCCAGCCAATCGATACGCTGGATTCCTCATAGACCTGGTTGTATTAGTGTGTAGACAATAGACACCCACCCTAGATTAGGCTAACGGAACCCGTAAATCCTCAAACAGTGGATACGCTAGAGTCCTCAATAAATACGCCATATACCTGGTCGAGTTCATGCGTAAACAAAAAATACGCCAGGGTAAGCCGACCGGACCCAGACAAATGACATGCCAATGGGTTGCAGAAGCTGTTCTGTGTAACTTGTCCTTTAAAAATAGTTACACGTGGCAACAGATATTCTGGAGTGAGCGCTTGTTTCGTGTGGATCTCCTGAATCGTTGAATAAATGCTATGGTGCGACTTTGAATTTTTTGAACCCACTCGTACGCAATAATATTAAAGAAAATAGTTAGCAAAATCGATTCATATTCATTATAAACACACTTTAATATAGTGCGACGATCAATATTGTAGAATTATCATTTCACCTGGGCGAAAACAATAGACTCGCCAGGGTAGACCTTTAAGTGTTTAGACAAAATACACATTAATTGATTAGGGAAGCTATCCTGTGTAACCTGTCCTTTATAAGGAGGTCTACAAGGTAGATTAGATTATGCTGGAGTGAGCAGTAGTTTCGTGTGGACCGCTGGGATCGTTGAATAAATGCTGTGAAGCGATTTTAGCCTTTCATTTGGATCCTGAACCCACCCCTACGCAACATTATTTTTACAAAGCTTTTATATGTTTCACTTCGTTAATAGTTCAGGCAATATTCCTACATTCTTCCGACCGATTATTATGTAGTTTAGTTTGAGTTACACTTGAAATTTAATTTTCTGTATTTTTTTTTCAAATAAAAGATTAGTTATTAGGATCGATTAGTTTGAATGACGGTGTTTGGAGATAAAATGTTGTGCTCCCAGCGTGAGGAGGTGGTTCACAAAAGAATATGTCAAAATGAAAAGAGTAGCTCGCCAATAAAGTGTTTCGGCCAATAACGTCAGTGTCAAGTGTGCGGTGGCGGTGAGAGGTGCGGGACGTGGCGATGGTGATCGGGGCTGCGTCTGGTACGGGGGGTGCTCCGCCCCTCAACCCGCTGTTGCGCCCCCTGGCCGCGACCGCTGCGCCCCCTTCGCGAGCGCTGCTGCTTCCTGCGGCGCCCCCCAAACACGCACACGCAGGTTTGCTAATTACCTCTTACCTCTTACCTCTTACCTCTTACCTTACCTCTTTAGCATTGCGGATCGTCGCTTCACCCGCACCCCTCACCCACTCACACGTCATCACTACCATTTGACACTAGGCACAAACTGTCACTGTACATATTCATCATACAAAATATCACATATGCTCTGTCACGTTACTCTGATTCAACCTAGGAAGTCGAAATATACTTTCAATAATATCTATCAAAGGATGTGAATTCCAGTTTTAAATTTGATCCATTTGTAATGCTCATTTTTGACAGCTCGGTAGGTTGATTGGGTGTTACAAAATGACTGAACGAGTCTGCTTTATAAAAGTTCCACGTGTAAGAAAGATGTTGCTTTTTACCTTGTATTGTCAATACGTGAGAAATATATATGTATATGGTACATGAAACGTGGTACGCGTAACATGCAACTTTTATTGAATTATTTATGTATGATGATTGATGTCTTAACAAATGTGTCGTAATTTTATTTAAATATCATTCATTAATTTTTGATTTTGAATAAATTTTAGATCATAAAAAATATTTATTTGATTTTATAAATAATTTTGGTTGGAATTAAAAACAATATTACTCTTCATAGTAACACCTATGTATTTTCAAAATACACAAAGTCAATATAGTATTTTGTAATTTTTTTCAAATGAAAATTACTCGGATTTATTTTTTTACATTTGATTTTATAAGAATCTGTCAAAATTTGTACAAAGCTGTTTTGCCGTAAAATTCGTTTAAGAATAAAAATTGACGTATTTATTTACATACATTTCGAATATGTTTATTCATACATGTGTTTTTAAACGGAATTGTAGATGTCGTTGGAAATTGTTGCACAAAATATATATATATTCGAAACAAAATTTAAAGTGTACTTTTAAATTATTATTTCTAAAGTTCAAAATACATATAAAAATATATTATTAATAACTATCATAAAGTAACAATATAAATATGGCTCTTCAAATACTTAATTATAAAATTGTACAATAAATATTGTTCACTATTTCGTTAATATTATGCCACTCTTTGCGTTTGGTATGACGGCAACTCTCTGGAATCCCTCTTTCTCTTCACTATCCATCTTATTACTAGAATAGCGACAACGATCAGAGCAATCAAAAGAAGCACACCCAACACTATAGCCGCAATCATCGCCGGTGTAAAATATTCTAAAATCGAAGGATTAACCGTTAATGATTTCATTATTGTAAAAATAGCACTTCATTTATATTTGATGTCGTTTGAAATACGCACGAGATACATCAATGTCGTAATTCATGACATTGCCGTTGAGATCTACCGCTGACAATTGCACTTTAGAGGCACAACACGATGAAGTATACTTTGCAGACACCTCTTCTCTACCTCCGGCGTAGAAACCTGATTGATACACTATTCCTCCTGGCGACGATGCAATTCTCAACAAACCTGAATGATTTGAAATACACATACATACATATATACAATTTTTGTAATTTTTTAAGACTCATTTGTGGATTATATTTGATATAAATACCGCTGTCTGAATCTCTCGCCGTGATGTCTAATCCCCATGTCTTTTTAGAACATGAAGACGAGTCCAAATAACCCATGCAATCTCCTCTATAAGAATATTTTAAGGTGGGTTTTTTCCCGTCGTTTTCTACTCTTCGATCTGATACGACGTAAATGTAAGCGTAGATTGATGTCTGCTCAACTCCTGAAATTCAAATGCAGTTATATATTTTTTTGTTATAACAAATTCGACGAACAATTGTATTGTAACTTACCGCTTGCAGTGAATTTTATAGCATCTCGTATATTATTGTCAGCCGATGAAGTAATCCCAATAGTTACCACTACGTTTAAAGTTTGCTTTCCGCTGATCCATTGCCTTAAATTAAATATTGAATATTTAGCAATATATATAATACATACAGCCTGATCTCGTTATTGCGAATTTAAAACACATAATCAACAACATAGTTTTTCAGTGGTTAGCGTATAATGCTATCAACTGAGGGGTCATGGGTTCAATCCCCGGTCTGGTGTTGCTGGCCAGACCTTGAATATATTTTATTTTAATTTTTAATTATATATAGATAGCCCCAATGCGCCTTCCTGGCCATAAACATTGTACATTTGGTACAAGTATTATACAAAGTAAATACATATCAACTACCCACAGAGACATTTATGGTCAATTTTTTTAATTTGTAGCATTTTATACAATTCAGCGAAATTTGAGATTGCTGAAAGCTCGAGATTTGCGAGAATATGGGTAAGTTTGCCAATTTGTTGGAACCGTTTCAATGAAAATCGGATAAATTGGCAAACTCTGATAGGAAACGATCGATGTAGAGTCTCATATCCAAGGTCTGGTCAACAGAAACCAGTAGAATTTGAACCTTGTGACCACTTTGTTCAAAGCATTATATGCCATTGGTCTATTCTGCTGGTTATGTGATTTCAGTTCGATCGTTTCCTATTAGAGTTTGCCAATTTGTCTAATTTAATTGTTGAAACGGTTCCAAACAAATTGGCAACCTATCCTCATTTGTCGCCGTTATTTGAATATAATTTCAAATTTATAAAAATATTGTTATAAATTTATATAAAATACATATTTAGATATTTAGCAATAGGTGTCGCCTTGGGGCAAAACCCGTTACGACACCATTGTAAATATAATTTTTAAAAAATACTTGGCTTTATTAAAAATTCATTTATAATAAAATTGGGAAAAAATATTTAACTTCTATTAAGTTATTTTGCTCTTTAATGTGCAAAAATTTTGTTAGACTGTTCATTTCGTTATTCTGGTATTCGATAAATTGATTTGTAATTAAATTTAAAATTGAAAATATTTCTAAAAAATAGTTTAATCTTTCATTTTCAATACTTCTTCAAACACTTCATATATTTATTAATTCTTACGATTGAGGATTCATTGTTCGAAGAAAATATTGTTCATCCTTTGCTCCAAATCTGTAGAATACGGCTTTATCTCTGTTGTTTGTGATCTCATAATGTATCTAAAGAAATTAAATCAAAACAATTCAATCAGCCAAGCTTCTTTGCATACGTATGAGAATAAATTGTTTGATTTGGTCTGTTACATACTTGCATTTGAGCTCCCGGCGCTCCGTACAATCTGGTCGCTCCTCCAATTTGAATGGTAGTCAAAGGAAGACCATCAGCAGTCGTCACCTGTTATAAAAATCATAATTGCTATTTATTTTTGTTATTATTTTGTTGTCGGTGGCAACATAATTATTCTAGTCTTTTATATACTTCAGTTGAACGTGCTATATCTTTATTAGTTGAATTGTCTGTACTCCTCGCTGATTGTATGTCTGAAAATCCTCGTCCGATTCCCTCCGATTCTATTTCAGTCCCGTCCACGATTTTACCCAATTTTTCTTCGACTGGGGTGTTGTCGTCGTACGGAACCGTTAATTCTTGCGACATCCTTACGAATGAATCGCCTGCAATCGAACGATCATTGTTAGATTTAAGCATACATAATTACATAATATAGGTATTAAATATAATATAAATATTACCATTATTGTTTCGTCCGGTGATTTGCACGTAGAATGAACGATCTTTTGGAACGTCTGACGGCAATGGTACAATCTTCGAACTTATACCAGCGTCGAACGCTTTCAACGATTCTATTTCAGTAGCATCATTTTCCATTTCACTATCTTGATATCTGTAAGCAAACGAAAACGATTACTTTTCAATTTGTTGAATTCTAATGAGAAATCTTTTGACACGTTCAATTTGTTCAAAAAAATCAAATCAACTTACTTATAAGATGATAATTTTGCTATCTTTTGTCCGTGCGGGTCTACTAAAATGGCTTCACGTACAGATTTCACCGTCCCGCCTATTGCTATCTTCAGATTCTTCTCTCCGGTTTTCAACCCTGGAAGATTTTACATTTGTATATGAAATGTCAACATGTTTGTTACAATGCTATTGTTGTATGCAAAGTACACTTGTAAGATATAACGTCGTATACGACACCGTCATCGTCATCATCATGGAATAACAATTTTGTATTTGTTAATAACACCCTACATTTAATCACATTATAGGATGTAAAGGTCATGGTTGTATTTCATCAAAAGTGACATTTGTACGTTGATCTCGTGTTTTTTCGCCTCAAAGAGGACAAAGCAATGTGTCATTAATGTAAAAACATCGATGTAATCTGTTGAGCAATTATTTCTATTTATAAATGAGTCACTAGTATCCAATGTAATGAAAGATTCGATTAATTTCTGCGATTCGTATGGTGGTTTATATTGTTTCAAAGTGTGCATGTGTACTGAAGATTGCTGCAATCACTCTCGGTGATGATAGCTAGACGTTTTGTTGTATCGTCGGTGTGCGGCTGCATCACGGCACAGCGTCAGTTCAACTCCGTTGGTCATCCCAGCATATCTTAGCAATAATAATTGACGCTAGAGCACACGCACACCGTGTCGCGATACTGAATACGACCTTTGGTCGTTCTGGCCTCGCTTGTTTTAGTTTTATTGTCGTTTCCGTCGGATTTAGGCGTGTTTCGGGATCCCTGCCGAATATTACCCCGTAAAGTAGGAATAAACTTTTGACAACACTTCATACATCCGCGTGCACGCTTATTGCATTACATGTATAATATGAAATAGCAGTGCATCAATATAAAAGTTTCACAAGAAAGTTATTTCAAAATTTTTTCAAATATCAATACTTTGAGTCTTTCTACAGTTTATAATATGATTAGTTAGATTGGTGATTGAATTATTAAATGATCGTTGACTTAACTTTTGTCTAGTTATTCATATGCATGCATACATTACTTATGTATGTATATAAAGATGTGTAAGAACTGGTTTTTTAATATAATTTACAAATTGGTTGCTAATTTCTGACCGGTTCAAGTGATCTTATTGCACATATGTATATGTAAAAGTGTGACGTATGTATGTATTTAAATAATAATTATAGTTCGTTTATTATTTTTATTATTGAAAGTATGTGCATAGGTATGCTTTAAGGTCCATTCATACTATCGCCACGTTCCGGCAACTGCATGTATCCAGCAGTAACCAACTCGTTTTATTGTTTTAGGTTAAAGTTTCATAATAAAGCTTTTCGACCAATAAAAAAAAGAGATTTAAAGTATACTTATTGCAAAAACTACTGAAATATACATATGTATGTGAGATAGCATTAAGCCGAAAAGTCATTTTTTGAAGATAATATCACTCGGGTGAGATTAACACATTGCCAAACGTCCGTCACGTTTCTCATTATGAGCTCTGTAAAGGTTTATTCATAATAGCACATATCGTATCGGTAACTGCATGAAAAGTATTTTTTCGTACATTTTATATGGACACATTCATGTCTGACGTGGCGTAGACGTAACAACATCAGTTGTCAAAAGCTATTCATACTATACAGCAGTACATGTCGCCGTAGCGTATCAATCAAAACTGGTTTTCTTTGGCCACTGTGGAAATATTCACGCATGATGTGACGTCATAGTAGCTAGTGCGCATATGAATATTTTCGGAACCGTCGTCATATTGCTACTAAATTGACTCGACGATACGATTTTAAGTTAAAACCAGTCAGTCGATTTTGCCGTGCAATCGGACAAAACTTGTCTGAACGTGCGTTGCTGTATAGTATGAATAGAAACTGTTAGTTATCAGTTTACGCAAGCTGCCGTGCTGTGTTGTAACCGTGAACTGCTGGATAGTATGAATAGAATTTGATTGTGCATCAATTTTTGCTTTATTTGCTTGCGTCGTGTGGAAATATTCACACACGACGTGACGTCAACGAAGCTAGTACGAATATGTATATTTTCGGAAACGTCATATTGCGACTAAATTGACTCGAAGATACGATTTTAAGTTAAGACAAGTAAGCCGTTTTTGCCATGCAGTCGGACAAAACTTGACTGAACGTGCGTTGCTGTATAGTATTAATAGAAACAGTCGTTTATGTAAGCTGCCGTGCCGTGTTGTAGCCGTGAACTGCCGGATAGTATGAATAGAACTTGATTGTGTATAAATTTTTGCTTTATTTTTCAATAGTACGCCGATCCTAATCGACATAATTGTTTTATGTGTTTTTATGCAGATATTTCATGGCCGACCGGTCGTCATTATATTATGTTTGTTGTTTTTTTTTAATCCACTCTGTCCAAAATCATATTTTTGCAGACGTTTTGTGATGTGAAATAAAACGATGAGAACAAAAAAAAAAAAAAACCCGAAATTGATTACAATATTCAGTCGAATGTATGCGTGTGTAAAAAACGAACCATATAATATTTATGATTTTCGAGTCTAGATTAGTATTCGTGCGCACAATAATAATATAATAACAATATTTAGCGTTGCCCTTCGGAACGTCGAACTTATTTTTCATCACTTGGCATCCAAAATTTTATTTCGTCATAGTCTATAGATGTGGTTTTAAATATCACAAGTCGATAGACAGCTCGGATGCGCAAACGTTCCGCGTTCCTCTGGCGATCGTTTCCGCGATAGAAAAATCTCTAGAAAGACTAGAGATTTATTTATATTCTGCGTTCCGTTTCGTCGATTTTGCATTGGCCGGTTTCTAATGTAGTAGATTGCGTTTTTTCGTTTTGCAAAAGCGTCAACGGAAATGTGCAATCGTTGTAATAAGACAGTGCGTCGGTAGATGGTGCAACAATGTCCATTTTCCATGTTTATTCGGTGAGTATTCATTGCTTTTTATTATTATTATATTATAACGAAACTTGCATACATAAATTTCCAATGTATGTTTGTATGTATATAGGTGTTTATTGACTATGATTGTTTACTGTAGATAAATACAATATTGCCTGTGTAAATAAGTAATGATGATATTGGATGGATTAACCTTTGATATTTGATCTAGTTAAGATTTTTTTTTGTTCATATCATATATATTTTTTATCTACAGAAGTATTTTGATTTTTATTTATTTTTTAATTAAGATTAATAAAATAGTTAAAAATTTTGAACTGATTATATTATCGATATAAAGAATCAAATACATACTCATATGTATGTAATAACATATAATCCAGATTACTCAAAATGTATATGTGGAAATATATGTAGTATCTATTGTTTCAAGGTTTAATAACATTACATCACCGCACTTACTCAAATGTATCACTGAAAGTGATACATTTTAATTTTTTCCATAACCAGTTTCATTTTAAAATTTAGAGTGAGGTATGATTAGGGATTGCAATTTACCGTCAAATTTCGTTTACCGGTAATCGGTAAATAATGTCTCCCATTAACGGTTTACCGGTTTTTACAGGTAAATGAAAAAAAAATGTGGATTAGATAACTGTATGTGGCTATTTTTCCTTAAAACGTTAACCTAGATTGAACCGAAAATAATTAAAAAAAAAACTCGGGTGAATAATGTCATATAAATACACAAAGTGCATTCGTAAACATTAATTATCGCATCGACTTTTATTACGACTTGGTTGGTCTGTGTTGCCACTCTTAAGCATGCATCAGTGTAGCTACTCTTACGAATACTGCAAGAGAACCGTCAAAAAGGCTCTCTACTCGCTACGACTTATTACAATGAGTTACTATTAATATGTATGTTATCAATGTAAAGAACTTCAAGTTCTGTACTATAATAAATAAGAGAGAAATATTATGAGTTTGCTGCTTTGGATACTTTTTTTAATCATTTTGGACGTTTAATACTGAAAATAAACAAATTCCATACTACACAATACGCCATTTGCATCGATTTTAATGCAATATTATACTATAATATATTTACCGGTAACTCGGTAAACCGGTAATTCAATCCCTAGGAGTGTATTTATTTAAAAAAAGAAAAATGAACTAATGACGTTAAGCTAATATCCTCGCATACTACATATGTATCTTCTTAAAATAAACTAAATATAATACGAATTGAACTAACAACGTATTGTTCAAGAATTTTTGTACTGAATAACCTCTATTAGAAACTGTTCATATCAAATTCCAGGCCTACCTCAAATCACCAGCTGATTGTGACGTAATTTACTATCACGTCATTAATACAATAATCTCAAACGCTATTTTATTAGTTGGAAATTTGGTTGATAGTTCTTGGAACAGGACTTTCTTTACTGCTAATGGCGACGGCCTCTTAAGGGCGCGAGTAACACAGAGAGGCACATGGCATGTGTGCGTGTTTATTTTTAGATAGTTTTGCACACGAACAAACAATGCTAGCACGCATAATCTATGCTATGGCATCTAGGCCTAAAATCCTTGTATCGACATAGGTTTGACTTGACAGTGATCAATAACGATGATTCCCATATTTGAAGAAATGTGGGAGAAACTTGTCGAAAAAAACACGTGTGGACTTTTCACCACGGGAGGCCAAGAACGCGCCCGTGCCGTTTGATTAAATGTGTATACGCCTTGAAGGCTCGTTTATACCGGTACACAGCAAAATGAAAAATATTATTGAGCACATTATGTATGGACAAATTCATATGCTCCGTAAAGTGCTAATGACATATCCAAAACAACAGTAACCGACACGATCTATTCATATTAAACAGCAGTATATGTCATCGAAACTTATCAAGCAGGACCAATTTTATTTGGCTACTGCTAAAGAAAGTGCTGCTATGTGTAAATGAATGCTTTCGGAAACGTCATATTGTGTCAATATTGACTCGACGATATTACGCAAGCAATATTACGCCGTATTGTCGTGTATATGTAGACCGATTTTGGCTTGCACTCTGCCGATTTTATCTGAATGTGCGCTGGTGTATAGTATGAATAGACGTAGTCTTTTCCGTGCACTACTGTACCGGACTGCTACCTTGCAGCGCTGGATAGTATGAATAGACCGTAAAACGTGCAGTTTATTGAATTTTTGGACTTATTAACGAATTGTTATTATTCAGTTATCATACTATCAAAATTTGTCGCATTGATTTATGTCAACGAATTCGTTATTCAACCCATTATCCTCATTTTCCTATACAAAAAAAAACATGTTTTTTCAAAAATATGGCATAAAATAAGCTCATTCATAATATCATACCAGTATATTGTGTGAATAGTTTAGCAGAGACTTGTATAGTCGTTTCAGCGTCGGCTTGCACGTCGAACGTTCTAGTGTCACTTCCTTTGACTGTCAGCCTCCAAACACCGTTTTGTGGTCCAGATTCCAAAATTCTGGTTTTTTCTGTACCATTCTCTTCTTGAGATCTGTTTGAGAATTGACAAAAAAAAAAAAAACTACAACATGTATACTAATGAAACGGCCGCTTAATCATACCGTTTTACGGATCGTGTGCTTTGCCCAATTTATTAAATCAACCTTTCTACAATGTACGACTCTCGTCCAAATCCGTACCCAAGCACATTCATCACGCGAATTTGGAAGAACATGATTTGAATGTGAAATATGGCTGTAAGAGTTGACACCATTTTTTTTTTCAATATACATACGTCAATATTTCAGATACTATTATTTATGTATGTATCTCGTCGGGGAATCTCCGATCAGGTTTTCCCGGTTTCTTTTATTGTGGTTGCTATTGAAACCCCCCCACAAAAAGTGTGGATGAATAAATGTATCCCCATAGCTTGTATGTATATACATATTCCAAAATTTTAGATCCGACCGGATTTACAGAGGACGAAAGGTCTTGGAAGATTTTAAAGTTTTATGTGCATTTTATTATACCCGTTCACTTCTTTTTCTGGATCGCTTATCTTCTCCACGTTGTCCAATATCATGACTAAACGAGCTGCCGCTGTCGGACTCAAAGATAGTATTTCTGAGCCTTCGGAAAATTCCGACACGGATGCCTTTTCGAGTAGGTTGATGTTGTGATCTGAAAAGTAAAATTTATATATTATATTTTTAGCATATTTAAAGTTTTTTTTAAAATTTTGATTATGTCGGCACTCAATTTGATATGTTGGGTGCCGGTAGACAATTTGTGGAGATGGCATTAGAATGGAATTCCAAGGGATGCTGTGTCATGTAACATATCAGACAACTTATTTTTTTTTTTTGAACTTTATGTTGCATTCTCTTGCTCCCTTTCTAATTTAGTTGCTCGGAGGCATTTTATATAAATATTGCTACTTCACCATGACAAAAGTTTTCAGTAGTTGCCTGTTACTACCTGAAAGGGACAGGTGATATAAAAGGAAGGAATATTTTAATGACTGGGGATGTTCTTTTGTGCTTGGAAACTAAATCAAGTTATATGAGAGGATTGTTATTTTGATAAAATTTACGTCTTCAATCAGTTTTCATTGTCTTCTAGAATATACGAAAGGGATGTTAGTTTAGTAGACAGGGCCGGCTCAAAGTTGCAGCAGACTATGCACGTGCCTAGGGGCGCTGCGAGCCGTCCCCATTTTTTCTTTTAGTTGATTAAATTGAAAAAAGTTGCTTTAGCTTTGAACTTTTATATTCAACTTTATTTAAAACATTTTATATTCAATTTTATTTTTCTACTCGAAGTAACAATACTGATTTTAAAATATAATTTACGAGGAACGCAGGAAGTTGACTGTCAAATATCAACGACTCGAATAAAACTTGTAAAACAAAAAGCTGTAATTTGGAATTGTATTTTATATAAAATACCGCTAAAACATATGTATATATCAGGGATGGATTTGCTAATTAATTAACTAATATGATTAACTAATCATATTCGGAAGAAGAAATGGTCACTCTTCATATACAACTTTTCAATTCATTGTTGAATATAAATTAATGTCTTCATTACCGAAGTTATCCGTATTTTATTAATTTTTATACATACAACGTGCCTATTTTGAATAAAAAACTTATATTAAATATTTCAAATAATGTAATATTTCCAGGATTTCCATGAAATTTATTGTTTAAAAATTTAAGGGGGGAGGGAGCGCTGAAAGCAATCTTGTATTAAGTCATCTTTGATGACAGTTCAGTTCAGGTTGACAATCACGTGGCAACTGAAAGTACATGAATACGTCCGAATTGTCACCTCAGGCACTTTTCATTACCATATGACTGACATACGACTATACGAAATAGTTATTACAACAGTGACAGCCAGGACAAGCCAGCTTATACATACATAGATCTGTCAGTTTGGAAAATATATGGTAAATTAGACTCGAGTCTCCAGCCAATTGACGTTTACATGTTCCGATCAAATCACGTACTATATGACTATTATGCATACATCAACTCTGAGAATTACTGGCGTATATACAGCTGGTGGTTTGAGTTGGATTTAACATTCATACATTTTCGTCTACGACATGTTCTAATACGGCACTTTATTGTGATAAAACCGGTCATAAAAAAACTAGTCATCGAAATTTGCGATCATAGAAAAAAGCAGTCAATTTTTCTGTGCTTTTCGGATTTAAAATGTGGTCTAATGAAATCGCAGACTGCTTGGCTTTGTTCCAATTTATCAACTTTGATTTGTATTCCTAGTAACATTGTTTTCTTCTCCTGTGGCGCGCACCAATTTTATGGTTTCTTCGCCTGTTGCAAGGGGGGTCAAGCTCCTCAACCAGATTTATGTTAACTTGCATTTGCTTAATCTAAAATAATCTGATCTGGTTGAGGGATTGTTTAATTTGACATCGTAACGTATTCTATTAGATTCCCGGAAGAATGCACTGAATAGTGGCGCGGTTTTGAGCAATTATAATTTTAAATTCGAATTCCATAAAAAAGGGCTAACTCTCTTGAATAACTACAAATACCCATTGACGCTTTTTTGTGGAATTCTATTGCGTTAGTTCTTCTTGAGCAGTTTTGAAATTTTGGATGTCTCGGGAGTGCGGCTCTCTTGAGTACATTTATCCGATCACCATTCTATTGTTGTATTTCTTTATACTTATGTTTATTTTCTCATTATTGTATCCTTTTTTCTATTTATTTGGTTTTTATTAGGTTCACTCTGTTAGTTCAGTGACACTCGTGTCCGTCCAAAATTTGTGATCTCATTTTGAACCACTTCCAATTTTCTGGTCGCTTTGATATCTTACAGAAATACAGTAGAACCTCGATTATCCGGATTGTTAAAAACTAAAACAAATTTTACGATTTTGCTGCTTTGAAATTCATAGTATAAAAATTCGAAAATAAGACGAAATGAAGATGAGAAATAAGAGAAATGAGCCAGATGTCTTCAAAATTCAATACTCAAAGGAAGTTACAATATTCATTTTTAATATTACAAATATGAAAAAAAAAAAACAAAAAGAAAACATGTTGTATTATCATTATAAGACAAATTAGATATAATCAATGCTTTAAAATGCGGTGTATTTGGACATTTTTTGTCAAATAAATATGATGTTGGAACATCAACGATCTCGGATATAAAAAAACAAAGTGGAAAAATTATGAATTTTACTGATTCTTTAATGTCAGAAGAAGTGGAAGCTTAGAACGTAAGGTTATGAAAAAATCAGGAAATGACGAAGTCGAAGTGAGTGTATTTTTATGTGGTTCATTCAAAGACGATCGTATGGAGAGCCAATATCTGGTCCATTATTGTATCAAAAGTATTCGCGATTTGGCAGCTTCAAAAAGAACAGCTAACTTTGAACAAAAATCCATAATTGAATTTCTTAAGAAAGAATAATTTAATATCGATCATCATGTTAGTATATATTTAAGTATAGACAAATAAAAAAATTCAGATTCATACTGAACGTACACGTCTTTCCCTGTCAATTTTGATTTTTTCGATTATCCGGACTACCTGTATCCCAAATTATTCCGGATAGTTGAGGTTCTACTGTACTAATATTGAAGTAAGCTAATGTCTCCGACATAAAGCTAAAAGACTTTAATCATTAAAATTTACATCGTAATATTGTGTCAGATCGTAGCGATGACAGCTAACTATCCAAACGTGGCTTTCTACCGCCCCTTCACAACTCACTTAGACAATGGCCAAAGCTATTTTTTTCATTAATTGGTTTTGTTTAGACAATCTCTAATAATTAAAAGAAATTATATATGTTTTTTTGATATTCGCAATTTTCCGTGGCTAAGTCTTTGGTTAGGTTTTTCGTCACTGGTTTTCATCCAATCACCATACTAGCTGAATTGCCCGGCGTTGCTCAGGCGGGTAAACATTTGAAAAAAAAATGCAGTTAATATTTATATAGAAAAAGTATGTATTATAGATACCTGATGGAGTGTATAGGATTGCCCTTTCAGGATTTCCCGTGATGGAAATCGTCAATGTCTTGATGCTGGAATCGATCGCCAAAGCGATCGTCTGCAATCCGGTCAGGCCTTTTCTCAGCATTATGGTTTGCTGTAAAAATTGCAATAAATTGCCGCATTATTACACAATACTCCATTTACAAGACAATACATGTTTTTCATACGTAGTTTGTTTTGTTCAAAACGCTTTACCGCAATTTCGATATACTACTTACATCACACGCATGTAATTTTCATAAAGGCGCATATAATAGATATGTATACCAGTTTTTGTTTTTTGTTTTTCAGTTTATTATTATGTTAATTTCGAATTTGCTTGGGCCCGCCATGGTTATGCGTACGCGTGCGACAATTCATTCAAAAGTCAGCGATCTGCGCTTCTCAACAGCGGGCTCGCGATCTCACATCGAATGGTTGATCATTTCTGCTCGCAAAGACGTAAAAAAATTACGAATATTTAATACACGTACATTTTTCCGTCGATCGACTAGACGCAATTTACATGTCGGGATTGTGTACGTGGTGAATTTCAAAGTGTCGTTTGATTTATTTATATATATTATTTGTGTTGGAATTTCAAACGAAACGTTTTTGTTTTGTCGCGTGTGCGGAATACGAAACGATTCGAAGAATTTTGTCGGAAAATTTGACCGTTTTGTGTGAGACCTACCTGATCGTCGAACGTCACTTCCTCGTCGTTGTTCTCCTCCGAGGCGTCGTAGTAGACGTCTAGAGCTCTCAAGTTTCTCAAGTGTTGGGGCTGTTGGGCTGCCAAGACGACACTAGCGCCCCCAGAGGCTCTTGCTACGGTGCCTCGTATTGAGGAACGGGTTGCACAGCCGTCATCTCCGCATACTGCATACAACTGAAATCAAAATATATATATGTATGTAAAATCTGCTTAAATTCGTCTGCGGCGCATTTTTTTCCCGTGAAAATGGCTGCTACAGCACGGCAAAAGTTTTATCTGCTGGCGGAATTTAGATGATCATAATATTCAAATCGACCGTCTCCTGTCAAAGTTTGCTCATTTCACCCAAGTTGATCGCTTTTATTTTTTACATTTTTTTTTTACTATTTCACTTAACCTTTCCCTTACGGTGGCAAAAACATCCGCGCGCTCCGATGTTATGTATTTTGTACACATACATTGACGTAATTCATAATTATATTACGGAGGAATACAAAAATTCTGAACCTCGTATCTATTACATTTCATATCGATATTCCCATTATTAGAGTCGAGTTGTAGTAAATACATAGCACAGGGGAGGAAAGGTTAATATGCAATTGCATAGTGTGTGCGAACATTTGACCGAATGCACTTGAACGACAGACTTTTCACCGAATGGATTTTTAACCAGCAGTGTGGACTAGTAGTTAGTATATTATGCTTTCGAGCGGATTGTCGCGGTTCGATTCCCATTAGTAGTTGTTTGTCAGACGTTGGTTTGTGACTCCAGGTCGATCGGTTCATTTCAGAGTTTCCAATTTTTGTGATTTTCATTGAAACGGTTCCTGTAAATTGGTAACTCCTTACCAATCTCTCTTGAAAATCTCAAGTTATTCAGCGTCTTGAGGTTCGCCAATTTCTATAGTAAAATGCTGCAAAAATTAATTCACAGATGTCACTGTGGATGATGTTTGTATGAATTCGCATTGTATAAAAATGTTTGTATTAATTGTATTGTATATGTATTAGTACACTCGTCGCTTTGGAGCGATCTATAAAGGCGAGTGTACATGTTTGATTAAAATAAAAATTCGGCCGAATGGACTTTCAGCCGAACATGGAATTTTTAACTATTTAAATTTATTCTGATGCGATAAAACGATAAATAAAATATCGTTGCTGATTATTTTTTATTTATCCCTTTTTTATATTAGAAATAAATTTAAACAATTAAAATTTCATTCGGCCAAATGTCTGCCAGGTTGAATGTCCGTTCGGCTTGACCTCTGTCGACGAAGTGTTCATTCGGTCAAATGTCTGTTAACCTTTCATAGTTACATTTGGAGTAAAGTTGTAATAAAAAACGTAAACATTTTTTTGTTCAATTGACTCCCCCTCCCTTCGCCCTTACGATAAATTTCGATGTTGTCAATTTTATTGTAATTATAAGCACCGTTATACAAAAATTTTCAACTGCAGTGCATTTTTATAAAACTCTTACTCATTTGTATGTTAAGGTGGCCCCTATGCTCACCTCGAAACATTTTTAAATAATCCTTGGGAAAAACATTTTAAAAAGTCCCAATTGTCACTTTTGACTCATCCGTAATATGAATAGTACTTACTTTGATCCTTTTGGATAGCAAAGTCCTCGCAAGTATCCTGTCTTCGCCATCGCTCTTTTCGACACCTTTTTGCTTATTGCTGAATAGGAAAATAGCACTATCGTATGGCAACAATCGTGAAGCTTTCAGAAGTGCTTGCAAAGGTCTTCCACTCCCCTATTCAAAGTATTATAAATGTTATATTAAATATGCAATGATTCAAAATGAATCGTGTGTACAGTATCACTCACCTTCGATGGCTTCAAACCCGACAGTGCCTTTTTGAACGATTTGATCTCAAAGTCCACCTGTTGAGGATTGGACGCTTTGTGGTGTGACATCCATGCGATTTCTGTAATCATGAATAAAACGTATAGTATTAGATAAAGTATTGTGATATGTGTTGTTTTTTTTTTATAACATATTAAAATTTCAACAAGCCGGAAACGCCATTTTATATAAACGAGATCCTTTTTTATTTCTCTTTTCACACTTTGAGGAACAGTTCACGTTTGTAATCGGTGAAATTACTAAAAACCTGTTCGTCGAAGATGCTTATAGTGAAATAATAATGCAATAAATCGAAAACACGTTTATTACGCTACTGTCGAACGCGCTCGCTCGTATCGAGACGATCAGCTTAAATGGCAACCCTTCAAAGTTCGTACGAAACTTGGAAAGAGTGTCACGAATGCGTTATATAAACAAAAAATTTCAAATTGAATTTATTACAACGTCCGTTTGGGAAATACATGCATAATATATTCAATTTTATACCCACTAACATACTGCCCGTTGACGATCAACGATTTAATTTTAACTTGTTCGACTTTTCGTTGACGTTATGTCTGTATATAATTGCATACACCGACAGGCAGAACCTCTTTCGTATATTACTATAACATTTTCGTCAAATTAGCACACTTGAGGCAAATGTGTGTGTGTATATCTATAAACGGAGTTGAACGTCTTCTTCGCGTTTCGCTCAAATGACCAGAAATTTGTAACCATTTATCTTTCTACACTTTTTTAACGAGTCGCTTTCGTACACACGTTCGCGTGTAATTCGTCAATTTTTACGCAATCAAAATTTATTAGGAAATAAAGTACACACACACACATATGTATATATAAAAAAAAATATTATATATGTATATAAAAAAAACTTGCATTGTGTCAAGTGGATATTTATAAATTTACAGTGAAAGAGAATAGCGTTGTTTTGAAGTGCATACATATGCACATTATTTATTTTTTAAAGTGTCGTTAATAACGACCATGGTCTACTAACACTATTGACCAAATACCGTATTTACTCAACAAGTCTGATTGCACTTTTTTTGTCTACACACGTGCAATCGATGTGCATTCTCGATGCGCAAGTGTGTATAACAATTTTTTATATATTATAATAATTTCACTCTGGTTTACTATTTGTACTTGTTTTCTGTCCGTTCAGACTTTCTGTCAATCGCCAAACGTGTAAATAAACATTTGTATAACTTTCCCTTTCAAATTTCACCGGTGTAAATGAAGTATAATAAAAAAAAAAACAACATGGCGTAATTGTAACCGTACTTCGATTATGGCGTATTTTTCTTTTCCGTTTTGAGCGATTGTATTACAGATATAAAAATGTATTTTGTAATGCATATATTATTTTGAACTGCGTTTTTGTACGTTCGTTATAAATGATAGGGGGTTTTATGTGCAAATTTTCATAACGTCAATAAAAATTGTTTTTATTAGTCATATTATGTCTTCTGCACGTTTTTACTTTAGCTGTATGCAAAGTGTCGATAGATAAAGCTAATTGATCGTGAGATCGATTAGCTTTAGTTCAATTTTGAATTGGTTAATCAAGTGCTTATCCTTATGCAGAACTGACGAGAAGGGTTCCGTGTAGGAGGAAATCATACTTGCTTATTAAATTAATTAAAAAAATTGCAACCAAAATATAGGTATTTTTCCAATAGTTCTGTTAGATTTTTCGCACATTAAAAATATAGATCTAAAAGATTTTTTTTTAGTTCTTCATAGGGGCCGAAATTATTTTTCCCAGAGCCCGGGATTTCTCTCGGCGGCTCTGTCCTTATGTTATATATAATATACATATTATATATGGAGATTTATAAGCTTTTTTGCCCTCTTGCTTTGAGCACTGGTGGTTTTTCAAAGAAATTGACCTTTTCTAAGAAATTATACACCCACGTATATACGATCTCTAATAATACTTACGTATGTTTCTTCGAATTTGTGAAAATGTCAATTACGTGAAATGCAAGCTAGTTGGTTAGTTCATGAATTAGTCGATTTATCTGCCGAATGCGTGAATTGCGTGCGCAGAGAGAGTGGAACTTCGCGTATTCGGCAAATAATTTGCCCGAATCATGAATTAAGCAAAAGGCTTGCATTTTTCATGAATTTGCTCATTTCACACCTCCCCTTAAAGTTTTTCCTTTTGTTTTGATTTTAATATGTATAACACCATTCAATTGATTCGCCGCAGCGTGGACTAGTTGTTAGCATATCATGCTTTCGAACGGAGTGGTCACGGTTCGATTCCCACTAGTAGCTATTGGCTAGACCTTGGCTTGTTACTCCAGGTCGATCGTTTCCTTTCAGGGTTTTCCAATGCTTCTGATTTTCATTGAAACGGTTCTTGTACATTGGCATTTCCTTTCCAATCTCTCTTGCAAATTTCAAGTTATTTAGCGTCTTGAGGTTCGCTAATTTCTATAATAAAATGCTGCGGTAATTTCTCTACAGATGTAACGGATGATGTTATAAATTTGCTGATTCTAAAAAAGCAGTAGTTGGATCTCGTTTTTTTTTATTTTTTAGTAAAATGTAATAAATATTAAATGAAAATTCTCAACTTAATTTGTATGGGGGAAATTACATAGTACAATCATAGCCTTTGAACTCTAATAGTAATATAAATTATACTGACCAATTATATTATTTATATGTACATGTATCATTGACGTATACCTAATTGGAAAAAATGAGAGATCACCCTGAGGGCAATATGTACTATGTAGATACATACATACATATGTATGTAGTTTCATTCATACATTTCCTACGTTCGCACGTAACCGTTCATAACAGTTTGCCCGCTGATTCTCAAACTTTTACGTTTCAGTATGTATTGTCAATTAATCATACATAGATTAATCTACATATTTCCATTATATTAAATAGTGACTTTTCTTGTCAACATAATCTCTATATTAATATTGATTAAAAATAAACACGCTTCATCCGGAATGAGCTGATCGATTGCCACTTCGTCCCATACTAACAAAAAAGCGCATATTATCGCATTTAAATTACACGATTGTCTTATTGTGAGGATTTGTTCAATTAATTAAATATGTATTATTTCATTATACAATTCTTGTTCGTTTTGTATAATACTATTTTTAATGGCGATGTAAAGGTTAGTACGGACAAGTATAATTAAAAGATTTAATTAGCTTGTAATATGATCGTTTATTCAAGGAAGTTATGTCCATATGTAATTACGGGCTTGTAATTGCTCTTCTTTTGCCAGCTTTAGACTATGTACATACTATATTGCTTTGAATGGTTTAAAGCTTGTAGAATATGATTTTTGAAATATATAAAAAATAAAAATCATTAATTTAAATGATTTTTATATATTAAGAAGATCTTTGATCAATGTGTTTTACCAGTGATGACGTATGGATGTGAAACTTGGACATTGAACGCCAAGTTGCTACACAAAGTCCAATGCACTAAAATAAGTATGGACCGTTGTATGCTTGACATATCGAGGAAACGGAATACGTGAGTGAGAAGTATGACAAGGGCTGTGGATATAGTGGATAGAGTTAAGAGATTGAAATGGCAATGGGCGGGCCACGCGGTTGAAGAATGGATGAAAGGTGGACAAAAGAAGTACTAGAATGGTACCCGAGAGAATGCAAAAGGGTAAAAGGAAGACCGCAGGGAATATGGGTAGACGAAATTAGGAAAATGTGTGGGGTGAGATGGATGAGAGTTAGCAAAATAGAGACTAGTGGAAGCTTGTTGGAGAAGCCTTTATCCAACAGTGGATGGCGAACGAATTGATTCGATTGACATTTTCCTTATTTTTTTGAGTAAATTTTCATTTTCAAATCACCGTTTGGAAAACGCGTAAGCAATTCCAACACGTTCACATTTGGAATAACCGATTCCTCAATCAGATTTAACGAAAACTGGTTGGTGTTTTACACAATTATGCAACACGGTGCCGAAAAGGCTTAAGGCCCTGCCTCTTTTTTTTTATTCATTTATTCATGCCTACTTATATTATCATCGACGTCACAACAACACTTTTGTTATTCCGTTGAAATGGAAACTTGTTGCTAGAGCGGCGAAGAAGATGAACCGCAAAAACCGTGGGGCAATAATAATTGTTCCCTCAAATATTTGTTGACCTGAACAACGTTAAGCCAGCTGTAGAAAAACTGGTCAAACGCACACGTGACTCGAAAATGTCGAGATGATGATGATGATGTTGCGAAAGACTTGCAATTCGGCAAACGGCTTGGCCGTCATTGAATCCGCTAATTCGGTACAAAATCCAAAATCTAAATCCTACCCATCATCATCCTTGTGTAGACTTTTCATTTTGATTTTATAAGGTCGTTGATCTGCAAGTACGTGAACTTTATATTGATTATCTGTCTAGTTTTTTTCTTCTGTTGTTATTTGAATAAAATCATCGATTAATCATCATCTTTTGTGCACGCACTGGTTCTGTTGTGCGTGACCCACTTTTTAAAATTTCATCAATGATTAATTGAAAAAATTCTGTGTTGTGATGACGATGACTCGCGAAACGTTTTCGTTTGGCGGTAATCGGTGTTTTGATTTTTTTTTATTTTTCGTAGTAAATTTTAATTCTCTGATACATCTAAGCCGCTTCTTCATTTGCATCTACGATATGTATGCAAATGTTGCGCAACATATGTGTACAAATGACAAATATAATAAATAATGACCTTTTTTATTGGCGGTTTTTGCATTCATAATAACATTGTCATTGTATAAACGTTCGCGTGTTTGAGGTTATTATGTATTTATTATCAAAATTCTGAATGGATTTCAGAAGCTCTTCTAAAGAATATTTTTTTAATACTATCAATACTAAAATACGCTTATAAAATTTTAATGAATGAAAAATGTAACTTTTCATATTAAATATAATAAAACCTCGAACAAACTCTATTGGGTTAAAAGATTTGTATATACTGAAAAGAATCATATTCGTTATAACCGATTATTTTTATGTATAACTAGACTACGAATTCTCAATAGGCCAAAATTCCTTTCCTTCCAATTTTTTTTAACGTTTTTACACAAAAAATGGTTCAGTATTTTCAATTACTTATGTCAACCATGCTTTTTTGCTCTCTTACTTTGTAAACTAATGGAGCGGTTTATTATTATTCGATAAACACTCAGCCAACGCTTAAGTCCAGTTATACGTAACTAAGAGCTGAATGAAAAAAGTGTACGTTTTGTCGGCCGAACTATTTAACTGTTATATTTTTCGAGGGATTATTATAATTCATATATTATTTTGTTGCTTTCATGTAAAATAAAATGTCTCACAATAGTATTGTCAATTACTATTTTCAACATTTTTTTTGCTTTCCTTTGTAGGATTGTCCTATAAAGCAAGACAGCAAAAAAAGAAACCATTTTTTGTGGGCAAAAGCAACTTGTCCGCCGATCTCTGGTTATAACCAGGCTTCGGCGGACGAATGCGCCAAAACGGGATCCTTTTGTCAATTTCTATTGTTAACCTTTTTTTTTTGCTCTCAAGAGAGCAAAAAAAATGTTAATAATAGAAATTGATAAAAGGATCCCATTTTTTTCTGAGCTGGCGCATTTCCGCGCCAGCTCAGAAAAAAATGATATAACATTTTTGCTCTCTAGTTATAACATTTTTTCTTTTTATTTTATATTATGCTTATTTTATCTTTGTATTTTACTTATTTCATCTTTGTTTTTCTTCTGTATCAAATGTAGGCCATTGTGGCGCATTAGGTTCTTCCTGTAATGCCACAATGGTCCAAAACTATAAATAAATAAATAACCAAGCAAGTTCATTCATCACCCAACAATGTATGTTTCCGATAAAATAAGTATATAATAAATATATATTAAAGTTGCAAAAATATACGATACATGATGTATCTACATATATAAATATGTATGTAGAAATTAATCATCGTAATTGACAAAGCGGTTTCTATTATGATTTATCATTATTAAATTGTGATGAAGGTGTTAAAATTTCACTTTCGTTTTTATTTGCCGAATCCTATGCGAGTTTAGTTATATACTGATATATTTTTAATTATATTACGATCGGCTTTAAATCATTCTTTAAATTGTCGATGAAAGTCCATGAATATGTATGAGAGTGAAACCGACTTGAATTTTGCGGCGATATGAAACGTACGTTTGAAAATTAAATTTGTTAAGAAAAAAAATTGTAAATATATATGTATATATGTATTTAAGTCGAAAACGCGTGAACATTGCACGTTTTGTCCATCTCGAAAGTTGACAAATACGCGTCGTTGTTTAGGACGCGGTGTGTGTCATCTGCGACAATGCAAACTGTAAAAGCAAATAAATCTGCCGATTGTGACTACGGAACGTGTGCCATTTGTAAAAGTTTAAATTTTCATAATGATAGCGGTACGAGAAAAGCCCGTAGACGTGAATAATGATGATCATTGGCCCGAGAGCGTGTACAATGCGACACTTGCGCATTGAAACGTACAGTGTCGATCATTGGGAATGCATCACTTTGCAGTTTTAGATTTACTTGTTTGCATAATGTTCACATATTCTGCATCCTTTTGTTGATGTGTAAAAATATACATAAATTGGCAAAAAATACACGTACATATGTACATGGTATCCGGATATGTACCCCCTGGACACATACCCCCCGGACATATACCCCCAGCCAAAAACCCCCTGGAAATTAACCCCCCCGTGCAAATAGCCCCCGCCATGGATAAAAATTGTTTAAAAATAGTAATAAATAATTAATAATAAAGTAAAGTATAATAAATAAGAATAAATTAAGTATGGTAGACCATATTCAATTTCAATTTATATACAATATTTAATTTCAATTTATTGTTGTAAATAGAATAAATATCAATTTAAAAGACTTTTAGTCACCAGTTAGCGTTTGCGTTCTGTGGTATTGAAAGTTATTAAATTTTGATAGAAGTATATATTATTATTATATTATTTTTATATTTTAAACTATCCATGATGGAATTTGTAAAATCGATAAAAGGAAAAGAAAAAGAGATTAAAATACAATTGATTTTGGAGTTTTGTATATTTTAAATTATTATTGATTACTGATTTTTTATTATTGATTATTAATTATTTATAAAGAATCTGATATATGTATTATTAATATCTGTATTTCTGAATCTATTCTTCTGGCTGAAATAAATTAGCATTGATACTGACTTTTTTTATCCTTGACGGGGGGGGAGGGGGTTAATGTCCAGGGGGTTTTTGACCGGAGGTATGTGTCCAGAAGTTAAGTGTCATAGAACCTATGTACATACATACATATATCCACTTCAAATAGCTCTAACAAGAATAATATTCTATATGGAAATATTTAATAAGTGTCTCATAATATTTATTGCCTTTTCAATTTTTTGACAAAATTGTCATGTTTATATCGAATCTTTTTCGTCACAAGCTTTTTACTAGGTTTATTCTGTTAGTTCAGTGACATTCCTGTCGTCAAAAAAATTGTGATCTGATTTTGAACCACTTCTATTCTTCAGGTCGTTGTGATATCTTACCGACATACATTTATAAAAGTTAGCCAACATTGATAAAAGTTTATTTCTCCAACATGAAGCTAGATGAGGTTATTCACTAGCGAACTCATTATAATTTACATCGGAATCTTGTGTCAGATTCAATCGATGAGAGCTAGCTATCTATACGCCTCTTTATACTAAACCTTTGCAACTCATAAAAACAGTAGTAAAGCTACTTTCTTCAGTCTCTTTTATTTTAATAGCAAATCCAAAATACGCCATCTGCTTCGATTTTTAATGTAACATTTTGTAATAATATGCCTGTATATGTACTCAATTCGCGATAAAAATGTTTCCGGTAATATCGGACCAATTTTTAAATCTAACGGTATTTTCTGGAAATTTTGTCAATTTACCGGTAAACCGATATACCAGTATTGCTATCCCTATATCTGATCAAGGGTTCCGCGACATATCACTTACGGACTTTACACTCAACGGTGTTACGCGCACGAAATTCATCGACAAATCACTCACGCGACAACTGACTCACGGCCATTACACTCACAGATAAATCACAGACTTATTGATATTTCTGACTACAAGTCAATCTTTTCCTATCAGAGTTTGCCAATTTTTCAGATTTCATTGTTGAAACGGTTCCTCCATTAAATTAGCTAAAATCCCTATCCACTATGTCGCCACTATTTGAATATGATTTATGTACATACATAATTCATAGATGTCTCGTTAATTTGGAGTTTTTCAGTGTCTCGTAGTTCAGCGATTTATGCAATAAAAATGCTGCATTGTTTGTAATTGGCCAGGAAGGCGCATTGGAGTTTACCTGCTAGGCCTTCCTGGTATATATGTATGTATATACCAGGAGTATGGCTCACTGGTGGCGTGTATGATTAGCACCAAGTGATTATTGGGTTCGAGCCCGCTATACTCCTGGTCAGACTTGGGTATTTGTGAGTCCAAGTCGATCGTTTATTATCAGAGTTTGCCAATTTTATCTGATCATTGTTGAAACGCTTCTTTAAATTTTGGAGTTCTTGTCAAGTTTTCCTGGTATATCTATGTATGTAAAATAAATATATATGTATATGTATGGATGTAAAAACGTGAAGTTGCATGTGACATGTCATCACGTCGATCTCACAGCTACCCACTCCCCTTTTGTCGGTCAATGTTGTAAATCTTATACAAAATGTAAGCAAGAACAAAAATGACGCAATTTCGCTGACTAGCACTGTACACACTTAAAAAAATGTAACTCGACAGCACACAATGTGCTAACACACTTTGAACCCCCCTGTGTCAGCGCATGACTTATGTGGACTATTAACGATTTGGGCAGATTTAAAAAAATGATGATTGTGTGTAAAATATGGTCGTGATTGACGCGTTCTCCATTAATCCCGAGATGATCAAGCGTACAGGTGTAATAAATATGTAAAAGCAAGGACGGTGCGTTTGTTACGGCGAGGTCACAACTCGGTAGGTCAAACCTCTTGTCCAGGTCAGAATTCTTTCATGTGTGTATGTATGTATATAAAAAGAATTCCCATAAAGATTCGTGACGAGTGTCACTTTTAGGTAGATAATTTGTATTCGATTTCTGATTTACATCTTACAAAATGTGCCTGTATGTATGTACGTGTTCGTAATTATTGTTTGGTCTGTTGTCTCAGGTGTCCGGTGTTACCAGTTGGTTGAAATTTGCAAATTTTTTTTCGCACGTCGCTAAACTTGAATGCTGTGTCGTTGCATATATTTGGAAAGTTGATAATTCTAGGTTGTTACCGTGATATTGTTATTATTATACATTGTTGATGCATTGGAATTATATCGAAATCGATATTACCAGCGGGTACGTGTGTATGTGAGAAAGTTGACTTTTATCTAAACTTATTCGTAATTTATGTAATAAAATTTTTACATTCTCGAAATTTTCGCACTTTCGACTTTCAAATGGCGTATCATTTTTGGTTTGGTTTATTTTTTTTAACTATAACAGTCTATGAATTTTTGTACTACGTCGGATCAGTTCGGAAAATCGGATGGTGTGGTTCTCGAAATATGAAATGATAAATTTATCGCTTACCAAATGCAATACACTTTTGATTGCATTTGTATGAAAGAAAATAGTTTCTACCTGAATATAGATTATGAAAGATTTACATTTATGATTGAATCTCACGAACTATTTTAGTTAACGGATTTTCCAGCAACATAGCTCAATAGTTAGCGTATGAAGCTATCAACTGTGGGTTCAGTTCCTGGTCCGGTGTTGCTAACCAGACCTTGGATATGTGACTCCAAGTCGATCGCTTCCTATCAGAGTTTGCCAATGTGTCTGATTTAATTGTTGAAACGCTTCCAAACAAATTGGCTACCTATCCTCATCAGAGTTTGCCAATTTATTTATTTACATATTAGCCACAGTGACATAACAAAATATACGTGTCACTGGTACCAGACATATGTATAAGCATAATACAAATACTATATATAATAAAATTAGCGAGACATCTATGTTATACATAGATAATAATTTTTTGAAATCATTTTTTGACATAGTGGGCAGGATGGATTTTGCCAATTTGATGAAGGAACCGCTTCAACAATGAAATCAGATAAATTGGCAAAATCTGATGAAAATCTCAATCTCAAAAACGAGCGTCTTAGTAGAGTCACAAATTTCCAAGTCTGGCCAGAAGCATTACAGATTATACTAAGAACAAATTATTTTCAATCGCAGTCAGCTCAAGGGATCAAACCCGCTGACATCTCGGTGCTTAGTATCAACGTAACCACCGAGCCACGCTGCTGGCTAATATGTGACTCCAAGTTGATTGTTTCCTATCAGAGTTTGCCAATTTATATGATTTCTCGTTGAAACGGTTCCAAATAAATTGGGAACATATCCCCATTTGTTACCATTATTTGAATATAGTTTCAAATTAATAATAATGATGTTATAAATTTATATAAAGTACATATGTAGAAATTTAGCCATAGGTGTTACCTTGGGGCAAACCCCGCTACGACGCCATTGTAAATATAATTTAAAAAAAAATTGCTTGGCTTTATTAAAAATTCATTTATAACATAATTGGATAAAAAATATTTAACCGTTATTAAGTCATTTTGCTCCGTAATGTGAAAATAATTTTTGAGGCTGGACATTTCGTTAGTCTGGTATTCGATATATCGAATTGATTTGTAATTGAATTTGAAATTGAAAATATTTTTTAAAAATTGCTTAATCTTTCATTTCCAATACTCCCTCAAACACTTCATATACATATTTATTAATCCTTACAATCGAGGATTCATTGTTCGAAGAAAATATCAGGGCAAAACTCGTACCATACCACTCGGCACCATGATAAATATATGTATATATTTTTTAAATAAATTTAAAAAATATTTTTAATGCATACTATTTGGTATATACCAGTAGGTATATAAAGTTTTACATTACATTACAGTTTTACGTCCTCTACTTGGGTTTGCTTTTGCATATTCTGATATACTAATCGAAAATTATTGAACGATAGGCGTTTCATATCAAACACGTGTTACATTATCATGACTAAAGGGCGGATAGAGAGCGTGCTTTTTCCAGGAAACACGGCGTTTTGGGTCTATTCACAAAGCTAGAGTGCAATAAAAAAAGGTTCGGCGAACCTTTAACAAAGGTTCATCATAAAAATGAACAATGCACAACGAACAATAAACAAAGAACGGCACGCTTCCGGTCCTACCTCTAATCATGACTAAGGTTTAGAGAGTAATTATTAGAGGTAGGATAGTCACAGTGCTATCTATTGTTCGGCAAACCTTTAACAATGCATTTACAACCTTTGAACAATACACGGCCCCCTCAGGCTCCGGTGACTAGTAATTATAGCACGATTGAAAAATGGTCACTTCAGAGGCCGAACTGGGAAATTTCTTTATGTATTTCAAATAATTATTATAATTTATAAAATAAAATGTTTTTCTTAAACACGAAGGGAACGATTTATTGATTGCAATTATTAGTACCAAAGAACATCTATTATTAGCGTTGAATATATATTGAAATTCTCACTCTGGTTAATTAAAAAAAATGGATGTTCCAAGGACATGTTTAGATTGATAGAGGAAGGAGAGAACGTTGTTTGTTATTTTCCCGCTGAAATAGTTTAAATACTATTCAATTTATATAATGTGCTACCACTATGGCCCATTAGCAACTTGCTCCGCCCCACAAGGATACTGCCCTATATGCTATATGAATTTCCTTTTAAAACTTCAAAAATATCCACCAAGTTTGACTTGACTTGCGTGAAACTGACGCTGCAAGTGACTTATATATATTCTAATCCAATTCGCGTGCTCACCTGCATTGTGCCCGGGGGCCTTTGCCGTCATCGCGAAGGCCTTGCGCTAATGTTATATGGGCATTCGTGACGAACATAATTAATTTAAGATTAAATAGTAAAAGTAAATAAGTTGAAATTCGGTCTGATGTATGCAAGTGTTTCTGGGGTATTGTCCTATGCCACGCTACCAATGCGACCCTATGTATGTAGTATGTATATATGTACATAAATATGTCACAGAATGCATCTGTTTTTGCATTGTTGCACAAATGTGGTCGATCATGCGTAAATATCGATATATAAATTATGCATATACATATTTCTTTATTTTGAATCACCGGTCTGCGAGCGTTTCAGGTGACCAACATTCGTGCGATCACGTGAAAGGAAATTAGATCAGATATCGACACTTATCGAAACAGTGAGCATTATTATGCAAATCCGTGTCTCCTAAAACGAAAGAGAAAATTGTCCCAATTTTTTTCCGTCATGTCGTTCGATATGCACTTTATGTAATGAGAATTTAAAGTTTCTCATCGCAGTTATGTCAATTTCCCACTGGTGTTAATGTTACACGCGCTCGTGTATGTTATAAACGTTTTATTTGTTATTTTTAATACATCCAGGTTTTCCAAGTTCATTAGCTTGACGATGTGCGAGAGGTTTGCGGTTTACAAAAACCGAAAACGTGAGTTGAAAGTCATTGGGTTTTTCGCTTTCGAGCGGACAAAAAGTTTTTGGGTTTTTTTTTATTGCTTTTTCTACGTGCGAGTTTCCGTGATGAAAATAAATAATTTATTGCTTTAATGATATGTACCGCCGTAGGGTTTCCCCGTATGATAGAGTGTTGGCAGATTTTCCTCAATTTGAAACAAATCAATGGACGAAGTGAGACGAAGAACGCATAATTTTAGTGATTGTTGTATATTTAACTAAACTTAACTTTGGTCCACCTCTAAATTGGTACACATCGTTACAAAAGTTAAAAAAACGTCAATGGTAATGATTAGAGGTCGGAATCTGAAGGGGCCAGAAACGTGCCGCCTATTGTTCCATTGTTGTAAATCCTTTGTAAAAAAGGTTCGGCAAACTTTTAACAATGCATTCACAATCTTTGAACAATAAACAGCCCCTTCAGATTCCGGTCTCTAGTAATGATAAATCAGCAGCGTAGTGGTAAGCGTATGTATATGATTTTAAATATAGTAGTCACGGGTTTGAGTCCCATAATAAATAAATAGGCTAAAATATTTTCAATAAAATAACACCCATTTAGTAAACACGACATCTATGGTTAAACGATTAACAGCCACAGAGATATCTATCGACAAATTTTTGCAGCATTTTCTAATCAGTGAAAATCGAGATGCTAAATAGCTCGAATTTTCGCGAAAGGGCTAGAACAGGGTTGCCAATTTGTTGGAACCGTTTCAATGAAATCAGATAAATAGAAATCTGATAGGAAACGATCGACTTTGGAGTCATATATCCAAGGTCTGGCATACGGGATAGAACCCGTGACCACACAATTGAAATCATTACATGCTAACCATTGATCTGTTTACAATGGTTAGCATGTAATATAATTTAAAAGTATTTATAAATATTATTATCCAATTAATATTGGGCTTTCTTCAATCGCCGCATGTAGAAACTATTGATTAATTATTATTGAGTGACTATCCGGCACTACTTCAATATGTTTGTATCATATTGACTACCTTCCGTTCAAGTGTTCTGGCTCCCTTTATTACCCTTTCATTTTACCCAAGTCAGTTGAACCAAATCCTACCCAGAACGTGTACTTTTGATTCAGATTTGAGTTGAAGTACTTACTGGTAGGTACATACTTGTATTCTTTTGACGTAACTCCTTTATATGTAGTTGCTACTCACTTCTACCTTTTATTTTAATTATGTGGACTAACTCTGCACAATCTGGATTATTGAGTATTGGGATGTAATAAGAAACAGACAAACAAATATATATATATATATATATAATTCGAAATAACTCACCACCGTTGTTGTCATAAGCGATGAGCACTATATCGGTTATGTTCAACATCCCTCCAGTTTGCTCCATGGCACTCCATGCATCTTTAGCCATAGCCAGGCTGTCTCCAGAAGTATCTATCACCACTGCAATGGGTCCTCTCAGATAGATGTCCTCTAAGTATGCCCTCAAAGCCACAATGGGGTCGGGTTGTTGGGTGGTCGTCGTCACGTAGTACATGTCAGTAATATCTTCCAAGCTGGGATAAACCGGAAGTCTGGCAGGATTCTGGAGATCGTCGTGGTCGTTGCTGAACTGTGACAGATCTACCCTGAAGGGCGGTTCGTCTGAATTGTCTTTCCTCGGTATGGAATCGTTCTCGTTTAATAGGTCGTCAGACGTTAGCACTTTCGTGTTTGGAATCATTTCATTGATTGAAGGTAGAGTTGTTATCTCTTCGGAAGAGTATCTATTGGTGATTCCTGGCTCTTCGTCGCTTCTGTAAGTGTTGTCGTTTTCTTCTATGAACTTTTCGTCGTTCTTGTTAGATTCTTCTAAGTGCGTTCTCATTAATGAGTCGTGGTAGTTGCGTAGACGTCCTTCTGAATCGAAACTCCTGCCGTTTTCGTTTTGGTTGGATTTCTTCCTCCAATCTTCGCTTGTAGTTTCCTGCTTTTTTCCTACTCGTCTCGAATCGTCCTTTTCGCCGCTGTCTACTTCGGACTTTTCCATTTGCGGAACCTCAGTATTGCTCTCAAAACTGTTGAACTTCTCTTCCTCTTCTGTTATCGCCGAGTTGGATTCTTCCATCGAGTTTTCCATCGTGTCGTTTTTCACGTCTGCTTCGCTTGAGTGTTGTAGAATATTTTCCGTTGTCGGCTCTACAGTATTAGTATTCGGATGAGAAGCCACTGGGTACAAGAGAGGCATTGATAAACTTCCGTCACTGTCTGCAATGACGAAACCTTGCAAGCTTTTGAACCCTTCCGGTTTTGCGTTGTAGTGGTCCTCGTTTGTCGTCTTCTTGTTGGAATTTTGTCTTATGACGATGTCTCCTGTCTCGCTGTTGTATATTACATCGCTTTTGGGCAGCTGGATCGATTTCCCATCCTGTGCTATGTAGAACGGTACACCCTGTTTGATCGATCTCGCCTCGTCGATCGATCCTGGGTTTTCTAAAGGCACTAGTAGTTTTTCTTTGGTCGTTGCTTTAACCTCGTCTGAGAAGATTTTGGGCTCGCTTGTCGTTTTCAGTTTGGATTCTGAAGATTCTTCTCTGCTGTTGTTGATGTTGTCCATAGTTTCCCTGTCTGCGTTGAGCCTCCTTTCATATTCTCTCAGTTGTTCTTCGTTGCTGTAATGTTTTCGGGAAAAAATGCGTTCGCTCTTAGCATTATCTACGTATTTGTTTATTACATGATCGTTCGCGTCGAACGAGTCGCCAACTTTCTCTTTTTTATCATAGTTCTGTCTTTGTGATCTATTTTGTTGTTGTTGTTGTTGTTGTTGTTCGTTGTTGTTGTTGAGTGCGTGCTCGCCGCGCTGTTCATCGCCCATTACCATATGTCCTAAACTTAACGATATCACCATGAAACCCAACAAAGCAGCCTTCATTATTCTTTGGGTCATTTTGCGCCTGTATTTGCTTATTTGTCTTTCATAGCTCATTATTCACACTTTGGTCACAGTGTCCGATGATTCGTTTCCCTATACACTTTTCTATTAGTTTATTATTGTCTATTTGTCACACCGTTCAAAAAAGATTTTACGTAACACTGCTGCTGTTGCACTGAAACACATAAAAATTTATCTTTTTTTTTTGTACAATAATAATTCGGCGTTTTGCTTTCTTTGACTCGTCACCACCATCATCGGAAAATGTAATTGCATGCAAATTTTATAGTCGCGCTTTTCGTAATTCTTTTTCAAGTATGTATTTATGCATAAAGGTGTCTCTCGCTCGAAAAAAAAGAACCCGTAAAAACACATTCAAACGAATACATAATTCATAATAATCATAACGCATTACGCACATGTGTACATTATGTATTTTTATTTCGGATAAAAATTACACTTTTGCCTTACATTTTCTTCAACTACCCATTCAAATTTATTCAAACTACAATTAGGACTACTTTATAAGTATAATTATTTTCCAAAAAAATATGCTTGTAAAATTTCGTACTAATCGGCATTATCTTTTAATGTTTCTAGTAAATTTATAATGATTATTTTTAACTACTTGACACCGTCTATTTACAATGTCTGTATAATTAGAGACCTTCGTATTTTTAGCGTTTTGTGATGAATAATAGATTCATATTAGTGTTTCCCCATTAATTTTCATTTTATATTTATTATGTTAGCTTTAAATTATATGTTTTTCATAAAGTATTATTGTATATGAAAATTATGTATAAAAATATTGTCAGACGAAAAAACCGAAAGCAATTGAACATTTCATTGGTTATAATGAAACATGAAAATGCTAATAATAATCTTGTATATTAATTTATATTTTACATATCGGTCTTATGTATGTATTAGTATTACTACGAATGTATATTTAGAGCCCTCCGTATTTTTGGCGTTCTGTGATGAATAATAGATTCATAATAGTATTTCTCAATAATTGTAATTTTATATTTATTATGTTGGCTTTAATTGTATGTATTTCATAAAGTATTGAAATTGACTTTCATTTTAAAAATTATGTATAAAAAATAATTGAACATTCCATTGGTTATAATGAAACATGAAAATGCTAATATTGATCTTTTATATAAATTAGATTTTATATATCGGTCGAATCTGCAACACAATTAATTACTTTAAATAATAAATAACTATCCCATTCTCTAACACTTAATTGATTCCTTGTACGTGATTTCTATACATACATATATATACTATATATTTTCTTATTTGGGAGTGAACGTGTTTCATGATGTTTATTTCAAAACTAAATATGTACATATGTACAGACTAAACGCTGCTACAAGACTACTGATTTCAAATATGTATACATTCTTATTACACGGAAATGAAAATGTACGAAAAATTTAATTTAAACAAATTTTATCAATACCGAACGCTAAGTATGCTAATTTAGCATCGGCAAACCAAACAGTGTTTTAATTTGCAGCAGTTTCAACAGGTGTCAATACATCGATGCATTTTTCGTGCGTTTTTTTCGCGTTATTCACTAGACAAGGTGCAAAATTTAAAATCTTCTACGCACTTACATTAAATCTATACAGTATTCGAGAAATTCTAAACCGGAAATCGTACGTCCTTATAACAGAATTTCGGCAGATTTTAGCGTGAAAATCAGGCCATTGAAACGGATTCGCACAAATTTCCATACACTGTGGATTAAATTACGCGGTTAAATTTGACGTTTTCCGTTTTGTAATTTTCAAGGTTGTGTGATTTATCTTGTGAACCGCCGAGATCCTTTCGTTTCGATCAGAACTCAATTCCGAATTAAACTGGTTTGTTTTTAATAATAATACATACATACATAGCTAATTTAATTTGGATCGGCGTACGTTCATTTTTTTACTCTCTTTATCAGGGCTGGGGGGGAGTCATTAAAAATTCACAATCCGACTCCGATTTAAAAAATATTGGTCACAAATACCGCGAATACGCTAATTTTCACATATATCTGACTACTAAAACTGGACGTCTGACGTATGTAATATACACTGACTTGATATAAATCATTGACTTAAAACTTAAAAAAATATATATTTGTTTATCGGTCCTCTCCTCAATTTGAGCTAAATATGAGAAAAATACTACGATTAGAGATTACAATTTACCGTCAAATATCATAAACCGGTAAACGGTAAATGATTTTTTCTTACACCGGAATTTACCGGTAAATGAAAAAGGTGTATGTGGTTACTTTTCCTAAGAACGTTAATCTAGATTAAATCGTAAATGATTAAAAATAAATCACAGATGAATTATGTCTTATAAATGAATTTAAATAAATTTGTAATAATACATAATTTTTTATTTTTTATATTTAACCATATTTATTTATTTTAAGTTTGGACTATTTGAAAGTTTCGATCATAATTGAAACAACCATCTGATCGCATTTATTACGATTTGGTTAGTCTGCGTGGCTAGTAAATTTATCAACTTGAAATCGCCACATTTAATACCGAAAATAAACAAATTACAGACAACCTTATTCACAATATGCCATTTGCATCGATTTTTTATTTAATATTATGCCTGTATTTGTACTAAATTCGCGACAAAATATTTAACGGTAAATATCGGTGAATTTTAATATAAAAAAAATATTTAATTTAAAAAACATGACGAAATTTCGTCAATTTACAGGTATACCGGTATTACAATCCCTAACTATTATATACCTATAATCACGTTCGTCGCAAACATGTGTATTAGTAATTCAATATGTACATAAATTATTACATAAAAAATACATGCAAAATCGGAGTCCTGAATCGTTCGATTTTCAACACAGCCCTGATTTTTGTATGTATATTTACTTCCACATACGCATGTAGGACGAACGTCAACATTTTCGGTCTCATCGTCCGAAAATCATCAAAATGATTCCTCACCCATCGCAAAATCGGGCACGACGGCGTTTAAATTTGCATTACAGGTTTTTCAGCGACAATGAAACTACACGTATGTATTATTATACGGCGAAACAGTTGCAATGCACGGATTTATAGTGCGCGAAACGTGTTTATTGATTTTCTAACGCGATATAAATATCTTTTTTTTTTTTGTAAACAAAGAATGTTGTCCGAAATGGTCATGAATCGCTTTCAGGTCGTGAACTCGTGGAAACAACCTGTGGATGAGCCGTTTGAGATTTGTTGACATTGTGTAAAAACTCAACAGTTCAAGTACGTACAAAACTTGCAATGGCGAACGTGTGCCGCACATAAATTTTAACACTCCGATTTGAATTTTGATCGATCAATGATAAAATGTTAATGTGCATATTGTATAATCGTGTCACAGATATCTCAGGTGCTTCAGTACTGTGGTCATGCTTCCTGATAAAAAACCTATATGCTATTATTTATAGCCTAGATTAATCACGACTAATGTTGCTACGAGCTTACGGTGACAATATGAATGTCATTTTTGCTAATTAGAAGCACTTATGATGATCTATTGAGGTGGTCGTCGTTGATGTCATGGGGTTATGTCGTTGAAAAGATCGGCCGCATTGCTTACGTTAGATATTATGATGATATTCAATAGATTAAAAAGGTTGGATTTGCATTTTTGCGTTTGAATATTTTTTATATACATATATGTATATGTGGGATTTAGTTTTATAACTTAGGTTGGCACGCGTGAGTTGAAGAATGGTCAAGTTGCCACCTTGTACAAGCGACACTTAGATCGTTGCGGCGCTCCGCAGAGTAAACAATATTTAAACCGTTCTCATTTTACTCTAACGCCTATGTGTCCTGACAAACAGGTCCTACATATATTATGTAATACGTAGGTATGATATTCATTTACACATTCTTTTTTCTGAATTTTTGAAATTATATTTTTGTACATTTATATTTTGTCCCACAACTGCGCCTTTTATACATTTTACTTTAAATGTATTCATACATTGGAATTGTATTTTTAGCAACTTTTTTTTGCAAATTCAGCATTTATTTTTCAATGTAATGATGTTATATGGCGGATAATGATTGAGGTATGAATGAAAAAAAATGGCCACAAAAAACATTAAAGATATTCAAAATACATGTTTCAAGAGTGCAGAATGCAAGAGAGCAAAGTTAAGTTTAGTTAAGTTAACAATAGCCATAACTAGTCTTCGGCGTTGGCTTAGTGTTCGTCAAATAACAACTGACGGCTCCATTCGTATACAAAGCAAAAGGGGAAAAAGCATGGTTGATAATAGTGAACCATTTTTAACATCCCAAAAGCATAGTGCCCTAATCGCGTACTATAGTAATGAATAAAATGTTAAGCTTTTATTTGTTTTAGACATAATTTTCAAAATAAAGATTATACCTACCAGATGATACATACCATTTAAAGCTAATATTAAAGAATACAAAAAAAATAAATCAAAAATTTTGAAATTAAATACTTAAATAAAATGCAAAACGCAAAAAATACCAGTCTTTATCAGTATCGGTGAATGATAATTGTAAAAAAATTATATATTGGAACATTTATAGAAAAAAAATACAAGTACAATTCAAAATACAAAAAAAATACGAAGCGTGAGATAAAATGCGTCGTCGTGGGATAAAATCATTCTACCAAATAGTACTACTTAAATAAAATTTGTATATAATAATAATGAATGGCGTTTGTTTTATACTTTTTTTAAAATTAATAATAATAATTTTCGTTTGTTTGCGTGAATTTATTTAATATAACATTCATTTGTTTTTTTTAGAAAAAAAATGGTATAAATTTTAATTGTAAATTAATTTTTGTCATATTTTTCCACCTTAAAATGGCACCAGAAAGCATCGAAACAATTTGTAAAATTTTCTTATCCTTTTTAAACTTTTGAAGCAAATATAATTTTGATCATTTTAATTATTCACATAAATACTTTCCGATACATGTCTTGGAATATTTATATGCAATAATTTTAGGTTTTTGAGCTCTTTTTCCTATTATGCTGTACATTAACATTAGAATAATATAATACTATGATTACTAACAAAATTAAATTAAAAATGTTAAATAGAAAATGATCAGTAGATCAGTAGCTATTTAAACAGATATAAGATGTATTGCGAACATAATTTAGTAATAATCAAAAAATATGCACTTCTAAAATAAATTAGGTATGGAAGAAAAATATTTATCTTAGTTATTAAATTAAATTCAATTATAATTACACTTCCTTTAAGTACATGTATTTGAATACTGCTTATTGTATAGTTTAATGTCTAATACTTCAACTCACAGAAATAATATATATAGCATAATAACACATGTGTTAATTTTAAATGAAATCATTGAAAAATCCGACACGTTTGTCCCAAATTGCAATATCCAAAATTGAACTTGAACTATTGGTATTTTATATAAGTTGACATTCATGACGAACGTTGATCTTATAGTGCGAACAATCAATGTTGAAATCTGCCTCAAATCGTCACGACAATAGTAAAAGGCGAATATAAAACGTATCATTGTCATTTCATTAGTTCAAATCCGTAACAACCGGTTCACGACGGTTGAAAATTTCACGAACCGGTGCAAAAATTTTTCGACAGCTACCCAATCATCAGACCCGGCTAATCTCATTGCGATCCTTGCACACACACGAAAAATAATAATAAAAAAAAAAACAACGAACGAATCTGCTACGAGGTCATGTGTACTTTGAACTTCTTTTCTTTTCTGTATTTTTATTTTTTTTGTATCACATTGGCATAAATTTTTATTTATTATGTCATCGGATCATCGCAGTGTTTGAATATTAACGAGACATTAATAAATCGGCGATCATCGAACAGGTTTTCCCGGTTTGTTTTGTATATTATTATAACAATCTCGATGTGTGTATGCATATGTATATAGATACACATATATAAAATCGTGGTGAGATGTAAAATGTCAAGACATTTCCTCGAAAATAGGTCTGGGCCGGGCTAGAAGCGATTTATAGAAATTTCTCTTAGCGTTTGAATGATGATCAAATGCACAGCGAAACGACGATCATCACATCGAACCGCACTATTTTCGCGCGCAAATTTTCCACCAGACGGCAAACTGTTAACGATATAATCTAATACGAATCTAACTTTATATAAAAAGTACACAATTAAAATCACACGATGCGTAGAAAGAAATGCAAAACGCCAAAAAATTCACAACCACACACACACACGTGTCAACTTTGAATGGATTTATTTGAATGGAATTATCACTTTTTATTTAATTATTTTATTATTGTTTAATCTTAACACATTTACCATCACGCAAAAATGCGATTTTGTATTGAATTTCGCGTGTAAATGGTTTTTTTTTTCAATTCAAAGCGTTATGGAGAGCCCGACCGGCACGGAAGCTCCCAAACAACTGACTGCAGGCTTTACCTTTGCTTATATTTATATGTGTGTATTACAATAAGCGATATCCATATATAAACACACGTACACACTCCCAACCACTCGTACGTGTGTTCTTCTAAACATTTTCGGAATGTTCAAGTGTATCAAATATTAATTTGTCGGTAAAAGAAAAAAAATAAATAAAAAAAGATGGTCGCGAGTCGATTTGCAATACTACGAATACAGTTATAATTTTTCTCGAAGCTTGGTACGTGGATCGTTTTGCGATGATTGAGTGTAATCAAGTCCGGTGAAAAAAATTGATTTGATTTTATTAATAGAATAGTTACTTTGTGTTGGATTTTTTTTTGTGTATTCAAATCTTTGATTTATGATTTTGTTTGTCGTGTCCTTTTCGAGTGTGACGTGGGTATTGCTTGCGTTAAAAATTGGGTCAAATTTGCTCATATTAAAACCGCAATTTTTCCAGATTTTCGTGACAAATGTTTATAATGTCGGTGCATTTTATCCTTCTAACAATTATCTGGGTCAAAACTTTCGTCATTATAATAAGTGACTCGTCCTATATTTTGCAGAATATCAATTATATTTTATTTACTCTTCTGAATATATTTTTGTAAAGCCTTTCTGGTCCCAATCCTCTCAAGAAAAACATATTTTTATGAGACGTTTTTTATGATCCCAACAGCTTATTCATGACGAATTATTCCTAATTTCATGACAAATTATTTTTATGGCACCCCGATAAAGCCGCGCACGACAATAACGCGGCGACAATGCCGCGCAGACAAAACTTTCGTCATAATAATTAGTGATCCATTCTTTCTTTTATTTCGTTTATCCTATATTTTGTAGAATATCAATTACATTGTATTCACTCTTCTGAATATATTTTTGTAAAGCATTTCTTTGACCTTTCTGGTTCCAATCCTCTCAAGAAAAACATTTTTTATGTGACGTTTTTGTATGAGCCAAAAATACAGCTTCCTAATTTCATTATGAATTATTTTATGGCACCTCGACAAAGCCGCGCACGAAAATAATGCGCCGATAGTGCCGCGCAGATAAAGCCATGCACGACAATGCCGCTTCGACATAGCCACACATGACTTAATTGAAGTAAATACTTATGTATCATATAAAAATATCCAATAAAAATTAAAACATTATTAGCATCCGAGTCGAGTTATTTTAACAATATTTTAATCTTTCCGCTCGGAATTTACTTCAAGCTCGAATATTGCAAGCTCTTAATTGATTTTACGATTTTTCGTTTCGTTACAAATATGAGAAATATGTACATTTCGAAAAAATAATTCTTACCCCCTTTGCACAAAATTTATTGCACATTGATTCCAGTATTTCAAACTGGCTTACTAAATTTTAAAACTTGTTTTAAAATTTTGAAAACATAGTGGAAAACCCGGTTCTCAAAAACCAATAAACCCTGGTAAATCTCTCTCGATGAGCAGTCCTTCAAAATCGAGTAAAACCAAAAATAACTTATTTTTACAAGGTTTTTATCAGCCTCATTATTTAATTTGTAGTTTTATTCTGCGCGGCATTGCCGACGCAGTTTTGACGGGGTTGTTCTATGCGGCATTATTATGCGCGGCTTTGTCAGGTCACCCATTTTCACACTTTTCCACGCAATGAAGTTTCCTAGAAAAGATATTTTACGTTGGTTTTCAAATAGAGTATAAATAATTAAACAACAATTACGATTTACATAAGAATTTTAAATTAATCTGTAGAACTGTCTCAAAATTAAATTCAACAAAATCGTGACAGAAGACAAATTTTTCTAACATTTTTAGCATCTATAAAAAAAATCTGTAAAATGTTTTCGAATTTGGCTAAAATTTGAACCCTGTACCTTTCGGTTCACAAGCATTTGCTCTATCAACTCTCTCGCGACCCACTAAAGACTTAAAAGTTGACCGCGGACCGTACTTTGAGGTTCGCTGTTGCTATTTGTATCCGATTGTGTGTGTATTCCCTTTTGGTATTTTAAATTTTTTTCTTTCGATAACGTTTATAAGTGTATGGAAATATACATACAAACATACATATGTGTCATTGAATTATTTTTCAATTTGAAAATTCATTGTTTGTTTGCTTGGTTCCGAGAAAACCTAAAACTACTCAACGTACCAATCCTGATAGCTGAAGCCTGGATGGAGTCATACATTTTGAGCTATTACATATATGTATTATACGATAAATGTTTATTGTCTTTTTTTATAGATTTTGGAACTATGTAGATAGTTTAAATGTTATTGCTGTAAACAAACCGCACCTTTAAATTGGACACGTATCTACCGATAGGTATTTAGGAATTATCGATAGTTTTTCTTCCGGTCTACATTTCCTTGTTGCCTAGCTGGTGTGACGTCGGAAAAACCTCACCATTTTCATGACATGCATTTCGTAATCGCTTGAAATGCTTACTCGAAGTACTGCACCCCATTTCTACATAATGTAATCAAAAAATTATATATTTATGTACTTATAATAGGTATATACCTCAATTTAATAAATGTTTTGATCATACATATATTGACAGTTTTCGATCAATATTTCCATTTTACCATTGAAAAGCTTTTCAATAGTGGGAGAAAGGAATATACCTTGTTTTATCCATCCAAGCGTGTTATGACTAGCATTGAACGTTGTCTTCAACAAGTAATGCGGTTCATATTTAATTCTGATTACGAATCTGATTCAGCAAAGAATTTATCTTGATTTAATTTTCCATTCTCGTAAAAAGTCGAAATTACTATAGAAACAAGAAATAGACTATATGTAGAACAATGTGTCCCAAATAGTGAAGCAATTCTTATAATGAGACTATTGATATACATATATGGTTTATATGTATGATTCATAAGCAAAATTAAATGTTTTTCTTATAAATGTATATAAATGTATTGTAAATAAATAAAGTAAAAAGCAAATGCTAGAATTAAACATCTGCCATCTTCTAAAGCAGTAAAGATGTCATGTGTGGCGACACTAACGCCATTGATTATCAAGTTATAATCATATATGTACCTTGTTTTCCTCTTTGGAATTTGCTTATGAACTTTTTAACAAGAGTTTTCACTTCACATTTTTCAATGACGACACTTTTTATGTAGGGAGCATTCGATCACTTTATGTATATACTTGTCGACTACCCATTCTATTTTCTTTTTAAATAGTGTCATACTAGACCTCATTGAAAAAAGGACTATAGTAGCAGCTTCGTAGTATTGTAGGGGTTTCCAGATAAAAGTGAAAGACCCAGTCAGTATTAGTAGTAATAATAGCGACCTTTGAATGAATCGACATAACAATACTCAAAGCAATGCGATTTATTTTTGAGCGCACCTCGCGCATTGGCTGTTGAACGCAGCTCGCTCATTGGCCGTTGAGTCCCGATCGCTAATTGGACGATCGTCGCCAATTGATTGGCGAGTGCTGATTGTCCAATCGTCACGTTACAATATATTATACGATACTGTCAAATATGAAGAGACGCAGTGAATATTAGCAGTAATAATTAGTTACCGGACCCAGAAGGTGCCGCGTATTGTTCAAAGGTTGTAAATGCATTGTTAAAGGTTTGCCGAACCTTTTTTTACAAAGGATTTACAACAATGGAACAATGGATAGCACTGTGACTATCCGGTGTCTAGTAATAATAGCGACCTTTGAATGAATCGACACAACTATACTCAAAGCAGTGAGATTTATTTTTGAGTGCACCGCACCTCACGCATTGGCTGTTGAACGCAGCTCGCTCATTGGCCGTAAAGTCCCGATCACTAATTAGACGATCGTCGCCCATTGGTCGACGAGTGCTGATTGTCCAATCGTCACGTTACAATATATTATACGATACTGTCAAAGAAGAAGAAAATCTACTATCTTTGATTGACATCCCTGATTTTTTAAACGTGTGCGAAATATTACATCTCGGTGACGCTAGTACGCACACACAATTTGTATAAATATTGTTGAAAAGCAAATCAAATGCTAAAACATCAAGGCGCTAAGAAAGAGATAGAGATTGCAAAAAAGAATTATTTACATATACACAGCGTTTGGTACTATAGAATTGATATTTAAATTGACCCGCGTCTGTATGATTGTCATTCAAATGTGTGCGGGACCGTGCTAGATTGTGTGAAAATGCAAAATTTTTTGATTTTTTTTTTATTTGTTGACCATCGACTTTCGGTTCAATGGGACTTGACCGTGACAACAATCACATGCTAACAACCAAACCCTACCTAATACACACGTACATACAAGTGGTGGGACTAGTCGGCATGTATTTTTCCAAGATTTGTAACCGTCAGTGGAATTTAAATGGTGCAGTAGTCGTGGTAGTAGTTGGTAGTTGGTACATGTTTTAAGCCGATCCAATTAACCAAAACCTTTTCCCAATAAGCTGATAAACTCGCCTGGGTGTGATTCATGCGGAAATTGTAGCGTTCAAAGGAATTGATAACGACTCATTATGCTGTTTACCGAAGGTGATGTTGTTTTAGGAAGAGGGGTGATCCAACCGGATGTAGACATTGGTTGTCCCCATTGCTTGCAAATAATGTATATTTTTTAATCATCGCCCGCTCCCTTCAAGTCATCAAACAAAAGGAAATTACACAATTAGTACATTTTTGCTTATCTGCCTTATCCTTCGATTTTTAGTATGTCGCTATTGATTTTTGACTAATGCTCTTCGATTCCTAAAACATGACTGGTTTTAATTAAATGTCAAACAAACGATCTAATGGACGCTTCAAAACGAAAAGGTGTTGTTTATATAGCATTTAAAAGTTGCATCATCGTATTATAATTGGGTTGTATTAAATTTTAAGGATAATTCTCATAACCATGAGAGTTTTAGGGGAATGAATGTGACATTAATATTGTTTTCTGATGCTGTTATCTCTATGAATTCATAAAGCCTTATACAGACAGAGGCAACACCTGTAATAAATAAGCAGGAGACCAAAAATATCACTGAATACTATCTAAATTATTCATGTATTGTATAGAATCAAACCTTTTTTACAAGCCTCTTCTATATTTCACTTCGCTAACGATTCAGTATCTATTCTATATTATATTTACTAATCTTAGTAGGTTTTTTTTATATATTGTCTTCATTTTATATACAAAACATAAGAGAGGCTTGTTTTTAAAAAAACTTTTTTTTACTACAGTTTTTGATTTTTCTATTGTGCCTATAATTTCATTGAAATAACCAGCTTTTTTTTAGAATCCAATTTTATAAGTGCGTAAATTCAGGTTGTTGTAGTCGATCTGATGTTGCGTGAGACTTACGAGAACCGAGCATACTGTCGCATTCGTGCAGTATGTAACATTGTAAGGACGTTTAATAATTTATTTATTTTTTATTAATTATTTCTTATTTAACTATATAATATTATTGCAATATAATTCAATGCAACGTTATTGTGAGTTTTACTGTCCATAACATGCCGTTGACAATTACTTTTATCGTCTAAAAAATATAAATTTCTATTAATTTAAAATATATACGTAATCCATAAATAAATTAATAATATCCATAAATAAATTAATAATAATTAATAAAAATTTTGTTGATGTAAATATTTCAAAATACAAAAAACGAACTCAAAACTAACAAAAAATAAAAGTCGAATTCTACCGACCGCTATACGCACGTATAATGTCGTATTTCTTGACCAAAATGCAATGTGAAACTGAAACGAAATGCAATTGGCTACCACGGGTCGAGTGAAGGGTGAATGCGATAGTATGTATACACATTTACTTAAGTCTCGTGCTAGATCGGCTCCACTATAGAGTGAAAATTTTTGATATAAATATCTTGCTATATGTTGCAAATTTACATTCTCAAAGTAGGCGTGCTGCGCTATTTCTAAAATTCGTATGATTAAAATAATGTAATGAGAAATTTATATAAACATCTGAGCTAAATCGTCGATAATTTAAGTCTTGGTGTTGCATTGTGTTCATTTTCTATTATATGTATGTATTATCATGCGTTTTTTTTAAATTAACCACACATCCCACACAGTATATATTATATGTATGCATATAGGCACTTAAAACTTGCACAATAATAACGAAGATAAACCTGCGTTTTTTGCACGAATCTTTATACACATACATAGATATTTGTATGTATTTTAAGAATTGCATTTTTTAATTTGTAGTTCTTCAGCGAGTTCAAAATTTGGTAGAAGTAAAAAAATCGTTAATTTTTTAACTGCTAGTCTCGTATTGTACTAAATGTAGATTATCAGTGTCCTGAAAGCGTTAGCTAATTTGGCAAGAAATTTTTGAAATAGCTCTTTACAAAATTTTGCATCATAAAAGCATTGTCCATTTTGCTTAATAAATGGAAAATGAGGCATTTCTTCAGTGCGATACATTTTGTAAATATGTATGTATATTAATACATATATGGAAATGAATATGTTACAGTCCAAGTGTTCACTCCGGTTACTTCATGAACATACTTGTTTTTATACATGCGATCTATTGGTTTTAGTGTTAAGACTATCTTCAAATAGACTCACTAGGTGTCGCATGAAACTTCTTGCTGTCAAAACGCCAAGTATGTATTTGAAATGGGAAATCCCATGGAAACCGCATTACAACGTTGCTTTATGTAATTGTTTCCGCTAATGTTAAAAAATTGCCAGTAACAAAAATAAAATTTGACTTTTCAGTGAAATCATAACCAGTTACATTTTCACTGGGTATAGTTCAGTGACATCATATCCCATTACATTTTCACTGGCCTCTATCAGTGGAATTATAATTTTTGACAGTTGGATGATAGCGCGTCGCCCCTAGAGAAATGTAATATTAATAGAAGTGGCTTTAGGTGTTCTTTTGTTGTCAAGTGACATTCTGTCCACGGATAGATCTAAATAATTTTAGCATCAGTCGTATTTAACGCTTGGTGCTCGACGTATGACCGATAAAAACTTCTCTCTTTGTTTATATTACTCGCAAGATGGGCAAGCATCTGTAAAAATTGCACAATACATTCAAAAACACACAATAAACAACATGGGATACATTTTTATAAGTAAATTGATCCGATTGTACTACGTGCGATGTAGCGTATTTATAGAGACGTACCGCGTAAAATTGACAACAATTATTTGTTCGTAAGGGCCCTTCTATTCTTATTACATCTCTCTAGTCGCCCCGCTCCTGTCCATTCCCACTCTCTTCATGGTCCACACATCGTAATATTCATCCAAACACATCGTAATATCTTTGCAGCCAAAATTTAAGGTTAGATTAGGTTAGGTTAAGTTAGGGTTTGTTTTTATTCATTTAAGATTAGGTTGTTAGGGTCGGTATTTATTTTTGTTACTGGCAACCCATTTGACGTTTGATTTGCTGGGCGAACCCCGATTGGGTCGTGTGAACTATTTTAGAGAGGGGCATTCTTTTTATTTGCAGGGAGAAATTTTATACAGATAGTCATTTGCATATTATGTAGTGATAAATGCCTAATTTGTCTGGAAATAGGGCTATTTTGCCCTGCCGATAAATGGTACCCCATCAAAAATGCAGCTTGAAAAAGGCTCTCGACTACGAATGTCGAAAAATCGATTCGTTGAAATTAAAAAGTTTTGTGCGTGTGCGAGGAGCTTTACGAAATGTTCAATCAATACCACTATTTCGACACAACAGTCAAATAAGTCTCAGCGACATAACGCCGTAGCTTATTTGCCTTTCACATATTTTTTTTTTACTCAGTTACTTATAATTTAATAGCACATAATTCACGTTTAGCTCACTCTTTCGTTTTGTTTGTTTCAGATTCCTCAGCACCAAACAATCATCATCCGGCCTCCCACGAGCACAGAGATTCCAAAGCTATCCCGCTATCACTGGATTCCAACAGGCCGCTCCTCACCAGCTCCAACATCCCCAACGACCATGTCAAACCCCACTCTTCCTCGAGTAGTTTGCCACATCAAAATGCACTCAACGACAAGCTCAATAAAATGGCCAACGTGAAACACGACGACGACGATTTCGACATAGATTCGTATTATGCCCGATTGCACGCGATCCCAAACGTTAGCCTGTCTAAATTCGACACTCAAAAAGCTGAAGTTGAAGAGTCCGCTTTCTCTGAAATAGATCTGAACTCGCCAGTGGCGATCGAATCCTATTCCACGGACGACCCCTCTACAAGGAGTCAGAGTTTGACTTCGGATCTGGCTCAGAACTTTTCCCAGTTGCCTCAAGTTTTGCCGCAGGTCGCGAGCACGGTGCTCAATTCGTTCTCCAGCATTCTGAATTTGGGTCGTTTCCCATCGAAACCGGCGGTTTCTAATGAAATTGATGCATACAGTCAGTCGTTTGTACCGGATATATACACAGAGTCGTATAGCCAAGATGGGGTACAGGCCGAGGAACAACCGGCTATTCCTCTGTTCAATAGAGACGAGTTTTCCAACGATCGATGCAAAATTGTAGGTTCGCACTTTGAGAATACTAATTCTGCTCTAAGCAATAATGAAAGATTTTCCTCTAATTTTGATCCAAATCTTCAAAATCCTCAAAGTCAAGAACTAAACAAGAACGTTGTTGAAAAACCACCTAGTATCGGTAAGAAACCACATTTTGTTTTATCACTTTAGTATATTATAATATAATCTTTACTTCTATAATTCACATTCCAATTATGTAATTGCACGTGGATTTAATTTTAGTAGAATTAACCCACAAGAGTAATTTTCTGGCATGTAAATCTTTGTGTATATCATTTTTTAAAAGTATGCCTGTTCTATTGTTTATTCAAATTTTACAAAATAAAGTTTATAGTAGGAAATAAAATAAATTTAAGTGTGATATGTTTACTTTTTAATATTAATTTCATTTCATTTTTATTTACAGGTTCCGGTAACTTGTTCCGTATGAATATCAAAAAAAAGAAGACGTATGCTCAAGTACCCGGTCTGACACTCGGTGACGTTGAAAGTACACCCGCAGTCCACGGAATGCCACCGTACAATAGTTTTCCTCAAAATCCACCCAATTTCAACGCTCATTCAATGCCGGTCATTCCCCCGCCGCATTCAGTAGCTCCGAATGTTGAAGAAGCATATAAAATGCCTAGCATTAATACCTTACCGCCGGCTAATCAAATGGCAAATGTTTTCAATCCGAATCAAACAGTCATATCAAATGGAGAACCTTCCATTTCGATCGAAACCACTTCTCGTATTTTCGATCCCAAAACAGCTCAAAGAGATATGTCGTCGGTGAATTTTTCGTCACCTCCATTTACTCACGTACCTGATGTTTCATTTAACGCAACGCCATTTTCCAATGTGCCTAGCGACGTTAATAGTGAGAATATTTTCAATTTGAATGCTTCACCAAGCCAAGACTTAGTGAATACCAATGTGCCTTTACATTTAGACGATAGGTCTAATGTAGATTTTGGTCAAAATATAATCCAAGCAGATTTATCTAGTCCTGTTGAAGAAAGAAATACAGTAATTGAAAGTTTGAGTAGTCCATTCAGTTATACGCACGACACGTGGCAACCGAAAAGTGAAATTGAAGTTGTTAAAACAGATTTGGAAGTTAAGTTTTTAAACCCAACTAGTCCGCCTTTGAAATCATCCAATCTGCACGTAGAAAATCCAAGTGTTCCACAATTTTCACCCATAAATACACCAATGGCTTCTATAAATATTAATCAAAATTTCCAAGAAGTGGCCGATCCTATTGTAACAAGTTCTAACCCACAATTAGCAGGCGGTATGCCACCTAAATTGGCATCTGTAGGATTTGTTCAAGACGATAAAAACATTTCAAGTACTGTGCCTGATGTTACAGGTGTGCAAAATAACAATGACCACATAGGTGTAATCGATGCACCTACATTTTTTGATCCAACTAAGTTTGCAAACAGCGAAATTGGCAATGCAAATACTCAACATTTGCCAACTCCTCAGGTACCTCCTGTTATACCGCCTCCGTCTCAACAAATTCCAAATAAAACGGACAATAAATTTAGAATGTCAGCGCTTAACAAGCGTCTTAAGTATTATTCCGGACCTATAGAAAATTCTAATATTCCACCGCCTATTCCCAATGCTAGTGCTAACGTCATTCAAACCCACAGTCCAAGTAGTAATCAGTCAGTCGAATCTAATCAAGTGCCGTTCGATGAAAACCAATCGCGGCTAACTCCGTCGAATACGGGATCTGGTTTTGGATTGAACGTTTTTCAAAATAAAGTGAACTTATCAAAGTTGCAAAATGTGGTGACATCTTTCTTCAGTACTTCCCAAAACACTGACGTAAAAAACTACGAGGAGACTTCGAACGAATTTGACCAATCGCAGCAGTATAATTATATACCCAGCTTTTCAGATTCTGATTCTGTTCAAAACACGCCATCTTTCTTTTCTCCGTCGACAATGGAACCTGTAAATACTCCACCGTTTCTTCAAGGAGTTGAAACTGTTTCTACATCTTCGGATGTTTTCTCGAATCAATTCATAAACAATTCAACGGATAATGGTATAAAAAATGATACGAATTCATTTCCAAACTCTGTTACTGCTAGTGCTCCACATTTTTTCAATATAAAAAATGATCATAGCATTGAAAATTCTAATTTAGATCAAAGTCACAATTTTTTGGCATCCAATGATTTCTTTTCAAACGACCCTGCTCCTCTGTCGATTGATCGTAATCAGTTTTCTACGGATTTGCCTCAAATTCCAACATTTTATACTACGAATGTTCAGCAAGAGCAACAGTGGCCGAATTCTTTTGTATCAGATCAACCCATTAATCAAATGACGACTGATTTTATGCAAAATACTACTGCAAATGAAAGTAGCATATATTCAGAACAGTCTTCTAATTTTGTTACCGACTTAAAGGATGTGCATAAAGAAAATTCAGAAAAAGTCGATGTTCAAACGCTAAATATTAAATTAGATCAAACTAATTTTAATATTCAAAACAAATACAAAGTAGAAGATTATATGATAGAACCGAGTGATTCTTTGCCTTCTGAAAATGACGATCACGTTGCTAAACCTCAATTCATTCACGGTGAATGCTTGCCAAATAATGACGATCTTCCAATTACCAGGAATGAAATAATATTCACTAATACCATAGATCCTTTTGAGGGCTCCATGGAAAATAATACAATTCTTCATGCTCAATCTGAACCTGTTCTGCTGTCTTCTTATTCTTCTGCTTTTGTTCCGGTAAAATCTAACACTTCTAATATTGATAAAGAACTAGTGCGACAAGATTTCGACCCTCAATCGAATTATATCTCTGATATTTCCAAAGAAAATGTTTTCAGTTTGAAAAAAGATGTTGAGTGTTCTGTGAATCAGCCTATATTTTTCAATCAAGATAATGATAAAATTAGGATGATGAATCCTTGTCAATATCCCTCTATGAATATGGGAACTTTGGGTGCTCCGTTTAGTTTTTACAGTAATATGAGATCACAACAGTCGTCTGCGTTACCGTGCGACTTGTCTAATAATTTAATATGCGGAGAGAGTACAGAAAAATTGAAAATCAATTTAGAAAATGAAGATGATACTGTTAAAGCTGACAATGAAATCAAAGAAATATTTTCAAATGCAAATTTGGATGATCTGGGAAAATCTGAAGACTTTTTTTCCACCGATTATAACATTTTGAATGCGTCTTTAGCTCAAAAGAGTTTTGTAAATGATATTTTCAACAATCAAAAATCAACTGACACTCTTACAAACGAATCCTCTAGTTCTATATCATCTTTTGTTGTAAATGACAATGCAGTTAGTTTAGAAACTGCAGTAAAACCAGAAGAAAGTAACTGCTCACAGCAAAATATTTTAAATGATAAAAATAATTATGATGCAAATAGCACGATTCAAAATCTAGAAGTTCGTCATTTAGAAGAGTCTCCCGATACAATTTTATCTCATACTGGGAATGAGAATGTGGCTGTTTTAGATCCCAAGGAAAATATTTTCACACATCAAACTATTTTGAATGATAATAGCAGAATTTTTGACTTGAATGATTATGATAAAAATGTTACAATACAAAATCCGGTTAGTCATGTAGAAGAATCTTCCAATTCTGCTTTTAATTTTGCCTTAGATGATAATGCAGTTAATTTTCAAACTCTATTAAAACCCGAGGAAAATATTTTTACCCAACAGAGTATTGTGAATAATAATGATTCAAATAATTACAATGAAAATGACACAATGCAATATCATATAGAAGAATCTTCCAATTCTGCTTTCCATTTTGTCTCGGATGACAATGCAGTAAATTTCCAAACTGTAGTAAAGTCAGAAGAAAATTTCTTCACCCATCAAAGTGTCATGCCTGATAATAGTAGATTTTCTGACTTGAATAATTATAATGAAAATGACAAAATCCAAAATCCGGTTAGTTATGTTGAAGACTTTTCTAATTCTGTATCATCGTTTGTCAGCGAAGATCCAATACATTCAGAAACTGTAGTAAAACCAGAAGAACGTAGTTTTAGTCAACAGAGTATCTCAAATGACAATAATACGTTTTTCGATTTAAACAATCAAACAATTCAAAATTTGGATGATTCCAATTACATAGAAAAATCTCCTTATTCTATTCCACATTTTGCTGCAAGTGACAATGCAGTTAATTTTCAATCCGCTGTAAAATCTGAAGAGAATATGTTCATCAATCAGAACATTTCGAATCCTAATACAATGCCCTTTGCTTTCAACAGTACAAAAAGTGAAATCCAAAATGTTGATGAAATTCAAATCAAGCCAGAGTATTCTCGTGATGTTTCATCGTTCGATGTGGTAACTAATGAAAAAAGTTACTTTGATAGTTTTGCCCCTTCTAAAGATTCTTCTCCAGAGTTTTCTGAAAAATGTTCATTATTTGACCAAGAAATTAAAAACAATTTTGATACATCAGCAAGTTCTTTGAATACATTATCTTCCTTCGAAGTGCCGAAACCAGAATCCAATTTAAATGACCACAAACCAATTGACAATGATCCTTTTCAAAACGTATCTAATGATGCGTTCATCAAAAATTTTGACGAAAGCCTCAAACTAAACGATAACGATATTTTAAACTCTTTTAACACGGTCGAGGTGAAAAATTCAGATTTAGTCAATTCTTCAACTTCTAGTTGTGTCGTTGGATCGCAAAATCAAAACGAAAAGAGAGATGATTCAATTCCACTATTCAATTTTTTCTCGATGATGAAATCATCAGATGTGCCAGAGTTTAAACTTTAACGTTTGAAATATGTATTTATTTTATTTTATTTTTAATTAGAACACATTTAGCTAACGTAATACCTATTCATTAAACATATCGATGATATTTACATACATATATTGTATATGCAAAATTAAATGAAAATGTAAATTGTTTATAAAAACATGTTATGAATTTATTTAGTGATCTTTTATCTATCTATGTATGTATGATACTTTTCAGTTTTTGATTATTATTTATTTGCCTTAAATCTCTGTACATAAATGCAAATACAATATTATAATTATATACTTTAGATATAAGTGATATTTATTTACTAATAAAATTTATTGTCTTCCACATTTATATACATATATACTTAGTAATGTTTAGTGTTTTAAAATTTATCACACAGATGTCAGTTTCTTTTTATTTTATTTTATTGTATTGTACAGTATTATTCATTTAAAATTATCATAAAATGCAATCCGGTATATATATGTGCATATGTTGCCGTGAAGTTTATAATTTGATAACTATTGTGTGGAAAAAATAGGCTTTTCACAGTTCAGTGCATTTTGTTTATCCCATCCTTCCAAATTCGTGACTTTTTGCACCTTACCGATTGATGTATTCGTTTTATATTTTGGCTATCTTCTTGATTTCGTACGTTGTTGTAAGCGTTCGTTGAATTTTGTTCAAGCTTTATGTCTCTTTTATACGAATAGAACACTTTCATTTGTACTTGTATTAAGAAATAAATTAAAACATTGTGCAGTTTAACGATAGTTCCGATGCTTTGAGTGATATTTCTTTACGGTGTTTTATATATTTAAATATGAATTTATATCATATTTCGAAAGGATTTCTTGGTGCAACACTGGGTTTGCTATCCCTTCAATACTGATGCTTTTTAAATGATATACAATATATAACAAAGACATTTGACTTAATCGCATAGTGCATTTTTAGTACGTTGTGTTACAAAAAAAATAAACAAGTTCGATCATCGCTGTGTGAAAAACAGCCGTTTCTTTTCAATATTCAACACATTGAAGATGGACACTCCTATTATTGAAACTCCATCACCCGATTCAGAGGTAATGCAAACTTCTACACATGATCATATTAACATTTATTATATCAGACGTTAAACATTCAGATTTTTTATATGATTTCACAGAGCAAACAAGATCAACCGTACAAACCAGTACAACGTCATTGGTTTTTCCAATCGAATTTCGAGGATGCTTCATCATGGAAACCCTTCTCTAATATTGACTCTAAATCTCTGGAAGATGCCTTTAATTCGTGTAAGCTATTACATACATAATGGGTCTACTTTGTTTTCCGAAACTCGCTGTATCATAGTAGCAAAAGTAGCAGTAAAGGTGATTGCGTTTATGTTAAGCACCGAGAGGTTACCGGGTTCGATTTTGTACCAATCTTAAACGCTGCTGATTAGACTTAGATATTTGTGACTCCAAGAGTATGCCAGTTTCCCATCAGAGTATGCCAATTTATCTGATTTCATTGTTGAAACTGTTTCTTTATCAAATTGGCAAAAACCATCCTACCCACTATGTCACCAATATCTGAATTTGATTTATGTACAATATGTAAAAATGTATGTACAAGTCTAAATCTATAATTTATCTATAGATTAATTAATTAGTAGTTAATTTTGTGTTCTTCAGTCTCTCGAAATTCAGCGATTTATGTATTAAAAAATGCTGCGATGTTTGTAATTGGATAGGAAGCCGAATTGGGGTTTGCCTGTTAGGCCTTCCTGGTATACATCTATATAAACCGTTTCAACAGAGAAAATTGGCAAACTCGTTTCCTATCAGAGTTTTCTGAGTATATCTGTAGTGCTGCTGGTCAGACCTGGATATTTGTGACTCCAGGTCAATCGTTTCCTATCAGAGTTTGCCAATTTTCTCTGATTTCATTGTTTAAACGGTTCCCGATTAAAAATTGCTAAAATCCTTCCTACCTACTATGTCACCACTATTTGAGTATGATTTATGTACAATAAAATTTATGTACAATTCATAGATGTCTCGTTAATTTGCGAGTTTTCAGTGTCTAGTAATTCAGTGACTTGTATAATAAAAATGCTGTATTGTTTGTAATTGGTCAGGAAGGCGCATTGGGGTTCACCTGTCAGGCCTTCCTGGTATATATGTAAATAAAGAATTCAAATAGTGACATAGTGGGTAGGATGATTTTTGCCAATTTGATGAGTTAGAGTTAGTACCTGTAAGTCCTTTCTGGTATAAAAATGTAATAAATGTAATGTAAATAAAAATAAGTAAATAAATTTATAGATTATAAATATGAAATCATATTCAAATAGTGGTGACAAATAGTAGATAGGATGGATTTGCCAATTTGATGAGGAACCGTTTCAACAATGAAATCAGATAAATTGGCAAATTCTGAAGGGAAACGATCGACTCGGAGTCACAAATATCTAAGTCTAACCAGCAGTACTGCAAAAATAATCCGAATAAGCTCTCTTCAATTGAGGCCAGCCCAGGGCTTGAACCCGGGTACCTCTCGGTGTTAAGCAAATGCAACGACCGAGCTATACTGCTAGATAATATGTATTTATATCTGGTATATATGTATGTATGTATAATATATTACGGAATAGATCAAACATAGAATAGTCTAGAAATTAACATTGGTATAGTACGACGTATGAGTTTGGGAAATTATGTATCGGCTATAAAATATATTAAAAATCATTACACACATTTTTAATCGATGAAATTAATTGTTATAATTAAAAATTTACAGCTAAAATGGCAGCTGATACAATAGTTGTGACAGATGGTGGTCGTTGTGATGTTAATTTATCCAAAAGGGAAAGAGTTCCGGTTTATTGGCGAGATAATCCGGCTCCAGTACGGAGGTGAGTTTTTATATTATTGTTGTTCAGGTCTCAGATAAAATACTTTTGCATAGAGGTGGGTTCAGGATCCAAATGAAAGGCCTAAGTCGCTTCACAGCATTTATTCAACGATTCAAAAGGTCCACATGGAACCACCGCTCACTCCAGATTAATCTTATCTACCGTGTGTATCTCATTATAAAGGACAAGTTGCACAGCACAACTTCCCTGATCCATTAATGTGTCTATTATCTAAGCAATTAAAGGTTTACCCTGGCGAGTCTATTGTTTACGCACGCACTCGCCCAGGTCTGTAAGAACTCCAGCGTATCCTTTGTTTGGGGTACTTACTGCGTCCCGTTAGCCTAATCCGGGGTCTATTGTTCACCCACGAATCTACTTAGACAGTGGATACTCTCTCTCATGGTCCTACGTTACATTATCATTACATAGTTGCTTTTGAAGTGTGTACATGATTTTCTTTTTTGACGTTTTAGATGCAGTTGGTTTTACAAAGGCACGTCTGATCCGAGATTTGTGCCGTACGCCGAAGATATCTCCGATCTTTTAGAAGTGATTGATTGTTTTATTCTTTAAATTAATGTGTAAAAAGGGTTTATGTGTAATTGAAATTCGATTTTCCAGGAGGAATATCGTCTGGGAGTCATAACTTCGACGTGGAATAGGAAAATTTCACTCGCCGACGAGGAAGTGGTAATGCACAGCCCGTCTATAATCATGCGTTTCATGAAAGCGACCAGCCCGGACTCTTGGAGCAACACTCCAGTGAGTATAATTATCTGATAGGTGCATGATTTTGATGTCGTATTTTGTTCCTACTCTCATCGGAATAATTTATTTTAATAAAAATATCTTTTCAAATGACACAATCCTCATATCGGATATCGGATATATGCATTGATTGTAAGTCGACTTATAACACCATTTAGAAATAAATTTATGTATATTGAATTTGTCAGATTTCGAAATTATAATAACCTCAAAACTGTGGTTATCCTTTTTATCAAAGCATTTATATTTTCAATTGTTTTATTTTGTTTGTAATTTTCAAATTTGCTATCCACTTTTTAATTTTTAAATCTATACATATGACGTATAGACGGGGCCGGCTCAAAGGTACAGCAGACTAGGCACGTGCCTAGGGCGCTGCGAGGCGCCCCCATTTTTCTTTTTTCTGATTATTAACCCTTTGAATGCTGATCGACGTTTCGCCAAAAAGTCTATGAGCCTGAAAAACGCCGATAGGCATTGTCTTTTGAGCATGTCCAAATTAAACAAGAATAATACTCGCTAAGTCTTTCCAGGTAGCATTGAAAAAAAAATGCATTGAATATGGGTCGTGTATAAAGACTGGTTTACACCGGAATTTCTGAATTTATAACCACTGCAGAATTTCCCCATGGAAATCCCTAACTACTAAGCATTTTAGATTGTGGCTTGGCATTTAGATTGTGAGCATTACATTTTAACAGCATTGAAGAATATGGAACTAGTTTTGGAAAAATACATTCATTAATAGACTTCTTTTGTTTATTTTATATTGTTGCAAGATATATTAGAGAGTCTAAACACACTTTTATAAAACTCGAAATCCTCAGCGGTAATTATCTAGGGTTTGTTTGGATTAGCTACAATTTTTATACCTGCTTTCTATTGGATTTCTAAATAATTCTAGTTGGAAATATTGGCAAAATTTTCACCGTGGCGGGCTTTCAACAGAAAAGACGTCAGCATTCAAAGGGTTAAATTGAAAAAAAAAATTGACTTTGAACTTATAAAACATTCTATATTTTACTTAATTTTTTGTGTTATGATTATATAATATTATAATTTACGAGGAACGTAGGAAGTTGACTGTCAAATATCAACGACTCACGAATAAAAATTTGTAAAACAGCAAACTGTCGTCAGTACAAATAAAATGTGGAATTTTATTTTATATAAAATACCTCTGAAACATATGTATGTATATATACATATATATCGGGGATGGATTTGCTTCGCGAAATTAAATTTACTTAACCAATCATATTCGAAAGAAGAAATGTCTATAAAATTCTACAATTCATTGTTGAATATAAATAAATGTCTTCATTACCGATTATATTCATAGTTATCCGTATTTTATTTTATTTTATTCATTTTTATACATAAAACGTGCCTATTTTGAATAAAAAAATTTCGTTTTTGTCTTAATATATTTTTCTTCAACACAAAATTTCAAGAACTTTATAGTTTAATAATTGAACCAATCCGCCTAGGGGCGCCATATACCCTCGGGCCGGGCCTGCGTATAGATATTTCAACTCAGATTGAAACTTAACTAAATATCTGAAACGTTTTCAAGTCTTGAAATCACACTTTGTGTGTATGTATTATACTTGCTAGCATTCTGTGTTTATTGGAAGCTTTTTAACTTTGGTTTTAATGTTTATATTCTCGTTGTTTCTACGACGACGGAGCTCGCCTGCTAAGCAAATATTATTTTATCATCATATTGTGTTAAAAACATAAGAAAAGCATGTTCTATTTGTTACTTTGTTGCACTTAAATGTACCGCCATACTTGTCAGAGAAAAACAAGGCACACAAGTATGTTGTCAATATATATAATTTTTATTTTTGCTTGAAACTTTTAATAATTTTAAATCGATGTCATTCATATTATATTATACACGCAATTCGTGATCGAAACTTTGGTTTTTCATATTGCACATTTTGTACAGCATGATTGATGTAATATATTATTATGAAGGCGACTACTCAGACACACACACATTAGAGAGAGAGAAAAATGCAGTTAGCAATGCACTGTTTTGAGGTTCTTGGTATTGTATGATGTGTAGAAAGACATAGATGAAACTTGCATTTTCTAACAGTTCACACCCAAGTGGACCGTGCAAAGGGGATTGTCCGGAATCGCCGTGGAGGAAGGCGAGCCGAAAAAGTGCGTGGACCATTTGCTGTTTATCGTTCACGGAATCGGCGAGCCGAGAAAAATCATCAAACCGACAGAGGCAGATTTAAATCAAGTCAGCCATCATTCTCATTCATTGCATTGCTAACATTATGATATGTTTTGCATGTATGGTGTTCTTCATTCTCGTGCTATCACACACGTGAAATACACGCATCTGTCGCTCTTTACTAACATAAGCTTTTACTTCAATCGAAGATGTCTGTGTCTCGTTTTCCTTTTTATTGTATTTTATTTGTACTTATTATGTTCTGCTTATTTTTTAGAGAAACACTGATTTTTTTTATTTATTTTTTGTTCATACATATGTCCTATATAATAATATGGGTTGTGGCTATTTGCAGGTACTATATCTGCGACAGGCGCAAAGCCTTCTGCGCATGCGCGATTATAATTTCTTACATTTAATGTATGCTAGACTTAGGTGGGTGGAGGATCTAAGTGAAAGGCCAAAGTCGTGTCACAGCATTTATTGATGATTAAGGAGATACACGCACTAGCAGTACTCCGTCCAGAAGTACCGCCTTATAACGGATAGGTCACTCGACGTCCGGTTTGTTTACCTATTGTTATGGTCACGTACTCGGATATGTATTCCCACGACAATCAGCCCCACGGTTTCGGTCACGTCTGAGAACTCCACGGGAATGCGACCGAGTGCCGCTACTACGCCAATTCGGTGGCCATTGTTTAACCTACTTGCACTTAGTTTGCAGATAATCCTCGAAACCAATTATAACGGTCGCACAGTGTCAGGGATGCGCCTCGGCCTAATCCGATCGCACTTAACCGGCGGCTCTTTTTAGTATACGTAACAACATTAACTAATTTGGATTATATTTTTACTCTACGTCACTTCACGAGTTCGAACTAAATTTTAAGAGGCTTAAAACAAAATTTTCGCAGTAAACACGCTGACAGTGACAGTTCACGCGCATGCGCAGAAAGATTTGCGCCTGTCGCAGATATAGTACCTGCAAATAGCCAATAATTTGCAGATATAGTACCTGCAAATAGCCACAACCATATATAATATGTGTATCTGTATTATATGCCTATTTTAACACTGCATTTATGTATATATAAGAATAAACTAATGCAAAAATAATATGTGCAATACATACACACAATTATAAATAAAAAATAGGGGTAAATCAATAGAATTATATGGTATTGTGGGCTATATATATATAATATATACTAAAAGACTAGTTTCTATAAAGCTTACATTTGTACTGTATATGCCGATTCCATTTGTTAAATAAATACGAAATTTGTATTAAAACTTATGCATATATATATTTTCATGAAAATATCATGGGAAGGTTTTATGTATGGGTATGTTTATTATTATTTGTAAAAATATATAAAGTTTCTTGTACCTTTCATCCGATATGTCTATCAATGTATTTTTTTTTTTCATTTACATATAAATATTGTCTACATTTTGTGTGGAAAAAAAACATTATTTCGCATTTTATTTTTCTCTTTTAACGGTACACTAACACTAAATTCTAAAATTAATTGCTCTTATTATTTTATTTAGTAATTAGCCACTTAACTTTTATTTAAATTTGCACATTAATTAAAACGAGTAAAATTTGTATATATTATAAAGTCCAAACAAAAATATACTCATTTAAAGTCAACACTATTGTACTGTAATTTGATTTTTAATCCATACAGGCTGCGACCAGGGTGAGAACAGTCCGCCGAGGCACCGATGGCTCTGAAGTGGAAGAAGGCGAAAACAAAACTACCGATCATCTGCTATTGTTGGTCCATGGAATCGGTTCAGTTTGTGATCTCAAATTCAGAACTGTCGAAGAAGTTGGTCAGTATGAAGTTCAATTACTTCTACGTTAAAAATCAACAGTGGAGTTGATCAATATTGTATTTTTGCAGTGGACGACTTCCGATCAATCAGCGCTCAATTGGTACAATCACACTACAAATCGTCATGTGAACAAGGAGTCATTAGTAGAATTGAGGTTATTTTTATAATCATAATTACAATTTACGTTCACGCATACATATTGTACATATACTGTGGTTTTTTTTTAGGTCTTACCCATTTCTTGGCACTGGAATTTGCACTCGGAAGAAAGTGGAATCGATAAAAGAATTGCTCAAATCACTCTTGAATCAGTACCGAAATTCAGAAGTTTCACAAACGACACTCTTCTTGATATCTTGCTGTATACAAGTCCCAAATTTTGCCAGGTATTTATCACCAAAACCAAACTACAGATCATTTGATATTAGCCAGCAGCATAGCTCGGTCGTTAAGCTTCTGCCCAACACCGAGAGGCGCCGGGTTCGATCCCATGAGCTGACCTCGTATATATGTAGTGCTGCTGGTCAGACCTGGATATTTGTGACTGCAGGTCGATCGTTTCCTATCAGAGTTTGCCAATTTCTCTGATTTCATTGTTGAAACGGTTCCCAATTAAATTGGCTAAAAACCTTCCTACCTACTATGTCACCACTGAGTATGATTAATGTACAATTCATAGATGTCTCGTTAATTTGCGAGTTTTCAGTGTCTCGTAATTCAACGACTTGTATAATAAAAATGTTGTATTGTTTGTAATTGGCCAGGAAGGCGCATTGGGGTTTACCTGTAAGGCCTTCCTGGTATAAAATGTAATAAAATAAAAATATTGTCGGTTCATGGAATTGGTTCAGTTTGTGATCTCAAATTCAAAATTTAATATAAAATTTATTTAGATCTAAAACAATGTCTATATTTAGTGTATTGTTATTAATTATTGAAACATTGATATTTCAGACTATAATGGAAACAGTCGGCACTGAAATTAACCGAATATATACACTGTTCAAATCGAGAAATCCTGATTTTATGGGTGGTGTATCTCTCGGTGGACATTCCCTTGGCTCGTTGATTCTGTTTGATCTGTTGTCTCATCAAATACCACCAGAAAAAATGGTACACATATATGATATGTTGCTTTAAACTTGATTGAGTACATATGTATATATATGTAACAATGTTTATAAATTATTTCATGGTAGGAAAATCAAGGTGAGACTCACGTCAAAGGTGCGGCTGGTACCGGTCAGCTCAGTTTGGTTTATCCTCAGCTTGTTTTCAAACCCATGGCATTTTTTGCTTTAGGAAGTCCAATTGGTAATTCAATATTGTGTTATAAAATGAATTTGTTCGATTATATGTATGTATGTAAAATTAATTCGTTCATTACAGGTATGTTTGTTTGCGTGCGAGGCATTGAAGAATTGGGTGAAAACTTTGAATTTCCGACCTGTCCGTCGTTTTTCAACATTTTCCATCCTTTTGATCCTGTAGCTTACAGGTAATTTATATTATAGAATGAATTGAATATAAATTGTCATCATTTTAAAAAGGGTGCGGTTTAACTGTACATTGAGAAAAATACTTTGTATCTTAAAAAAAATGTTTGTGCATTACACAATCTCGTATTTTGCATCAAATAAAATATTTTGGCATTATAAAAGTAAATGTAATTTATATTATGGAATTAATTGAATATAGATTGTCATCGTTTTATTTAAAATGGTGCGATTTAACTGTACATTGAGAAAAATACTTTGTATCTGAAAAAAACTGTTTGTGCATTAAAAATTTGCATTATTTTCGGTGCATTAAACAATCTCGTATTGTGCATAAAATAAAGTATTTTGGCATTATAAAGTAAAGGTAATTTATATTATAGAATGAATTGAATATAAATTGTCATCGTTTTATTTAAAATGGTGCGATTTAACTGTATTAACATGTTTATATATATATATATATATATATATATATATATATATATATATATATATATATATATATATATATATATATATATATATATATATATATATATATATATATATTTGTGTGTGGATTGTAATTCTTTATTGACTTGATGTGTAGTAAATGGGTACGATTTAACTGTACATTGAGAGAAATACTTTGTATCTTAAAAAAAAAATGTTTGTGCATTAAAAATTTGCATTATTTTCGGTGCATTAAACAATCTCGTATTGTGCATCAAATAAAATATTTTGGCATTATAAAGTAAAGGTAATTTATATTATAGAATGAATTGAATATAAATAAATTGTCATCGTTTTATTTAAAATGGTGCGATTTAACTGTATTAACAGGTTTATATATATATTTGTGTGTGGATTGTAATTCTTTATTTACTTGATGTGTAGTAAATGGGTACGATTTAACTGTACATTGAGAGAAATACTTTGTATCTTAAAAAAAAATGTTTGTGCATTAAAAATTTGCATTATTTTCGGTGCATTAAACAATCTCGTATTGTGCATCAAATAAAATATTTTGGCATTATAAAGTGACCATTAAAAAATATCAAAGATCGTTCGAAAAAATAGGTTTTAGCATTAGAATAGGTACAAAAAGTGACATCGTTGCTGTCTTCCGCTATTGACTGTCAACTGTCATAAGTGTTTACTTTTGTTTACGTATGAATATGAATAATTATATCAGGTTGTAGAAGAGTTGAAGCCAAGGTTGCAAGCCGAAGAGTAAAAAAGAAGGAATCCAGTAGCAAACATCTGCTTTAACCATAGATGTAGAATAACCTAGATATGGCATTACATACAAATTTCGTTGGAGATCTTGTCGCCACTGACTGAGGGGTGCGGGGAAGTTGGGGAAAAAAAAAGGTTTTTTCCCCTATGACTCTGCGGTCGGCGTTTTTTTCACTTCCCGCTAGTTAAACCCCCTGCACCCCTGAGTTAGTGACGACAAGATCTCCGCATATCTATTGACAAGATCTCCGCAATCGACATTTCCAATTTAGAAGCTAACTACCTATTGAGAGAAAGTGTGCATGCGCCAAAAGGGAGACCAGTATAAACCGTGAGGGCGGATCTATGTATTATACATCTATGGCTTTAACACGCTAATGTAGCAAACATACGCTTTTTAAGTAGCAAATAGTTTTTTCAATGATCAAAGCAAACTTTCTAATCTGTATTTGTCATTTAGAAATGTACAAAAAAATTTTATAATGCACAGAAACTTTTTTATTGTACAAAATGTATTTTAAATACTCAGTTATTTTATAAAATGGACGTTTAAATTGTTCCCTTTTAAAAATATGATCTGTCGTCATTATAGAATCGAGTCGTTGATAAATCCTGAACTTACAAAACTACATCCGGTGCAAATTGCTCATCATAAAGGTAGAAAAAGGATGCATTTAGGTAATTGAATACTATCTCATTTTTTGGCACAGTGATTATATGTTTTTATTCATCGTCAAATTATTCTTATAGAATTAAAGGATACTGTCACTCGAGTGGGTGCCGATATAAGACAGAAAATTGTAGACTCAATGAAAAGCACATGGGACACATTTTACCAGCTCAGAGCAAAAGAGGTATTTCGATATTCAATCATTTAATTGATTATATTAAATGGCACAAAATTTAAATTCAATTTATATGATTTTTTAAGGAGGCCGAGACCGAAAGAACAATCGATGAACCAGAGGTAATTCAACGCTTTTTTTTAAATGATTCTTATCAACTTCTATTTCATGTAAATCATAATAATGGTTTTAATATTTAGAAACCAATGACCGAAGCTGAAACTTCTTTACTGAAACACTTGGGTAAATTGAACGGAGGCCGTCGAGTGGATTATGTGTTACAAGAGGCGCCATTTGAACTATTCAACGAATATATTTTCGCTATGGCTAGTCACGTTTGTTATTGGCAAGTATTTTAATATAAGTATTTTGAGATGTGATGCATAATCAGATGTGTTGAATGTTTTTTTAAATCGTTACAGGGAATCCGAAGACACTATGTTGCTCATTTTGAAAGAGATTTATTCCAATTTAGGAGTCGAAACTGACCGTCAATTACCCCAACAGACAATGACCATTGAAAGACCGGTTGCTTCCAACCTACCTAGTATATCGAAGAGTCCTTAATATGTATTAAAAAAATATATTGCAATATTTATTTTTTTTAATTTAAGGTTGACAATTTTTTCTCCACTACAATCAATCATTTACACAAGTTATTTAAAACATGATCCATGTCTCTTTATATAATTTGTATTAATTTTTTAAAGAAGTATTAGAAATTATTTCCACGAAATTTCTAGATTTACTTTACAATGAAAGTATGTAATACGTATGTATATTATATGTAATTAGTGTAAATTTATGACAACGTGAAAGATATATGTATGTATGTATATTGCATAGTGGTAATGGATAATATTAGTAAATGCAAAAATGGGATTAATTAAAAAATTGTAATCGTTAGATTACATTTAAAAAAATTGCAAATTAGCACATGAATTTTGTTTTTTAATAGAATATGAAGTATTAGAAAAATTATAAAATGTATAATACCTAACATTTTCAGCATATTTTTTGTAAGTTTTTCATTATAACATATACCTGAAATATATATAATTATGTATATGATAATTTATTCAATGTTACGAAAAATAATATATATTTTTATTAACAAATTTCTTTTATTTTAACTGAATTTGTCTTATAATTTATGATGCTATAAATTGTCTAATTTTAGTTGCCTTGAATGACACATCAAAGTATGTAAATCATTCAATAAAACTTCAAATGTTGTCGAGATTTTTATTAACCCTTTGAGTGCTGACGTCTTTTCTGTTGAAAGCCCACCACGCTGAAAATTTCGCCAACATTTCCAACTAGAATTATTTAGAAACCCAATAGAAAGCAGATATAAAAATCGTAGCTAATCCAAACAAACCCTAGATAACTAACGCTGAGGATTTTGAGTTTTTTAAACGTGTGTTTAGACTCTCTAATATATCTTGCAACAATATAAAATAAACAAAAGAAGTCTATTAATCAATGTATTTTTCCAAAACTAGCTCCATCTTCTTCATTGTTGTTAAAATGTAATGCTCACAATCGAAATTCACAATGTAAAATAATCAGCAGTTAGGAATTTCCATCGGGTAATTCTGCTACGGTTATAAATTCAGAAATTCCGGTGTAAACGAATCTTTATAAACGTTGACAAATGAATTACACGATCCATGTTCAATGCATTTTTTTTTCAATGCTACCTTTAAAGGCTTAACAGGTAGTATTCTTGTTCATTTTGTACATGCTCAAAATACAATGCATATCGGCTTTTGCAGACCCATTGACTTATCAGCAAAACGCCAATCAGTGTTGGTCAGCATTCAAATCTTGACACTGCTTTATTTACCTGTAAAACTTACTATTCCGGCAGATCAAAATGTACAGGTAAGATAAGATTTTTAAATACATCGAAATGCAGTAAACCATAATCAGAAAATCTGAACAAATCAATGCACCAGGTTCCATAATATGATTAAAAAAAAAACACGTATGCATATGTACACACTTTTTATTCGATAATAGTACAATAAAAAGTCAGCTGAAACTGAAATAATTAACTATAATGTAAAATATACATTTCAATAAACCAAAAATATACATGTCAAAGATTCACTCTGTTGCAAAAATAAATGGCAATCGATAAACCCTGTGGCTAATACAAGATTCTTCGTGAGATTCAAAAAATAAGCATACCTAATGCATATGCCGTATTGTATTCCAGCTGCAATCAACTTTGAATGGACTATTCGACATATTTTAACGTGATTGACAATCTGTGTCTTTTAATACTATTATTATTTTTATATTAATATGGTGTTAATATATTGTAGTGAAAAAATGGTTTAATAATTATAAATTATGCACGTATGTAAGTGTTGTGCATAATCCGTGTACTTTTTATTAGTCATGTAATCGTCAAATATTTACAAAAAAAAATTCAACTTAAATTAAAAATATATATGTATTTACTTCCCTAGAGCTTTTTTTTATATAAAGTTTGAGTGTGTCCAATCAAGTTTATAAACTGATACATTAAAAACTTGCAACACCTGCATATTCATTAAAAGATTACGGTAATCAGTTCAGTCTTATACCCGTTCATCAACATCAATACCACTTCAAATACAGTCTATATTTATTGCATTTACAAACTTCTTTTTCAAATTGGGGAACAAAAATAAGAACACATTTATCTAAAATAAATGGATTAATAAAATGAGTACTGGGGTAAGAAGCACGTTAAAATTTTTGTAAAATTATTATATTATACTACGAGCAAACAAAAGCGATCACTGTTTTAATCATTACTCGAACTAGACGTAATTTAATTTTTCAACAGATTATTGATAAACCAACAAACCGAAAATGATGTGAAATAATAACGTAATAATTCAAGTATCTGATTTTAAAGCATGAATGTCGATTTAAAATCATGTTTCGATAATGTTCATCCTAGCGAAGTAATCTAATAAACCTTGTAGCCGTTTTTTCACCTTTTTCTGATCATCGAGCGTACACCCAAGAATGGCAGATTCAAAAAATCTATCGGCGGGAACACCCGAGTCCGACGCTGTCGATTGAAAAGCGCAAGCATTCATATATGAATAGCATTGAGTGCGAGCAGCTACAGGATCACTCTTCAAACCGATAACAAGGGAATCGATGAATTGGTTCACCTAAAAATAATTTGATCAACAGACGTCATACCAGTTTTGATTATATGTATGTACCATTGTTAGAGACACGTATTTTAGGCATTTTGCTATTAATGCTTTATTGATGCTAAATTCATAAAATATGCGAATAGATACTAAAATAACTGAAATTTGCATAAAATTTATAAAATTAATAGACAATTTAGAAGGGTCTTCCTATCCCTTTGCCCATTTATTATGTGAAGAAATTGAGAGGATAAAACAGAGCTTGCAGTTTAACATAGACGGTTTTTTTCCTGTCGAAACCAAGCAACTGCTTTTGTCTACTACTGTAAACAAAAGAAGACAGTTGGATCCAAAGGCTTAGATAGACAATTTAGAAGGGTGTTCCTATCCCTTTGCCCATTTATTATGTGAAGAAATTGAGGGGATAAAACAGAGCTTGCAGTTTACCATAGACGGTGTTTTTCCTGTCGAAGCCAAGAAACTGCTTTTGTCTACTACTGTAAACAAAAGAAGACAGTTGGAGCTGTGTATCCAAAAGGCTGCTCAAAAAAGCGTCTTAAAACTAGACTTGCACTCAACACTAAATGAGACAAATCTATTCCTCCAAACATTGAGTAAACTATTGAATCCATCTGTGGCAGGTACAAAATCTAATATTAATTTTAAAGAAACAGTTTTGTTTTTTAGAAACCTGCCATTGTTTAATGTATTAACAGAGGCTCAATGTTTGGAAGGATATCAGCACTTTTTTTAGAGAATATAAAAAGTGAATCCATGCCGAATATATTGCAACTATTGATGGCAACAAAAAATAAATACGAAGAGTTTGGTTGTGCAGCTCTAAAATCTATTTGGTGTCCCGTCAAAAGTGTGGATGCTGAAAGGTATTTTAGTAAATACAATATAATTCTTACCGATCGTCGTACGAATCTCAAAAAAGAATCTGTAGAAATATGCTCCATGTTGAGTAAATTTAATAAATTTTATAATAAATTTAATAATTTTTAAATAAATTTTAATTGGTATTGTAACGCGACGTTCTTTCCATCGTCCCATAGGGCAACACTCGCCCTTTATTTCGAGTGGCCACACAGAAAAGCGCGCCATATAGGTGCGCTCGCTTCAAGATTAGCTCTCTCACCCGCCATCCACCGCCAAAGAAAGATATCTCCTGTGCACGTCTCCACGGGGAGACGGGGCCCAGAGATCCGCCATCTTGCTGAAGAACCGCTGTGAGGTCGAGTGCATCAGCACTCCCTCCCCTGAGTACCAGCCCAACGTCTCCTGTATTCCTCGCGCAGCTTCTGGAGAAGCGTTAGCCGTGAGAGGACCCGACCACGAGGAAGCTGTTATCAACGAGACGATTTGCAGTCAGGAACCTCCCCGACTATATAAACTGTATCCCAAGGTTAGTTCACGTTTCCCTATAACCCGACCCTTGGAAGAAGAACGACGTATCCGCCCTCTGGATCTCCCACCGCGAGATCAGATAACGCGCGTAAAACCGTCCGTTACAGTATTATATTTTTATATTCATATTTTTTGTCTTTGTATTTTTATATTCATGTTTTTTTCATTGTAATTTTAATTCGAAAACATTTTTGAATTTTTCTATTATTTTTTAATTGTTGTGTTGTCTTTAAATTGTATATATGTATATAAATTTTATTAAAATTCTTCGAAATTTTTTATTATTTAAAATTAAGCTCTTCATAAAAATAGAGCTAAAATTGAACATTTGTAATACCCTAAAACGCTAAAATGCAAAATGAAAATGCTAAAATAGACAAAAATAGATGCCCAAAATACGTGTCTCTAACCATTGTATTATAGTGAATTTACTTTGTGTAAACATTCTTCCTGTTGAGGGTCTCTGTTTGTGTGCACGATCGTTTCCACCGTCATGCAACGGGATAGGACACGTTCAATGGAATGTTTCATTTCATCGCGTTCAACTGAAAGTGTGTCGTTCACAGGAATTGTTTAATTGTACATAAATAATCATAAAAGAATTAAATAAAAATATTCAATACTACATTCGTCCAGTTCCAACATCCATTCGGAGTCTCTAATTGCATCTAGAGTTGCTAATAAATTGTCTTTTTCTTCTTCGATTCTAGCAGCATCTTTTCGAAGCTTTTCGACTCGAGCTTCCACTTGGTCCAACACATTGAGCAATCTGAAAGAAGAACAAAACAATCATACAGTACACTCTCGATTATCCGGGCTAATCCGGGCTGGGGACGAAGGACACGGATAATCCAAATCATCAAATTTTGACTTAGTTTCGAATATATAATATCATATTTACAACACAAATTTTTGTTTCATAATTTTAACCCTTTGGCTACTACGAGGTTTTTCAATGTCCAAGCGAAAAATGCTAACATTTGTAATTATTTTGAAAAAAAAAAATATAATATTTTTTTTTTTACATACTTACTTTGCCGAACGCGCGTAATTTTTGTAATACTTTATATACATTTTTAAGAAGCAGTTGTGGACTCGCGCTCTCTCTTTCTGTCTTGCTTTTACATGCGTGCGTGCGAAAGAGATACCTACATATATACACTAAATTAGTTTTGACGATTGTTTTCCGACGCATTATTTTTTTAATAATCTATTTTTAGACATCGATGTATCTTTACAACATGCGATACATTTGAAACAGGTAGCGGTCTTTCTCTTTCTTTCTTGGTTTTAATTGTGTACGTGTGAGCGAGACACACAAGGATGCGAAGTTTCAAATAATCAAATAATTTTTCAACATGTATCATAAACATTTTGTATGCATTTGATTGATTGCACGAATTCGTGACGTCTGATGACCTATATAATTGAAACCGGATTTCTATTGTTTTTTGTTACTATTCCATTTATTTTAACTCTGCAAAATGATAACGGACAGTGAAAGTGCCGAAAGTGAAATAATAGCTCCTCGCTGAGGAACTCGACAAATCAGCAGCTCTACTGATTCTGAAAATGAATTTATCAATAACTTCTAATGAATTTTAAGTAATAACTCCTTATATGACTTTGACAACGAACCCGAAATTGATATTGATAATGAACTCGAAATTGACTTTGATGATGAACCCGAAATTGAAGAGCTTTTATTTAAAAAATTGATAAATATTTATAAAGCTTGATTGAAAAATAAATATAAATACGTATATAAAAAAATGTTTCGTGCCACTGATGCGCTGGCGGCTCACAGAAAGTATTGAAATACGACAATTAATGACGACAACAACGATCGTCGTCGCAATCTTCGCCGATTTCAAAACAACGATTTATCGTTGTTGTAGCAGTCAAAGGGTTAATACTCATTATTTAAGAAAAACGCTCATAGTTAAGCAGATAAGTGCCGTTAGTAGTTAGTACTAGTGTTGTACCGTTTTATGACTAATGGGTGCTAATTTAGTATGCGGTCTACCTTCACATATCTACTTTACTATGCGATAGTCGACCTTTACGTTTTTACTTTAATATGCGGTCTCAGTTCTTGACACTGAGACTTAATAATAGCGAACCTAACAACCTAATCTTAAATGAATAGGGCCAACCTTAACTTAGCCTAACCTATCCTGACTTTTGTTGGCAGTGGTTTAACTGTGACGTACATATGTATTAGGTGGGCTGAAAAGTTCGTAGGCTGACACATAGATAGCGCTACTAGTATTAAATCCATATGATTTCTAGTTAGCCCTAACCTTAAAAAGACACGTGTATAAATTTGACAGCTGTCGTACTATTAGTTTGTGAGTTATAGCATTTTGAGTGAAGCAACTTTTATTAGTTTGAAAAAATGGATAAAAAGGAATTTCGTGTGTTAATAAAGCATTGTTTTTCGGCGAAAAAAAATACTATTGAAGCCAAGGTTTGGCTTGATAAACATTATTCGGACCTTGCACCAGGAAAATCAACCGTTCAGAAGTGGTTTGCTAAGTTTAAACGAGGCTAAATGAGAACCGAGGACGATGCACGCAGTGGACGCCCCAAAGAGGCTGTTACCGACGAAAACATCAAAAAAGTCCACAAAATAATTTTGGATAACCGTTAAGTGAAATTGATTGAGATAGCTGACCCTAAAGATATCAAAGGAACGTGTTGGACATATCGTGAATGAATATTTGGGTATGCGAAAGCTCTGTTCAAAGTGGGTGCCGCGCGAGCTCACAATCGACCAAAAACAACAACGAATTGATGATTCTGAGCAGTGTTTGGAGCTGTTCAATTGTAATTAACCCGAATTTTTGCGTCAATATGTGACAATGGATGAAACATGGCTCCATCATTTCACACCGGAGTCCAATCGACAGTCAGCCGAGTGGACTGCACGTGATGAAGTGACTCCAAAGCGTGGAAAGACGCAAAAGTCGGCTGGCAAGGTTATGTCATCAGTATTTTGGGATGCGCATGGTATAATATTCATCGACTATCTTAAAAAGGGAAAAACCATAAACAGCGACTATTACGTAGCGTTATTGGAGCGTTTGAAGGACAAAATCGCGGAAAAACGGCCCCATTTGAAGAAGAAGAAAGTGCTGTTTCATCAAGACAATGCACCGTGTCACAAATCAATGAAAACGATGGCAAAATTGCATGAATTGAGCTTCGAATTGCTTCTGCATCCACCGTATTCTCCAGATCTGGCCCCCAGCGACTTTTTCCTGTTCTCAGACCTCAAGAGGATGCTCGCTGGACAGAAATTTTGCGCCGATGAAGAGGTAATCGCCGAAACTGAAGCCTATTTTGAGGCTAAAGACAAATCGTACTATAAATCGTAAATAATCGTTGTATCGCCCTCGAAGGCAACTATATTGAATAATAAAATCAAATTCTAACAAAAAAAAGATTTTTTCTATGCTAGCCTACGAACTTTTCAGCCCAACTGTTATGTCGAATCGAGACGACTATTATAGTACGGCGAGCGTTATCTCAGCCAGACAGACAGGCAGACACACAGAATAGCGATATTATATATATGATGAGTAGAGACACGTATTTTGGGCATCTATTTTTGTCAATTTTAGCATTTTCATTTTGCATTTTAGCGTTCTAAGAAAATATTATAAAAGCTTCCATTTTTATGAAGAGTTTAATTTTAAATAATCAACAATTTCGATGAATTTCAATAAAATTTATATACATATATACAATTTTAAGTCACAACACAATAATTAAAAAATAATAGAATAATTCAAAAATGATTTGTAATTAAAATTAGAAAGAAAAAAAAACATGAATATTAAAAAACAAAGACAAAAAATATGAATATAAAAATACAAAGACAAAAAATATGAATATAAAAACATAATACCAATTAAAATGCCCAAAATACGTGTCTCTAATGATGGGTTAAATAAATAAATATTTAGTATAATAAAAAAATTAATTAAAGTTGCTGTCAATATCAATATCATATATGTATATATAATATCGCTATTCTGTCTGTGTATTTGTATAAGATTATTATAGTACGCTAGCCATACTCGCCGTACTATAATAGTCGTTTCGATTCGACAACAAAACGTATGAATATTATAACAAAAGCAAAAACAAAAGTATTTAGCGCCATCTATTGAAAATTAATTTTTCTATTGGTGGTTTATATTGTTACGTATACTAAAAAGAGCCGCCGAGTCATTGCGATCGGATTAGGCCGGGTAGCGTCCTGAGAGACCGTGTGACCGGTATAAGTGGTTTTAAGGATTAGCGACAGGCTAAGTGCAAGTAAGCTAAACAATGATTGCACTTCCCAGAATTGACCTGTACCATGGGAGCGAATGTCGTGGGAAGACATATCCGTACAATAGGTAAACAAATTACACGTCGAAGATGTCCTGAGAGATCTATCCCTTAAAAGACGATACTTAGGCGATATCATGTCATTCTGGACTGAGCACTGCCAGTGCGTGTATCTCCTTAATCATCGATAAATGCTGTGAAACGACTAAGGCCTTTTACTTGGATCCTCCACCCACCCCTACGCAACAATATGTAGGTAGAAAACAAATATCAAATTAAATATATTTAAAAGGTATTTGAAAAAAATTCGACACATTTCTTTTAATTTTGTTTTATCTAATAACTTAATATGCCAACACCCATACGATGATATTTCATCGGGCACAACACTAGTTTATCTACATATAACAATCATCACAAATCGATAAATATAACCTAATCTCATTTGTTTACGTTATCTAGATAACAGCTGTCACTTTAGATAGCAAAAGTCGATCAATGAACGAACCGGGAAACTGAATAGCAACGATTCCCCTCGATGAATTTAAGACGACGTGTATTGGCAAACGACACATGACACAGATAAAAGTGAGGTTACATTGTATGCGTGTGCACAATTGAGCAATGCGTCAGTGCGACAAACAAAGTAACCTTTGTTTGGGGGGATGAGGAGAGACGGCCTGCGACTCGTCGATGGTGGGCAGCGCAGCCGCCGCTAGCCACGGCACGATGTCCATTGTTACGCCACGCCACTACGTCACTACCCTGCTACGCCACTACACCACGTCGAACTCTTTCTCCTTTCGACAACGACAACACAACACCGCTGACTGCAACCGACGTGTGACACACAAAAACCAGCCCACCGGTCTCTGACTGACGTTTGCCAGCTGCTCGATATTTGTCGGTTTGCTGATTGGCCCAAACGCTCACTTATTCGGCTTTTGCCGTACTTCAAAACAATTGCACAAAATTTTAATTTCTAGATTTTATTCGATTGTATTCAACATAATTGACACACTGTTGACCCAATTATCGGGGCTGTGGATTTGGAGTCACATGTTCACTGATTTCACATTTCAATCGCATTTATTTATTTTTATATATTGTTGCGTAGGGGTGGGTGGAGGATCCAAGTAAAAGGCCAACAGTCGTTTCACAGCATTTATTGATGATTCAGGAGTTACACGTATTGCCAGTGTTCAGTCCAGAATGACATGATATCGCCTACGTACCGCCTTGTAAAGGGTAGATCTCTCAGGAGGCCTAATCTGTTTACCTGTTGTATAGTCACACGTATTCGGATATGTATTTCCACGACATTGGGTCTTCCCGTACCGATTCTGAGAAATAACTAATAATGGTCATTGTTTAGCCTAAATGCACTTACAGTCCAGATATAATCCTGGAAGTAAGTGCAAGCACTTACATAGTTAATCCGATAACAGATAACCCTTGAACGATCACATAGTCTCTGGGATTCTATTCGCTTAATCCGCGGCGTACGTAACAATATTTATTACATTTTATACCAGGAAGGCCAGCAGCACAGCACCAAGAGGTTGCTGGGTTCAATCCCGTGAGTTGACTTCGACTGAAAAGAATTTATTCCGAGTATTATCTGTAGTGCTGCTGGTCAGGCTTGGATATTTCTGACTCCAAGTCGATCGTTTCCTATCAGAGTTTGCAAATTTATCTTATTTTATTGTTGAAACGGTTCCTCGTCAAATTGGCAACAATCATCCTACTCACTATGTCACTGTTTGATTTTTTATTTACATATATACCAGGAAGGCCTAACAGTTAAGCCCCAATGCACCTTCCTGGCCAATTACAAACAATGCAGCATTTTTATTATACAAGTCACTGAATTACGAGACACTGAAAACTCGCAAATTGACGAGACGTCTATGAATTGTGCATACATTTTATTGTACATTAATCATACTCAAATAGTGCCACTATTATAGTGGTTACATAGTAGCTAGGAAGGTTTTTAGCCAATTTAATCGGGAACCGTTTCAACAATGAAATGAGACCCAGGAATATCATTGAGGACGCAAAATATACCCAGTATTGTCACAGGGCTTTAATTTAAATCTAACGATGAAGTACTTTTTTTATACAGTTTAAAAAAAGTGTGATATATCCTTTCGAATCAATATGCATACCTACATACAAACGTAAACACAGCGTTTATAATTCACATTGATTTACATAATGATCCTTACATTTAAAAAAGATTATACTTTCCACGGGTATCCCTAAAGAAGTTTATTCGTGCTTATAACTGAGGGAAAATAATCAGACGTAATTTTAAAGAGAGTATGTAAATTTCTCATATAATAACAAGTCAATATAGATAGAATTAAAATGGTAATTGGACTGTTCGTCACATTGGGGTGGCCACAAAGACAATTTTTGCCATGAAAATCGCGAATACACAATATTTGGCACTCAAGTTCTCGTTACTATGATAGTTATCGTTAGTATGATGGACTTTTCGGCTGCCAGATGTTCCGTTATAGAGATTTTAGTGACTCTGTGACCAGGGATCACCGAACCAATTAAAATATATGTATAAGCTATGTGAATTAAAATTTGTATTTTGGTTACTATTCTAATGATTGGTGGTAGCGTGTATGGGTTTGCACTACAACTGTCAGAGAACGTAAACAGCTACAATGTCTCGAAAAACGTTAGTATTAAAAAAAATCATTTAAATCGATATATTCAATGGAAAATATGTACTCACATTAAAATATTATTACAACAAAAATTGCATTTATTTTTCTTCCATTCATAGCAGATCTACAAAAGTCTCAAATGCTTTGAACGACTCTGACCAAAACAACGAAATTGCTAACTCAAAAAATCCACAATCTGACATGTGCCAGTGTTGTTTGGCTACCAATAATCTCAGAAACATATCTAAGCCGTTTTTGTTTAATGGAACGACCGAACTGTACTCGCAAATGATGTCGGCTTGTTTCTCCGAGGTGACTAAATTGATGTAAATAAACGTGCAATTGTATATACTTTGCTTCGTTTTAAATTTTATGTCTTCAATATTTCAGTGGAAGTTTGGTGATGGACAGATATGTGCAGAATGTGTACGTCGTCTGCGCCAAGCCTACAGTTTTAGGCAGTGCGTTCAGTCGGCGCAAAGCTATTTAAGTAATTATAAACGGGAGCCTACGAAAGGTTTATATATTTTGATGTTTATTCAGTTATGTTAACATTTCTCTATATTTGACGTATTTTAAATTGCTTTACAGATGTGAAGATCAATAAAAACACTGATCACATTGACAATATGATGGATTCAGAAGACTTTTCCCCAAATAATGAAGGCATAACAGAGTTTAATCAAAATGGTAAGATTGATATTATGTTCGATACTTACGTATTTGTTTATTTATTTACTTAAAATGAATACTTTCAGATAATGTAGCTGCTGATTCTGGTTATGTTAAAATTGAAAACCTCAAAGACGAACCGAACACTTCTGATGATGACGATTTTGCCGACTTTTTCTATAAAACAACTGAAGCTCCTAAGCAAATTTTCAGCAGAGTAATATTTATTTTTTACAACTCGTGATGGTTATTTATGTTGATTGGTATTAATATCGTTATTATGACTCGCAGGAAGTATTCGACGTTGGTGAACAAAGGACTCTTCCGTACGTTCTAGATAATACCGATAGAAAGTGTGAAATTTGTCATAAAGAGTTCAGTTTTTTAGGGTTAGTACAGAAACATTAATGAAATAATTAAGGTGTGTATTTGTTTATAATGTATTATTTTCATCACACAGAGAGCTTGCAAAACACATGCCTGAACATTATCCAAATCATATTTGTGACATATGTGGTAAGATTTGTGCCACTAGAAAGAGTTTAAATTTTCATGTGAAAACTCACACTGACATCCGCCTGAATTGTAAAATGTGTGACAAAACATTCAAGAACAAATCCAATTTAAACGCTCACGTTAAGGTTCAACATAGAGGGGAAAAGATTTTGTTCAAATGCTCACAGTGTGGGGAAGTACTGAACACGTATAATGCAAGGTAAAGTTTCGCATGAAAGTAAACTTTAATTGTTCTATAATAAATTCTTTATATACATCTTGTTTTGTAGGATAAAACATATGGCTGAAAAACATGGAAGGGAGGATAAGTCTTATAAATGCACACAATGTTCTTGTAAATACCGACTGGGTAGTCAATTACGGGCACACGTGAGGAGAGTGCACTTGCAAGAGAAAAATCATAAATGCCAAGTGTGCGGGTCTTCGTTTTTCACCCGAAAATGCCTAGAGAATCATTCGTTGAAACATTCCGGCGAAAAGAACTTTTCGTGTTCTCTTTGTAATAAAAGCTACGGTAGAAAAGAGTCCTTGCGACAGCACATGAAGTCTCACGAGGAAGAAAGTTACATATTGCCAGATTATACAGCGCAGTGCCAAGAATACATCAATATGTAATTTCGTGACGCAAAGATTTAATAATAATAAGTTCCAGCGATATTTTTTTAAACGCATGACAATTTCAATAGGAAGTTTTTATTTATTCGATGCATGTCATTATAAATTATTATTTCATATTTAAAATTTCGATAAATAATGTTAATGATAAAATGTGTATTTAAAATATTTATTTATTGCTATCATATGATCTATCAACATTTTTATAAATAACAGATTTTTTTACAAATCAATGCGTTTTGTTTAAAGCCAATTCTATACTATGAAAAAACTATATATATAAAGAAAAAGAATTTCATTCTGGAATGAAAACTATTTTACATACATAAAATAAAAATCAATGGCAACAATTCAATTATACGAATATATATATTAATTACTGTAAAATATATGTAAGTACATATGTACATAATTATTTCAAAAATAATTTATATACTGTTACTCTTTAAAATTTGTTTGAAAACGTAACATATAAAAAATATATAATAAAAACATAAAACAGTTGTAATATCACTAATGATAATTTGAAATCATTCGATAAAATAATAATAATGCGCTGTTATTTACTCTATGTGTATCAGAATTGACTATGTCGGCAAATTCGTTCAACTATTTTCCCATCCAAAGTCCGATCTTTCCATTTTCAAACATTAAATTCTTCTTTGGTAACGGTACAAGTGATCCTCTTCTGACAATCCCCATATCTTCGCCGGGAAAATACTAAAAACACTCATCGATTAATTATAATTATCAATGAAATCAATGAAAAATAAAATAAAAAACAACAATGTTTACCTGACACTGCGAAATAAACGTTAGTAAGTTTTCTGAAAGGATTACATTTGATTCGGCAAGCTTTTGTAAACTAAAATGATACAAATACAAAAGCATAAGACACAATTCCAAAATAAGAATAAAACGTTATTTATAAACGTTGTTTACATACAGAGAAATGTTATAATAATAAAAGTGGCTTTAGGCGTTATATTGTTGTCAATTGAAGATTGTCCACAGACATTCGTAAATAATTTTAGAATCAGTCGTGTTTGATACTTGGTGCTCGACATACATATGTCCGATAAAAACTTCTCTGGGCAAGTGCATCGTTAAAAATTGCACAATGCATTCAAAAACACACAATAAACAACATGGGATACATTTTTATAAGTAAATTGATCATTTAAGTAACATGTTATTCAATTAACATCGTAGTTTGACAGTTTTTAAAAGTGTCATGGCGATCACCCGCATTCTACATAACATTTCAGGGGTGGCACCAGACAAATGTAAAAATTATTTTTAAATAAATGTAAAAACATTTCTCTTGATGGCGCCGAATACTCAATTATATTAATAACTAAGTATTTAAGTTGAATTAACATAAACATCGTTCATTTTATATTATACATATTTTTGTTGAAACTGTACATTACACGTTAATTTAAAAGGACAGACAAATACAAAAAAGTAGATAAAAATAATCCGCCAACTGAGAAAAGAAACGGATTGGCCACCAACGCCCAACACCATCATATACTCAAATTGAAAATAAATCTATATCAAAATAAAACTTTAATTTCTGTAGTGAATATGTGATGACCCTGATTGTATTCCTTGCGTTTTAGCGTAGTTATGGAGACGTATCGCGTCATATTGATACAATTTATTTATTCGTAAGGGCACTTCCATTATTATAACATTTCTCTGTTTACATACCTAATAGGATTTGAAAGTGTATCTACTAAAGAAACGCAGACATTTTGATTGGCTTCTTCATCAAATAAAGGAATTCCAAAGTGACATTCCAAAAGTGTCCATTTCTGCAAACAATTCAATACATATATAGAAATAAATCGCTTCGTAATTATACATCTAATATATATATCATTTCAAAAGAGACTTTGTGTGCATGTTTGTTTATTTTTTTGGTTCGTAAAATCCGTGACGTTCAATTTAATAAAAAAACAAGTGAATATTAAATAAAACTATTCAAATGTTTACTATTAGATTGGCCATGTTTAAGCAGTTTATATTAAAAATACCGAGCGAAGCCGGGTAAAAACACTAGTACCAAATAAAACGGAAACTTACTTCTTTTTTAAAACTTTTAGAATCGTACACATCGACGGTATCTTTGACGGCAACGTCCGAAACCTTGTCGAGTCCAGCAGCGTTTTTATCAGCGCTGGGCAATTGAGCAAACATCGATATATTCTCATCCATAGGACTCAGCAAATTATCGACCGTGTCCAACTGACTCTTATCACATTCCGGCGTCCAGTCTATATCCCACTTTTCTTCGGGATTCGACGCATCCGCCGAAGCATTGTCACTATCGCTCACTTGCTTTTCGAGCTGGTCCAACTCCTGACAGAGAATGTTGGAGCAATCGACGCTCGTGAAACCGTTAGCGGGCGAGTGCGTCTTGCTTTGCACGATAGGCGTCAGAGCAAAATGCGACTCGTTCGGTGATTGCAAAGGATTCTCCTTCAGAATATCATCCAAATGTAAATTTTCAGATAATTGTTGCCGTAACTTCTTCTCATTCGCAATATTTTCCTCGTCGGAATTTTGGCTAACATTCTCGTCAATACTTTTGTTCTGATTTTGAATCTCGTTTTTTGGTATCCTTACAACTTTAGACGCAGGTTTGATCACTACAAAATAAAATACATACGTATATAATTGACAAGCACACATAAGACAGTACGTATAATATATAAAAGTATTCGAATTAATATTACATGACGCGGTTCTTCCGAGTACGACGTCTTTAATGAGAATATCCACTCCCCAATCTGGCACACCTATATCGACCATTGTGATATATCCACAGGAATGTTGTAAGTCTATTTGTGATTTAAGTCTTAAAAGAGCACTATGTTGCCACCAAGAATCGGCTAAAAAAAAAGTAAATTTTGTTGAAATAAATTACACCGAGCATTAAAAAACTTACCGGAGTGGAGACTAAGAAATCTTTACTAAGTTTGACCCACTGAATTCGAATATGACAATGATTTTTGTTGGTTTGCTATCGTTTATGAGATTAAAAAAAAGTGCAATTTTTACAGATTTTTAGCATTTGCAGTCTTAAACTCAAATTTAAGTATCGCCGTGCCAAAAGTGAGTATTGGAATCAATAGTTAGATGTTTTTTCTATTGATTGTGATTTTTTATTGCTTCGAAATACGTATAATTAATTATCTAGCGAATTTTAAGTCAAAAATGTATTTTTTTCTCGAGCTACCATGCATTTGTTGTGCCAGTTTTATATTGCACTACATTCACAAGAATTGGTTATTTATCTCAAAAATTCAAAAATATACTTTCCTTACCCGTCTTTTCCGTAATATTATTAATTTATTTAGCTAATTTTTCAATTTAACACCTTCATAAGGATAAGTTTTCTATCTCAATATTTTTTATTTTTATCTAAACGTACTAATTTGAGCGATAAATGATTTTGTGGTAAATGATAAAAAAAATTGAGATGGAAAACCAAATCTTGTAAACGTAGTGAAATATAAAACTGGCCCAATAAATGCATGATAGTGTGACGTATGCGAAAAAGAGCCGCTGTCTTAATTAGTTTTGAGGATTATCTCCAGGCAAGTGCAAGTAGGCTAAACAATGGAGACCACCGAATTGGGTTAGTAAAGGCACTCGGTCCCTTCTCAGAACTGACAGTGCGATAGCGTGGGACTGAGTGCCTTGGATCGTGGGAAAGCATATCCGGGTATGTGCCTAAACAATATGGAAATAACCGGACGTCGAAGATGCAGTGAGCGACCTGCCCGTTATAAGCAGGTACTTAGGCGATATCAAGACATTCTGGACGGAGCATTGGCCGTGCGTGTATCTCCTTAATCACCACTAAATACTGTGAAGTGACTTTGGCCTTTTATTTGGATCCTCCACCCACCCCTATGCAACAATAGCTTGAGAAAAAAATGTATATATGTACATATTTTTGATTATTATTCATTAGATAATTAATTATACGTATTTTGAAGCAATAAAAAATCACAATCAATAGAAAAAACATCTGACTATTGATTTCAATACTCACTTTTGTCACAGCAATACTAGATTTTGAGTTAAGATTGCAAAAGCCAAAAATTTGTAAAAATTGTGCATTTTTAAACTCTCATAAACGGGAAAAAACCAACAAAAATCATTGTCATATTCGAACTCAGTGGGTCAAACTTGGTAGATTGATTAGTCTACGCTCCGGTAAGTACAAAAGTGATATGTTGTTGCTCAAGTTACTTGTATCAGTAGGCGGCGGGAATGATATAAGCTTGGTGCTTGCTGCATCTCTAACACCGTACGCTTGCACCATTACTGGACTGTATTTGAGGGTAGCATTGACAGCCAAAAAATTACACGTCGACAAAACAACCGCTTCATGTTGCCAAGACGATACTAGCAAACGTGAAAACCCGAGGAATAAACGTGGAAGGCTTTTAAGTACGGTGCCTGAAACATACACAATCTATTTTCAATCGTTCTACATATAGACAAATCAAATAAGAATAAAGTTCAAAAGCTATTCATAACCTTTCGTAAGTAGTAATGTAGGTGGACCGTAGCCGGTAATATGATAAATATAAAGTTTAAACCACAAAGAATTAGTCTCGGGAGGTGATGGTCCAAGAAGCGGCGGTGTATGAGGAGGTCCTTGAGGCGGTCTTACTTCGCGTGACAACGGCGCCATTGTAGCCAATAATCTGCAACGAAATCAAAATTAAATAACAATTCCATGATTATAATGCAGCAGGCAAATGACCGTCGAGACACACTTGTATTTATTATTCAACAGACGAGCAGCAGTGGCTGAATCTAAGGACTGCAGACTTTCGCAGCGTACTAAATCTAACGGACGAAGGGGTGCTAAGGTTCTCAACGCTGATCTCAACACTAAAGCATGAGTCCAATATCGCTTAGCTTCACCTTCAATATCTTGCCAGCCAATCTGTAATAATAATATATTTTACTATGCATAGAAATATTAACAAAAATATATATGCTAGTGATAAGCCCGATGAAACACCATCGCATGGATTACGGCATATTAAGTTATTCAATAAAATTTTTTAAGTATTGTAGCATATGCTAAAAGGAGCCGCCGTTATAATTGGTTTTCGAGGATTATCTCCAGGCTTAAGTGCTGTCGGCTAACAATGGAGACCCCCGAATGGACTTAGTGGTCGCTAACGGCATTCGGTCGCTTCCCGCTAGAGTTCTCAGAACTGACAGCATCGAGGAAGACGCAGTGAGCGACCTGCCCTTTATAAGCAGGTACTTAGGCCATATGAAGGCATTCTGGACGGAGCACTGGCAGTGCGTGGATCTCCTTAATCACCCAATAAATGCTGTGAAGCGACTTTGGCCTTTTAATTGGATCCTCCACCCACCACTACACAACAGTATCAAAAAACTTTTATTAATAGTCAAAATACTATATAGGGGATATTTGGGTGATGCGAGTTCGACTCCGAGTTGAAATTATACAAAATTTAGACTTTTTACCGATTTATGTTCGTCGGAAGTTATCTCCACACACAGTATAGCGTCATTATTATATATATATAATGTAGGTATGTAAAGAAAAATTACCTTATCCAATTCTTCTAAAAAACTATCAATGCTCTCATCGCATAATTTACCCACTTCAAACATGGTCACTGCATGATTTTTTAAATCCTATAATATATTATAAATCACATTACGTTATGTATGTACATAAATAGAGTATAAATAATGCATATGATTGAATCAAACTCACCGGTGATAGATTACCCATCATGAGATATGCCGTTAAGGTTGAGTCAAATAGGAATGCAAATCTAGGTCCTTTTCGATCGTCAGGATTTGAATCTTTATACACACCAGGGAATATTGGCTAAAATATCATAATTTTGTTAGGAAATAATATACATATAACAATCGACAATACTTATATAGTAGAAACGAAGGGTTCACTACTAGAATATGAACAAAGCTGAATCAGTAACAAATCAATATTTATTACATATCTAACTTTTGGTTAACATAAAAATAGAATATTTAAATAAATTGATGAAATTTAATATTTTTAAACAAAATCATTTTACTATGGAATAATCAATTTCAAAGGAATAATAAAATACCAAAGGGTCGAGTAGTTTTTTCAGGTTCGTGAAAAATACAATAAATTTATTTTATTGATTTAAAAGCCAGCAGCACAGCACCGAGAGGTTGCTGGGTTCGATCCCGTGGGTTGCTGTATTCCAAGTATTATCTGTAGTGCTGCTGGTCAAGTTTGGATATTTGTGACTCAGAGTCGATCGTTTCCTATCAGAGTTTGCAAATTTATCTGATTTTATTGTTGACACGGTTCCTCATCAAATTGGCAAAAATCATCCTACCCACTATGTCACTATTTGAATTTTTTATTTACATATAAATATACCAGGAAGGCCTAACAGTTAAACCCCAATGCACCTTCCTGGCCAATTACAAACAACGCAGCATTTTTATTACACAAGTCGCTGAATTACGAGACACTGAAAACTCGCAAATCAACGAGACATCTATGAATTGTACATAAATTTTATAGTACATTAAACATACTCAAATAGTGGTGACAAAGTAGGTAGGAAGGTTTTTAGCCAATTTAATCGAGGAACCGTTTCAACAATGAAATCAGAAAAATTGCCAAACTCTGATAGGAAACGATCGACCTGGAGTCACAAATATCCAAGTCTGACCAGCAGCATTAAAGATTTGCTCGGAATAAATTGTTTCCAATCGAAGTCAACTCACAGAATCAAACCCGGCGCTACTCGGTGCTAGGCAAAAGCCCAAACATCGAGCCACGCTGATGGCTGATGACTTAATAAAATATAATCTATAAAAAATCATATACATATGTACAAGTACTGCTCAGGGGCAACCCTATGACGGCATCATGGGAAAATATAAAATTGGGTCTATTGGCTATGTCACCTTTCCCAAAAGTATAAGTAAATAGATGAATAAAAATTTAAAAAGCCTTCGATATGATTCATGATCGATCAATATATTTATTAGAAAGGAAAAAAATAAGTATTTAATCTATTGAAAAATTTGATAAGGATAGTATAACTCGAATCAAAATGTGATAATCTACATAATAGGTATTGAAAAACGCATTAGGTAAGTTGTATACGCACCCTTTCCTCTCTTAGAGGAGTTTCAGGTACATTGGTTAATACGGGTTCCATTTCTAACGAGCTGTTTTGTAATGTGGGATCAAATGTTAGGGGAGTAATCGGACGTGCACTAAAAATTCACAAACAGATGTAATTAAATCCAAAAGTATACTCCGTCGATTTGCGTGAGCTTATATACGTATACGTATGTACAAGCTTACACTTTAACGGGGGTCAAATTCTTCCACGACGGGTCAAGATTCGGAATGGGAGGGACGTCAATCTTTTGTGCAAATCCAAGCCGACAATACAACGAAACGGCTTGCTTAACTAATTCTACGTCAACTTGCAACACCGACGATAAATCACTGACTGTCGTATTTTCATCGATGGAAACAAATATTTTGTACAGTAGCGTTTCGAAATAGTCTCCCATGACGCGATTCATCACGAACCCTTGGAGCGGAGGCACTCGGACGCGATCCACACCCGTTATAGGTACATCTACATAAACTAACCCTTTCCTAAGCAAAAACAAAAACAAATACATATAATTACTTCAATGTTAAGTTACATATATATATTAAAATAATAGACATTCAACTCGATACTCACTTATATAAACTATGCACAATGGAAAATTCTAAAGTACCGAGCGTTTGCGATCCTTGATCGATCAATTTATCAATCAAATCGCGCTCACTGCTATTCAAATACTGTAATGAATAAGTTTTTATATACACTTGTGTGTGGATTGTAATTCTTTATTTACTTGATGTGTAGTATATGGGTACGATTTAACTGTACATTTAGAAAAATACTTTGTATTTAAAAAAAAATGTTGGTGCATTCAAAATTTGCATTATTTTCGGTGCATTAACCGTTTGCCCGCGGCCGTCTTCTATGGAAGCTTTGCGCGACAAGTCTGTAGCGCAGCTGTCTTCCATAGAATTTCTGAACTTTGCACGGGATTTTGAGGCTTATATGCGCCTATTTCAACTGTTTTAAGGTTCAAAATTGGTTGAATATATTACTGAGAGTTGAATGCCATCTATTCAATTTGCTTAAAATGAATATATACCAGTCAAAATTAGTTTTTTGTGGAACCATACTGAAACCTCGTTTATGTGACGTCACGTCTTCATACAATTGAGACGATGCGTCTCAATTGTATGAAGAATGATTATTTGACAATTAAGCCAAAACTACGAGATATATTATGTATTTTATTGTTTAAAATAATACTTTATGTGTTAATTAACATATCTGGTTCCTTGAGTAAATATTAAAATCTGTATTTAAGGTCGAAAACTCGATTGCCAAATTCGCGAAAAAGGTGCCGAGTACAGGGCTTGTTCGCTATATTTATTGCCGCGGGCAAAGGGTTAAACAATCTCGTATTGTGCATCGAATAAAATATTTTGGCATTATAAAGTGACTATTAAAAAATATGAAACGATCATTCGAAAATATAGATTTTAGCATTAGAATGGATACAAAAAAGTGGCAACGCAGTCGCAGTCTTCCGCTATTGACAATTGTCAACTATCAAAAGTGATTACTTTTGTTTCTCACTAGTGAAATGTAATCTTAAATAAATAAAACCAACTATAATTTAACTTAACCTAACCAAACCATAAATAAATAAAACCTAACCAAACGTTGGTTCGTATTTTGGTATTCGCGACGTTGCCGATAAAGTTCATCCGTCATTTTAATGCACATTTCATCCACTTCTTAAGTAGCAAATATTTTTTTCAATGATCAAAGCAAACTTTCTAATGCAATCAGTATCCGACATTTAGAAATGCACACAAATTTTTTGTAATGAAATACAGAAATTTTTTTTAATGTACAAAATTTGTTTTAAATGCTCATTTATTTTATAAAATGGACGTTTAGATCGTTCCCGTAGTATATTATGTACCTTGACGTCGTCTTCTAACACATATCCTAACTCAAGTCTCCACCACGGCTGGAGTGGTGGCAGACGAGGCAAAGCCGGAAGCAAATGTTTTCCCGCATTACCCATTCCGCTCACCCTCCACGAACGTCCTCTACCCCTAGATCTGTTCATCAATTCTATGTACTCGTTGCGTCCAATTCCGAGAAGGCGAAGACCTAAAATTTCAAAAATTAATCATAAAATATGACAATGTGTAGGTATTTATATAAAAATATAAACTCACAATCGGCAGCTGTAAAATTCGGTAAGGTGTCGTAACTTTTTTCCATATCCATAATCTGTCCGACGACTTCTTTATAGTAACTGAATGGTGTTATTCTTAATCCTGACCGCACAGTTAAAAACAAATTCAATTTAACGATTAGATTTCATATATGTAGAATATTTTGATAAAATATTACCTTTGACGATCATATCGGCTAGGTGATATGGAAACAACATAAGTCTTTGAATGCTACTTTCAATAAGGGCTTCATAATAGAGTCTCTCATCCTTGCGCACTGTTCTCACTATTGTATACAAAGAAAAATAAATAAATAAATAATAAAAAAATTTAAGAAAAATTTATGTATAGTATTTACCTAAATTTCCACGAAATCTCAGTTGGTTTCTAATGCTGAATTCAAATATGAATCGTTGATATTCCTTTTGCGAATTGCCCAGCAACTGTGAAATTCGATGCGGTGCGCGTTAGTACCGCGTTAAAGAAACATTATTATTATAAGTTCTGAGAAATAATCAGAAAACAAGCCATATACGTATATCTAACTAATGTACACAAAGATAAAAAGATAAACATTCTGCGTCACAATATGCAAATGGGTGATACTAGTATTGGGGTTTTGCAGTCGAGGATGAAAATGCAATTTCGACTATGGACTATGGTTATTTATAGCACGTGTAAAACTGCACAAGGGGTGAGGGACTGCACGGGGGTGGTGTCACCTGTTTGACGGAGTTGGGCAATTGGGACCAGGAGAGGCGCGTGCGCACGCAATCCTCCACTTGCTGCATGGCGGCCGCTACGCCCCGCCGCCTGCGCCCCCCGCGCCCCCCGAAGCTCTCGGCCGTTGCGCCCCCAGTGTCTCTGCCCACGTCCAGAGTCTCTGCACCCGTCAATCTCCACTCGAACACTCGTCTCAAACGTCAAACCTACACTCAGACTGCTCAACGTACAGCCATACCTTGTTTGATTGCTGTCACCTATATTTTCAAAATAAATACTGACTGCCGTCACAATTGAATGTTTATTCAACTTTAATCAGACTCAAACAACTTCTTGTCAAAGATTCTGGATTCAAATGCTTTTCGATATTTATATTAATCACCAAACCATTTTTTTCGTAAAATTTATTTATTTATTTATTACATATATATACCAGGAAGGCCTTACAGGTAAACCCCAATGCGCCTTCCTGGCCAATTACAAATTTACAAATTACAATTCACCATTTTTATATAAATCACTCAATTACGAGACACTGTAAAACTCGAAAATCCATGAGACATCGATCAATTTGTACACAAACTTATTTATTGCACATTAATTAATAACAAATTATAGGTGACATATCGTATAGGAGGGGGATTTTTAGCCAATTTTTTTTCCGGGAACCGTTTCAACAATGAAATCAGAGAAAATTGGCAAACTCTGACAGGAAATGATCAACCTGAAGTCACAAATCAAGGTCTAACCAACAGCATACTCTGAAAAATTCTTTTTCATTCGAGGCCCGGACCCAGGGATTGAACCCGGCGCCTCTCGACGCTAAGCAGAAGCTTAACGACCGAGCTATGCTGTTATTAATCACATTGCGGTGGTCACAAAGACAATTTTTGCTATGAAAACCACGAATGCGGAATATTTGGCACTCGAGTTTTTATTAGTATTGTTACGTACACCGCCGAGTAAGTGCAATCGGATTAGGCCATGTAGCATCCCAGAGACTGTGTTACCGTTATAATTGGTTTCAAGGATTATCTCTAGACTAAGTGCAAGTAGGCTAAACAATGCCCACCAAATTGGCCGCTATTGGTCCCTTCTCAGAAGTGACCGATACCGTAGGACTGAGTGTCGTGGGAATACATATCCGGGTACATGCTTAAACAATAGGGAAGTAACCGGACGTCGAAGATGCCCTAGGCGACCGATCTGTTATAAGGCGGTACTTAAGCGATATCAAAACATTCTGGACGGAGAACTGCCAGTGCGTGTATCTCCTTAATCACCAATAAATGCTGTGACACGCCTTTGGCCTTTTATTTGGATCCTCCACACACCCCTACGCAACAGTATGATAAGCTTTTCGGCTGTCAGATGTTCCGTTATAGAGATTTTAGTGACTTTTGTAACCAATTTTTGCGACCAATAATCACCGAACCGTTATTTATCCTTATTATCAAGCAGATAAGAAATTAAGAAATTCCAAGAGCCGAGAAAACAGGAATTAGTTGAACCAGACGCGCACAAATATTTGATAAAAAAAAATGATATGATACAAGACCCAACGAGAAAAATAACACTAAAACTAGGATAAATAAATAAAATTAATAATTTATAAATAACCAACTAGAAGAATTAGTTCAAACAAAAATGTAGTTGGTTTCAATGACAGATTTATTTTTTGTATGATGTCAGACTGTCAAGTGTCAAACCGTAAAATGTCAAGTGTCGGCGATATGGAGTGTCGACTTTGCCTCTCTTTTACAACAGTGGAGTCTTCCATCTCCATTTTTGACAATCCTCATTCTTTGGATGAACAAATCTGGAGTGGCTGTCAGATACGTGTAAGTTCACAACTTACAAGACAAATTTACCTATTGTGATAGTTGTTATTCGGTAAAGTAATACATATGTCTGATTTCTTCTACAGGTGGATAAGAATGATTCGTTGCCAGATATAATATGTCTGTCATGCGACGGTAACTTGAAATCACTCGGCAGCTTCAAAAAGTCATGCGCTCTCAATGATGAAATGCGAAAACCGAAGTTGACGACTGAATTTCCACCTATAATAAAAACAGAAGAGGTTATATTGGACGATTTGGTTTGGGAGAATGAGCCTCTTGACGATTCGTCCTCAAGCACTCAAAAGCAACCGTTTAAATATGATCTTAACTCGGAGATTTTTAATACAAGATCCAAGCGGGCAGCACATACGACTGTCCGAGCAGCACGTAGGACTGTCCATACCGAATTAAAGCCATGCAAGTGTGAGGAATGTAGAAATTCAAAGCCATCCTTGACAAAATATCGGCATACGTACGAGTCATTCCCATACAAATTAAACTCGGCGAAACATACAGAGTTGGTTTGGGGGAACGAGCCTCATATCGATTCGATCGCAAGAACCAAAAATAAACCATTTAAATGTGATGTTTGCTTTAAGCCGTTTACTCAAAAATCCAAGCTGGCAGAACATACGATTGTCCATACTAAATTAAAGCCATATCAGTGTGAGGAATGTGTGAAATCGTTCACTTCAAAGTCATCCTTAACAAAACACCAGCATTCGCACAACGGTTTAAAACCGTTCGAATGCGACATTTGTTTTAGATCGTTCACACTCAAATCAAGTGTATTGAGACATCGTGCTATTCACACCGAGTTAAAACCGTTCAAGTGCAATGTCTGCTCAAAAGAATTCAAACATAAAAATTCGTTATATTCCCACTCGGTCACGCACAATACATTGAGACAGTTCCAGTGTGATATCTGTTCAAAGTTGTTTAAACGAAAATTTGAATTAATACCCCACATGACTGTTCACAACGAGTTGAAGCCATTCAAGTGCGATGTCTGCTTAAAAGCATTCAAACACAAAACTTCTTTAAATGCCCACTTGGCCAATCACAACAAGTTGAGACGATTTCAATGTGATATTTGTTCAAAATTGTATAAACGAAAACCTGACTTGATAATCCATATGACTAGTCACACCGGTGGAGAGCCGCACAAGTGTGACGTGTGCTTTAAATCATTTACCCTAAAATCCTCCCTTGTAGCACATCGATCTTTACACACGGGGCAAAAACCGTTCAATTGTGACGTGTGCTTAAAATCATTCACCCATAAATCTTCCCTATTAACACATCAATTTGTCCACACCGGGCTGAAACCGTTCAATTGTGAAGTGTGCTTAAAATCATTTACCCATAAATCTTACCTAGTAGCACACCGATTTGTTCACAATGGGCCAAAACCGTTCAAGTGTGACGTGTGCTTAAAAGCATTCTCAAAAAACAGCACCTTGTCTAGACATATGGTTGTTCATACTGAGGTAAAAGCATTCAAGTGTGACGTGTGCCAAAAATCATTCACCTATAAATTTTCCTTAGTGGCACATCAGTTAATTCACACCGGGCTAAAACCATTTCAATGCAACTTGTGCATAAAGTCATTCACACACAAACCCAACTTAACGAAACATATTATGACTAATCATACAGCATTAAAATGCCTTCCAGTGGAAGTTGTAAAGTTTTTTGATTTGATTCCTTAGTATTTGAGAGATGTGAGCTTAGTTTCGATTATATTCATTTCGGCAAATACATACTTACATATATACATTTATACTTGTTGTATGTAATAATTTTAATATTCTAACTGCATAATCATCGTTCAGTAATGCCGAATGAGTTTAGCTGGAGATTTTTTTTCCAGCCCAGTTTCCAGAGCGAATGTATGGCCTAGTAGTGGAATAGGCAATTGACATTTAAACATTCTCATTGTTTTTAGTTAAGTTTAAATAAGTGTTAAATAAAAAAATAATTATTTTATGTATTCACAAATATGTTATTAAATAATATTATTTATTGTATTTTTCAATAAACGACTTAAAAAAATAAAATCTAAAATTAATTATTAAATCCAAACCAATGATTATTTCGTGGCCACCATAGAAGTAGAATGCATAGAATCGCTATCAGCCTCCAAAAATGTTGCTACAAAAACTCTGCGCGGCAGAGTTTGTTCATTGTTTGCTAAATCTCTCTCTTGTCTCTCTTCTGAATTTCCGTCTCTCTCTTCGATGGCTCGCTTTTAGACGATACTTTTGTTAACAATGACCATTCTATGCATTCTACTTCTATGGTGGCCATTGACTATTGAAGTTAAAGATTGATACATTTTTAATGGTTCTGTGTCCGATGAACACACACAAAATTGATACTGTAATATAGTATGAAGATAATGTAAGCCCATCAGAATATGTAAAATGTACGCATAGACAAAACAATCAGCGTCAACGTAAATTAACCAGTGCCACCAGTAAATAGAGTTAAAAGATGATAAATATGCTACCCACTCTGTAAAAATGTATGTAGTATATCTCGAAATATTAGTATTGTTGAATTTGGCCATAGATGTCTATGTTAATTACGGTGACAATATTTTTTTTGGAGAAAATAAAGGATATGTAAATAAACATTATGAAATTTAAAAAAATTCTGATAAGATTTATTAAAAAATATAAGCATATAAAATACGAATAAACACTTTGCTTGCGGTCGAAATCGCAACTGACCCTTACCGTGCAACGGGCACAAATCAGAGAAATTATCAAAAAGCCTCTTCAAATAATCGAAAATTTCAAAAAAATTATGAAATCTATATCTTTATGATATAAATGATTGCAAAATTTTAAATATTACACTTTATCTCTTTAAAATATTTGCTATAAGCAATCACTTTAAAAGATTTATTGTATAAAAAGGCCGGTTACCCTAGTCAAAAAATTATCATATTTAAAATTTGAAATCATGTATAGCCTAAAGATGATGGAAATTTTTTTTCTCACTTCAAAAATTGTTTGTATAAGAAAGGCTGGTTATCCTAGTCAAAATTTTATTCTGTTTCAAATTGTGCAATAATTTATAGAATAAAGACGGTGGGAATATTTTAAGATATTTTTCTCACTTCAAACATGTTGTATAAAAAAGGTTAGTTGCCTACCCCAGTCCACGGAAATCACAGTCGGAGAGCATGGGTAAAAAACGGAGATAACAGTCTCCCGCTGTCAAGCAACAAAACGCTAAAGATTGTAATCTCCGTTTCCCGCATACAATTTGTTAATGAAAAAAAAATATTGATACAGAAAACCAATCCTTATATGTAAACGTTTGTAAATCCTTATATGTTTAGTGAAAAATTGGAGAAATAGGCTCATTACGCTACGGAAAAATATGTTTTTGACGTTTAAAATTCGCTAGATTGTCAATTATAAGTATTTGACCGCATTGAAAAACATCCGACTATTGATTCCAATACTCACTTTTGGCATAGCAATACTAGAGATTTTAAGTTAAAGATTCATATTTTATAAACACAAAGAAACCAACAAAAATCATTGTCATATTCGAATTCAGTGCGTCAAACTTAGTAAATATTGACAGGTCCCCGCCTCGGAAATTTGAATTGTAATTGTACATGTTTATGAATTGTATCTTTAAATATATCGGTACATACCGCTACGTCTTCCGCACCATCCTTTTAGTTGGCAGCAATGCCAAATATTAGGTTGGCATCAGGGTTCCGACTGACCCCCCACTCCCCAGACATTTCTCTTCAGACCGTCAACGGATGTCGTCGAGATCGCTTCTCCCTGTCTCAGCTGCATCACGAGTGTTGAGCCGAGGATCGACGTGTGGTCGAGCCCAGTAGTAGCTGTACAGTTCCTGGAGCCAGAAATCGTCTACGTAGAGGAAGGACCTCGTGACCTGGTCTCCAGATTTTCTCCCGGCTCGTACGACGACGACTTGCATAGAACCAGGAGAACCCCTACGACACATTCCAGGTCAGTTCACGGTTTCCCTTCACTTGGATCCACAAAGCTCTCTTGGTGAACCGTAAAAAATTGCAAATATTAACGAGTGAAAAACAAACAAAACGTGGAGTGACGGCTATTTTGTATCTTTTATCAAATACACACAGACTCACACTGAACAGCTAGTGACCTGGATCTGGACTTTTGCCCTAATATTTTTAGTGATAGTTTATATTACAAAATAAAGGACAACAGGGCAATATTAGAAAATAAATCTTTAAACCAGCAGAATAAACTAGTGGTTAGCATATAATGCTTTGAACAGAGTGGTCACGGGTTCAAATCCCACTGGTTTCTGCCAGCCAGACCTTGGATATGTGACTCCAGGTCGATCGTTTCCTATCAGAGTTTGCCAATTTATCTGATTTTCATTGAAACGGTTCCGACAAAATGGCATCGTTACCCATTTCTCGCTAATCTCGAGTTTTCAGCAATCTCGAATTTCGCTGAATTGTATAAAATGCTGCAAATTTACACATCTGACCATTAATGTATCTTTGAATGTTAATTGATATGTATTTACTGAATTGTTTGAAATGCTGCAAATTTACAAATTTGACCGTAGATGTCTCTGCGGGTATTAATTAAGGTGACCATTCGTACTGATTTTACCAAGACAGTACTGGTTTTTGGTAAGTCATGAGATGAAACCGGTACACTTTTGTATGTAATAGAATTTTTTTCTAGTTGGATAAAGATATAATGTATTTGGCAAAAATAATGTCTCCTACAAAAATATTGAAAAATTAGTCAAATATTGTTTCCATTTATCAGGAAAAAATGCACCAGCCGAAGGATTTTTTACTTTGATCAATATATAGTCCACTGATAAAAAGAAATTGAAGGTTGAAACCTTAAAATATTTGCTAATCACTTAATGTATAATTTTAACCAGTCTTGTATAGAATTTTATAAGAGCTTTCAAGAAAATGAATTAATTTTGTTCATAAATGTCCATGAGTCTTTAATCTTCGTTTTAAATAATTGAAGTATTTAATAATATGTTCTTGGAACAAATGTCCTGGTTTTGAATTTGGAAAAAATTGTCACCTTAGTGTTAATTGATATGTATTTACTTTGTGTAATACTTGTATCAAATGTACATTGTTACCTGGTAGGTCTTCCTGGTATAGATTAAGAATAAATAAATAAATACTAAATGTAAAGAACAGAGCAGCGAAATAAAGGACGTATGATAATAAATAATAATGCATCAATGTTTGTAATTGGCCAGATCAAAGAATAAACAATCGAAAGAATAAGTCCAAATAGTAATAAAAAAAAATGATTTGATTGGTAATAGTAATATTTTCTTTTTTTGTAGGTTGGAGAAACATTTGAAATATCAAACAGTCAAGTATCGGCGATATGGAGTGTCGACTTTGCCTCTCTTTTACAACAGTGGAGTCTTCCATCTCCATTTTTGACAATCCTCATTCTTTGGATGAACAAATCTGGAGTGGCTGTCAGATACGTGTAAGTTCACAACTCACAAGACAAATTTACCTATTGTGATAGTTGTTATTCGGTAAAGTAATACATATGTCTGATTTCTTCTACAGGTGGATAAGAATGATTCGTTGCCAGATATAATATGTCTGTCATGCGACGGTAACTTGAAATCACTCGGCAGCTTCAAAAAGTCATGCGCTCTCAATGATGAAATGCGAAAACCGAAGTTGACGACTGAATTTCCACCTATAATAAAAACAGAAGAGGTTATATTGGACGATTTGGTTTGGGAGAATGAGCCTCTTGACGATTCGTCCTCAAGCACTCAAAAGCAACCGTTTAAATATGATCTTAACTCGGAGATTTTTAATACAAGATCCAAGCGGGCAGCACATACGACTGTCCGAGCAGCACGTAGGACTGTCCATAACGAATTAAAGTCATGCAAGTGTGAGGAATGTAGAAATTCAAAGCCATCCTTGACAAAATATCGGCATACGTACGAGTCATTCCCATACAAATTAAACTCGGCGAAACATACAGAGTTCAAGCGCCCTTCAATCGAAGTAGTGAAGCTTTTTGATTTGATTCCTTAATATTTGAGAAATATGAGCTTAGTTTCGATTACATATGTACATTATGTAATTGAGATTTTGACAAATACTTACCTATGCATATAATTGCTGTATGTAATCATTTTAATACTTCAACTGTGCCTGATCATCATTCAATTGAGTATTATTAAAGCTGAATGAGTGTGGCTGAAGATTTTTTTCCAGCCCAGCTTCTGGATCGAATGGACAGTCTAGTTATAGCGGTGTAGGAATCTAGCACAACTTGTGCTATTACGAATCAAAACCAGTGATCTCATCATCGATTCCGTACAAACATGCATAACTCAAGGGCAACGTCCCCTTCGACCATTCCAGAAGAAAGAGTTCATCGCTCGATCGTAAAACGAACGAAACCCAACAGTGATGTCATTAAGCAACTGTAACACATGTCTGAAAAGACATTTACGCGTGGCGCTGACCCCATAGCTATAAACCACACGTGTACCTAACACACGTGCCTCGAAAACAGGTCAAAACGTGTCCCCAAGACACGTGTCCTGGAAACGAAGACAAAGCATCTGCACACGGCACGCTTTAAGCCAGAACGTATATAAAGCGACGCACCAGCTCCCAACACCAGAGTGAACCTCTGGAGTTCAACCAGCTCACTTCTACCGAAGCCCAACCTCTTCGTACATACAATAACCATTGTAACAATTGAACAAAAATAAACGATCCTCTTACAAACTTCACAACATGTGTTTTGTTAGGCCGGGATACGGTCAACATACCTTCCCTGCCTTACAGCGGTATAGACAGTTGACATTTGAAACATGCTCATTGTTTTTAATTAAGTTTAAATAAGTGTTCAATAAAAAAAATATTCGGATGTGACCAACCCATGACTTTATTTATGTATTTGAGGAATATAAGGTCACAGAACAAAATTCGATGTTGAACCGTACAGACACATTCACACATACCGGCAGCAATATAAAATACTAATATCTATGACAGCATTTTCGATACAAATGTATGGAAACTTGCATAAGACAAAAGTTCTACTTCCTGTTGTCAGATTATGTGCAAATTTTTGTTATTACTTAAAATTACACTATCAGTATTATACACATTAAATATCTATTATTACTAAGTACATAGATAAAGTAAAAATATTAGTTTATGTATTCACAAATATGTATGTAATTATGTTTTGTATTTTTCAATAAACGATTTAAAAAAATAAAATCAAAAATTAACGATTAAACCCAAACCAGTTCATAATCATTTCGAAGCAATTGAATATTGCAGTTAAAGATTGATACAATTTTTATTTATTCATTTACATATTTTACAAAATATATATGAGGAAGGCTTAGGAGGCAGCATAAAAATACATGCAAAACATTGCAGCATTTTTATTACATAAATCGCTGAATTTCGAGATGCTGAAAAACTGAAAAGACATCTATGGATTTAAAATAGTGGCGACAATGGTAGGACGGTTTTTTTTTCAATTTGATGAAAGAATCGTTTCAACAATGAAATCAGATAAATTGGCAAACTCTAATAGGAAACGATCGACTTGAAGTCACAAATATCCAAGCCTGACCAGCAGCAGTAAAGATTAGCACGGGGTTGAACCCGGTAACCTCTTGGTGCTTGACATTTATTTATTTATTTATATATAGTTTTGGACCATTGTGTCATTACAGGAAGAACCTAATGCGTAGAGACACGTATTTTGGGCATTTTGCTATTAATGCTAAAATTTGGAATAGATGCTAAATTCGTAAAATATGCGAATATATGCTAAAATAACAAACAAAAGTGAAATTTGCATAAAATTAATAGACAATTTAGAAGCGTCTTCCTATCCCTTTGCCCATTTATTATGTGAAGAAATTGAGGGGATAAAACAGAGCTTGCAGTTTACCATAGACGGTGTTTTTCCTGTCGAAGCCAAAGAACTGCTTTTGTCTACTACTGTAAACAAAAGAAGACAGTTGGAGCTGTGTATCTAAGAGGCTGCTCAAAAAAGCGTCTTAAAACTAGACTTGCACTCAAGACTAAATGAGACAAATCTATTCCTCCAAACATTGAGTAAACTATTGAATCCATCTGTGGCAGGTACAAAATCTAATATTAATGTTAAAGAAACAGTTTTATTTTTTAGAAACCTGCCATTGTTTAATGTATTAACAGAGGCTCAATGTTTGGAAGGATATCAGCACTTTTTTAGACAATTAATAGATAGTATAAAAAGTGAATTCACGCCGGATATACATATTGCTATTATTGATGGCAACAAAAAATAAATACGAAGAGTTTGGTTGTGCAGCTCTAAAATCTATTTGGTGTCCCGTCAATAGTGTGGATGCTGAAAGGTATTTTAGTAAATACAATATAATTCTTACCGATCGTCGTACGAATCTCAAAAAAGAATCTGTAGAAATATGCTCCATGTTGAGTTTTAATACATTTTAATTGGTATTATATTTTTATATTCATATTTTTTGTCTTTGTATTTTTAATATTCATGTTTTTTCATTGTAATTTTAATTCCCAAAACATTTTTGAATTTTTCTATTATATTTTAATTGTTGTGTTATCTTTAAATTGTATATATGTATGTATATAAATTTTATTAAAATTCATCGAAATGTTTCATTATTTAAAATTAAACTCTTCATAAAAATAGATGCTAAAATTGCAAAAACATTTTTAATGCCCTAAAACGCTAAAATGCAAAATGAAAATGCTAAAATTGACAAAAATAGATGCCCAAAATACGGGTCTCTACTAATGCGCCACAATGAAAATAAATGCAACCATTCCAAATAAAAACGCCATTTAATACACAACAATTTAATAGACATATACATATATATATATAAACATATCTGGAAAATTCAATGCACAATTTAACATTTATTTTTAAATACATCAATTTAGTTACAATATTACAATAATTAAGATTTTTCTTTTTTTAAAAAAGATAATAAATATGTTATTTAGTTTGTCAGTATAATGTAGCATGGACGTGTTGAGGGGTTTCCGTTTATTGTCGTTGATCCGTCTGCCGGCCAGTTCCGAATGAAGCACGGAACCAAACCGCCGAATATTTATACACAGTGTATAATCTTAGCACAGAGAGGTGATTGGTCGATGGGTCGAGAGACCTTATTGGCTGTTGTATACGGCTTGTTCATACAGCAAGGCCTTTTTGGCCCGATAAGGCGATTAGTGATGATAATATACGAGTAAATGATTTTAAACAAGCATCAAAATTTATCTCCGAGAGACATAAGTTCATTCATGCCTCCAAAATATTGATTTTTCATTAATTAAATACTTATCACACTCACTTTTTGCGATTTTTTACCCCAGTATGAGATCTCTTATGTCTCACAAGATGAGAATTTTGAGTATAAGATTTCGAACAAAGGTTACATTTGTACGGTTTCAAACCGGCATGAGATTGTATGTGTGCAATAAGATTGGATTTTTCAGAAAATGACTTCAAGCAAATATCACAATGAAATGGCTTTTCTCCGGTATGACACCTTTCATGTCTCAGAAGGCTAGATTTTCCATCAAATGATTTCAAACAAATACCACACTTGTGCGGATCGTCCGCCGTATGAGATTTTATATGTATGACGAGCTTAGATTTGACAAAAAATGATTTAGAACAAATATCGCATTTGTACGGCTTTTTGCCAGTGTGATATTTTTGGTGTCCCTCGAGGTTAGATTTTTTTACGAATAATTTTGAACAGATCTTACATTTGTACGACTTTTTCTCACTGTGAGATCGTTCATGCCTCACAAGCTTAGACTTTGTAGGGAATAACTTTAAGCAAATGTCACACGAGTAAGGCTTTTCCCCGGTGTGGCTTCTAGTATGTATCACAAGTTTGTATTTTGTAGCAAATGACTTTTCACAAGTGCCACACTTGTATGGTTTTTCACCGGTATGAGTTCTTACATGTACTACAAGCCAAGACTTTGCAGAAAAAGATTTTAAGCATATGTGGCATTCGTGTTGTTTAATCCCAGCGTGAACTCTTAAATGCTTGACAAGGTTACAGTTTGTATAAAATGACTCCAAGCAAATTTCACATTTGAATGGTTTTACTCCGGTGTGGGATCTTTCGTGTATTACAACGTATTGTCTTGTAGTAAATGATTTTAGACATATGTTGCATTTGTACGGCTTCTCTCCAGTATGTGACCTCATATGTTTTCGAAGGTTGCATTTAAGAGTAATCAACTTTGAACAAATATCGCACTGAAATGGTGCACTAATTTTTTGGCGCACGTCTAATTTAGATTTCTTCTTGAAATCAATTTTACGGCTCGATCCAGAAACGGTGGAACGTTTTTTAGCTGGAGTTTTCGGTAGTGTCGGCTCAATATCAATGTGATGTAATTTTCCTCCACTCGTCTGTAAAATAAAGCGAGTGTTATAATGATTTAAAAAAAGTGGTTCGACTAGTTAATTCATATTTTCAATTGAATAGACATTTTGCTCGGAATCGCTCCGTTGTAAGGCGCTTGATTCCCGTTCACTTAGCCTGTCATCATCCTTTGGCGACGGCTTTATATCCAAGTCATCCTCGCATATGAAATCATCTAGTAAAGTTTCTTTGGGATTGAATTCTAAACACTCCTTTAATCTCAGTTTTGACGTTACGTCACTTTGAAAACATATGTTTCGAAACCCGTTGAGCTTTTCTAGATTACTGTTGCACGAAAAACAAATGGTATCTGGGAAGCTGTCATCTTCCTTGGCCTGTAAATGGGAAATGAGGCTTCATTGTGTGATAATAGAAAATAACTGAGTGAAGCTGATACAAAAGCCTGTAAATAGTAATTGAAACCACAACTGACCTGCAACTGACAGCAGGTCTGAATGTCTTTAGCTATTGAATGAATATCACCATAGATGTACATAGAAAGCTCTGGTGGAGCAAAACGAAGGCAAAGTCTGCACTCCATCGCGCAAAACTAATGAGAAATGACAAGACCATAATCTTCCATTCTCCTGAAGAATTTTGTGAGATTTGGTCCAAATTACACAGTTTACAGCTATATATGTTTACATAAACAATATTTTGTATTGCGTTCTTTAGAAATGGGAAACACTACAGTTAAAAAATTAGAACTATTAGAGAACTAAACTTATAGGTCTCTAAAAGGAGGTGGTGGGCTAAATAATACCAGGTTGACAATATACGAGTAAACCCAGACGAGTCATTTGGATGTTGCTCGTAAGGTGGCAAATTCTAAGTAAAGGTCTGTTCATACTTAACAGCACTGCACGGCTTCAGCACTGCACGACTCCGTTTAAAATATGTCATTTTATTACATTTCTATTCATATCTACCTACACGTCGCGGTCACGTCACGTTTACAGCAATTTGGCCGAGTGCAAGGCAAATCGGCTTACTTATACATTAGAAGCCATGACGATACGGCGCAATATTGCTTACGTCGTATTGTCGAGTACTTGCAATATGAATGCATACACGTGCATTCGTAGCTACGCGTCAGAATACAAGTCAGCAAAAATGTTTCGACGTTTATCGAACGAAAAATTATGTATAATCGCGCTGTTGTTGGAAGAAGAAGCTCAAGAAGGCAATAAAAAAGCACGGAGGCGTTTTGATGTGCGTCCCATGTTAAAAAATAGAAAAACCGAAGGAGAGTTTTGGAAACTGTATAAGGAGATTATGGATGATGGACAAATTTTTTTTGAATATTTCCGTAAAAAATTTAAATTTTTTTTTAATATTTGCGTCAAAATCATGTCGAAAGATTGAACAGCTGTCAAATGTCACTATCGATAATTGGTCCAAAACAGCAAAGCGGCAGACTCATGGCAGGCACGTAATTCGCGTGTATATTTCCACGATGGCCAAAAAAACGGATACGATACGTTGACGGATGTTGCTGTAAAGTATGAACAGGAAATGTCGGGTACTGCTGTAAGCCTGCCGTGGCGTAAACGTGACGGTTGGTATGAATATACCCATACAAAATGTACCAAAGAATACTTTTCGTACGGCCGGATACCTGCTGAAGTCGGTACGTGCTGACTAGGTATGAACAGACCTTAACGAGTAACATCCGAGTGGCCAAATTAGCGCACTTGATATGAGCGCACTCATGTTGTGTCAACCCAGTATAAATTTTGGAACGTCTGATATAAACGATGTGTACTATATACTTAGAGAACTGAACATCTATTTCCTATATCCTTTTTTATTATTGTGGCGGCTCGCTAATATGACATGGTCGAGTTCGGTCACCTTCCTGCGAGTTGGGACCAACTTGCCCGTGTTCAGAGTCGCTACGACACTCCGTCTCTGGCTTCCATAATAAAAGCACGTGCATCAACATGCCAGTCGTCTCATTCGTTCATCCCCTATATGATCATTCAATTGATTATGATTGCTTGAATCATATAATGTAACGACCTATCACCTCGTCCACTCTTTCAGTCTTTCGCTCAGATTTTTGGCAATTAAGTGTTGGTAATGAATGATACAGTGAATACAGCTTATACTTATACACCAGATTAAATAATGAAATAAGAGTAAACGGTTTTTCATAATTTTACTATTTTCTCTTCTTTCTTTCTGTTTCCTGTTTCCACCCCCCCCCTCTCCCATTATTCCAGCGCTCCCCAAATGCGTCCAAGCCTGGTTTGGTTCGGTTATTATTGGTCACAAAGCGCTCGGCCAAAAGTCACTAAAATTTCTATAACGGAACATCTGGCAGCCGAAAAGTCGATCATACTGTAGGCATATAGTACAACTCATGCTATATTATCTCATCATCGATCCTGCATAAACAACACGTGTCTTTCAAGTTATAAACGCATGGCACACGCTCAAACGAAACACGCCCAGGCGCTGAACCCATAAAACCACGAACAAAAACCACGGCACGCTGACCCCGAGCACGCGCCTCGAATATAGGTCAAACACGTGTGTCCGGGGAACAAAGGAAGAACACACTTCCCCCATAAACAGCACGTGTAGCACGCTCGCCTCGTAAATAGGTCATCGCTTGCACCGAGTACTCGTGCCCGAAGAACAAAGGAAAATGCACACGACACACTTCAAGCCAGAAGGTATATAAAGCAACGCAGCAACTCCAGCCAGCAGAGTGAGCCTCTAGAGTTCAACTACATCACATCTCTGAAGAAACCTCTTCGTACATACAATAACCATTGTACCAATTGAACAAAAATAAACGATCCTCTTTTAAACTACGCAACATGTGTTTCGTTAGGCCGGGATACGGTCAACGGTAATTGGACTATTCGTCACATTGGGGTGGTCACAAAGACAATTTTTGCCATGAAAATCGCGAATACGCAATATTTGGCACTCGAGTTCTCGTTACTATGATAGTTATCGTTAGTATTATGGACTTTTCGGCTACCAGATGTTCCGTTATAGAGATTTTAGTGACTTTGAGACGAGTAATTTGTGACCAGTAATCACCAAACCACGGTCAACATACCTTCCCTGCCTTACAATACTAATGATAACTATCATACTAACGAGAACTCGAGTGCCAAATATTCCGTATTCACGATTTCATGGCAAAAATTGTCTTTTGGGCGATCGTGATGTGACTAATAATCCAATTGCCTATCAATTTTATAGAAAGGACATGTGTTTACAAGCTTTTTGGCCCTCTTGGTTTGAACACTAACGGTTTTTCAATTTCTACTTATAACTTTTCTTCGAAACCTCACTGGACCCCCATCTGGCTATTTTGGTTAGCGTTTAGATCTTGGTCACTTGAACCAAAAAAATATACCAACGTCCATTGATGGTAAAACAATATATTGTTATCAGTTAAATTAAAAAAAAATATAGCAAAAAGATAACATCAAAGATGCAAAAAATTGAAGTAATATCACGGGACTCTTATTATTCTTATTTTTTATTTTAAAAATTCAATTGCCTTAGGACTGTTATATGGCTAATAACTGTAATGTTTAATCCATTTTTTGAATTTGGTGCAAAGTCAGGTTTCTGTTTCCACTATAAACGTCAGAATGACAGTTATCGGTTGGGCTTTGCCTTTGCTCTGTGTCAAGTGATTATATTATAAAATCAACGTGATTATACAAATAAAAATATATACAACCAATCTTCTTGGTTAAATAAATACATTTCATTCCAATGTACGTAATTTAATTTTTATATTAAAATAAAATTGATCTTAAAAAATCACTGCATACTACTTCCACTGTCATACATAAACATTTGTTTTATGTAGTACGTATATTTACATTAGTTTTCTTTTTAGATTAAACAATAATATCATTGTGCATATATGTAGTTTAAATTAATATTTGCATTCACTTTCAGACTCCAATTTATGCGATTGTCAGATCAGTAATTTTGCTATTTCAAAAACATGTCCGAACGAGAACATGCACCGTTGAGTGCAGCCTGCGTGAGAGCCTTAACTGACAAGCTCTACGACAAAAATAAAGCGGCCGCCGTAGAAATCGAAAAGTATGAATCATAAATATGTACTAACGTGACTCTTCCTTGATAAAAATAAACACTAACAACCTTTCAGAATGGTACGTGATTTCCGCGCAGCGAATAACACCAACCAAATAAAACGTCTGCTGCGAGTTTTGGGTCAAGATTTTGCCACGGCGCAGAACCCACACATCAGGAAAGGAAGCTCGTTAGGATTAGCCGCAGTAGCTGTTGCTTTGGGACCTGTAGGATATCCCTATGATCCCTTTTTATATCTTGTTGTTTTATTTATTTATTTTAATCATGACTTTTTCAGGATTGTTCTCTGTACTTGGGCGATTTGATGCCTCCGATATTAGCATGTTTTTCAGACCCGGAAATACGAGTTCGATATTTTGCCTGCGAAGCTCTTTATAACGTGTCTAAAGTTATGCGAGGTGCAATACTCGTACATTTCACCGATATCTTCAATGCTCTCAGCAAATGCGCTACAGATCCTGATCAGAATTTAAAAACAGCTTCCGAACTTTTGGACCGTCTTCTTAAGGTAATTTGAAGACCGTACAAATACAAATTTTATTATTATATCATAGATATAGAATACATAGATATGCCTTTACATACAAATTTCGTTGGAGATTTTGTCGCCATTAACTGGGGGGTGCGGGGGGTTTAACTAGCGGGGAAGTGGTGAAATAAAAGGACGGACGCAGCGGTCAACAACCAGTTTATGTACATATGTATATTGCACTGAAGTTTTATTTTATTTATAACTTTATTTTATTGGACACTCCGCGTAACATTAAACCAAACTAATAAAGCCATATTAAGAAAAAAATATTTAGCTATACACAGTATATTAAACTACAAATGTATGTTACTTTAATAAAACCATCATTAACTATTACAATATTTAAACATTAGTAACTTCCACAAGGATCAACTTTAAAGCTGACACTTTAATATTTAGTTCATTGTTTGTAGTTTAAAACTTAATGTCGATTTCTGAATTTCCTTCAGTGCCAACAAGATATACGTGTGCATTTAGAGACATCTGTGGCAGAAGTTGTCGACCGCTGTTCAATCACTGCATACAACTAGAGGTAGGATAGTCACAGTGCTATCAATTGTTCCATTGTTGTAAATCCTTTGTAAAAACGGTTCGGTAAACCTTTAACAATGCATTTACAACCTTTGAACAATACACGGCCCCCTCAGGCTCCGGTGACTACATACAACACTACATACATCGCGCTGATATTTCATTATATGTTAAAATACTACTATAATTGAAGACATTATATATTAATTCTTACTTATGATATGTGATGCCATCCGCCTTTTTATGTTTTCTTGAGTAATTGTAACACAATTTCACTGAATACTTTGGCATTTTCGAAAAACGTCAATCGACCTTCCGACTTAGAAGCTAACTAGCTTCTAAGTCTAACTTCTTTTGGGTTTGCATGCAACAAAAGGGTGATCGGCTTAGAGCGTCAGGGCGTATCTATGTATTCTATATCTATGTATTATATACATACATTGTCTTTAACATATGTATGATGTTCATTTCAGGATATTGTTACTGAGAGTGCCTCTTTCGATCTGTGTGCATTCGTTCCGCTGCTTCGTGAAAGAATCTATTCGCGGAACAGTTTTGCACGTCAATTTATCATTTCGTGGGTGTCCGTATTGGATTCCGTGCCCGATATTGATCTCATAATATTTCTACCGGAAATTTTAGACGGTCTCTTCAAAATAATGGACGATCCAATGCCGGAAATCAAAAAAATGTATTGTTATTTAATTTTATCGCACATACATCCATCGAATTGGCATTCATTTTCATTAATTCTTGATTAATTAATCAGGTGTGGTGCTCAGCTCGGACTTTTTCTTCAAAGTATAAAGACTAATCCATCCAGAGTGGATTTTCCCAGTATGATTAATATTTTAATTGTACATGCACAAGCTACTGATGAAGTTTTGCAGGTTTGAATTCTGTCAACACTGTTAATGTATTGTTTTAGGATTTTCTTTTGATGAAATATTATATAGTTTACAGCGATTACTTGGATTAAGGAATTCGTTCAACTGTCAGGGACACAAATGCTGCCTCACATATCTGGAATATTAACGGCAGTTTTACCCTGTTTGTCATACAATGATGAATCTAGGAAAAGTATCTTTTTCAAATGAATAATTTAAAACCATGCATATGCTTATCAATTTTAATATTAAATATCTCTCATATAATATTTAACAAACAGACTAGTGGGAGTTGGCAGCTTTTGATAAAACATGTATTATATTACAGTTTAGGTTTTATCGCTTTTTTTATTATAGCTATGTATGTACGTAGTAACAATATATGAAGTTTTGTGATCATGCGAAAATTTGAGCTCGAGATTTTGACTGATTCGAACTCCGAATCGATCACTGATCACGTTTTCATGATCTAGAAAAAAAATGTGTGTGTGTGTCAGTGTATTTTGGGGATTTTTTGAACACCATTCGTCCTACCGAACTGAAACTTAGTATCGGTTACTGAAATTTTTATCGATTTGACGTAGTTGACCAGAAATGGTACTTCTACTTATAGGTGTCCTCTTTTTTTAAGTTGTTGGATTTAATTATCTCCCAAACCGATAACCGAATCAGATTGAAATTTTTTTTACATTTATTAGAAATGAGAAATTTTATATCCGAATATTTTTTCCTAAACCGGAAGTAGTTCTTTACTCTAGAAAATCGAGGTTTTTTATGTTTTTCTCAGAGACCTTTTGGTTTATTGAAGTGAAATTTCATATCTAGAAGTTTAAGCTTAATACCAAGTTATGTATAAAATTTGGTAAGCATCCGTCAACCGGAAGTGGCAGTTTACTCTTGTTCGATTTTTCTTCCACCATTTTTTTCGACCCCTTAAACATGTGTCCTCTTTACGAGAAAATTCAAGTATAATCCTTGTATCAATGTGATGAAAATAAAAATAAAAGCACTAAATTTATGTAATAAACCGGAAGTGGGATTTTTTCCTCTTAGAAAGGTCAAAAATGTTGTGACCACGATTTCTTCTACACTCCTGAGCGTATCAAGCTGAAAATTTATATTTGTATTTTTTTGTACTAACTTAGAGTTGATAAGGTTTTGGTCAGAATTCGTAAACTGGAAGTAGTAATTTTTTTTTACAACAATATTTCATTATTTTATTTTGAAGTTTTAAATTATTTTAAATTTCTTGATATTTAATGTGTATAATATTTATATTGATTTTAAGTAATAAGAAATATTTGAACAAAATCTGACAACCGGAAGTAGAACTTTTGTCTTGTGTAAGTTTCCCTACATTTGCGCTCAATTTCTATCGAAAATGTATGTGTATGTATGTTTAATTATCGAATTTTGTTTTGTGACCTTCTTATTTTCCTTAAATACATTGATAAAGTCATAGGTTGGCCATTCAATTTTATACAATTTTATCCTTAATATTATAGTCACAGATATTAAAGAAACTGCATTAACGGTTAACTATAGTCTGATGAAATTGATCTCATTAGAGCCGAACGACCCAAAGTCAGATTCTACAAACAAAACGTTGGAAAACATTAAGACAGTCCTCGATACAAGTAAAGCAAACAAAAGTTCTGCTCTCTACGACCAACTGGCGCTATCAGCCATCGTTGAAGTCTTAAATCAACTCCTCCACCATAATTCTGTTCAGACTAAAGTCGCCGTACTTAGGTGGATATTGCACCTATATAATAAAGTTCCAACAAAGGTATGAATCTCATGAAATTTTTAAACACTTCAAACTATGTACTTTCACGTAATAGTTTTCGCTTTGTAGATGTCAACACATACGGAAGAAATATTCGACGCACTATTGGGATGTTTGTCTGATCCATCTGACGATGTCGTACGTCAAAGTTTAGCCGTTCTTCCAGAGATATGCTCCACGCCGAGCACAACTAACACTCAAGGCAATATCATTTTAATATAATTTTCATCTCAGTGTTTGAAAAAGCTTATATAGTAAAATTGTAAATACTTTACAGATATACCTGATGTATTCAACAGTCCGTATTATAGAAAGTTTTTACTTAGCCTTCTGACGCTATTCAGCTGTGATATGAAACTGTTAGACGATCGAGGAGCGTTTATTATAAGGTATAACATACATACGTTACGATTTTGTATCGATCATAAATATAGAATACCATAGATACGCCCTGACGCTCTAAGCCGATCAACCTGTTGGACTATGCACACACAAAAAAAAGTACAGATCATGCACATTCTCTCTCAGTAGCTAGTTAGCTTCTAAGTAGAAAGGTCGATTGACATTTTTCGAAAATGCCAATGTTTTCAGTGAAATTGTGTTATAATTACTCAAGAAAACATAAAAAGGCGGATGGCATCACATATCATAAGTAGGAATTAATATATAATGTCTTCAATTATAGTAGTATTTTAACATATAATGAAATATCGGCGCGATGTATGTAGTGTTGTACGCAGTGATTGAACAACCTCTGCCATAGATGTCTCTAAATGCACACGTATATCTTGTTGGCACTGAAGGAAATTCAGAAATCGACATTAAGTTTAAAACTACAAATATTAAAGTGTCAGCTTTAAAATTGATCCTTGTGGAAGTTACTAATGTTTAAATATTGTAATAGTTAATGATGGTTTTACATTTGTAGTTTAATATACTGTGTATAGCTAAATATTTTTTTCTTAATATGGCTTTATTAGTTTGGTTTACTGTCACGCGGAGTGTCCAATAAAATAAAGTTATAAATAAAATAAAACTTCAGCGCATGTACATATACATAAACTGGTTGCTGACCACTGCCGACCGTTGCGTCCTTCATTTTTTTCACCACTTCCCCGCTAGTTAAACCCCCCGCACCCCTCAGTTAGTGGCGACAAGATCTCCAACGAAATTTGTATGTAATGGCATATCTATGTATTCTATATCTATGATATAACAATAAAATTTCTACATCTATGGTATCGATGTTATTCTACATCTATGGTATCGATGAAATAAACTGTCGGATTGTAATTCCGCTTGCACTTTTTTTAGGCAGTTGTGTGTGTTATTAAATGCCGAAGACATCTATAGAACAATGTCTGAGATATTGTTAGAGGAGAAAAATCTCAAATTTGCAGCGACAATGGTGGAAACGTTAAATATGATACTTTTGACGTCCGCCGAGTTATTAGAAATGAGGAATCGCCTCAAAGAATCCACCAGTGAGGTTGTATCAATATTATTATGATGTAGTGATTGTGATTGTTTACATTTTAACATCGATGGTAACCGATCTTTTCAGGAAACTGCCAAGCTGTTCGTTTGTTTGTACCGATGCTGGTGTCATAATCCGGTAGCTTTGCTTGCTCTGTGTCTTTTGACCCATAATTACATCCATTGTAATCAATTGATAGAATTGTTGTATCCTTTTTAATTAAAAAAACATGCATATAATTTTTAATATATTTAATATATTCCTTAACGTTTTGTATTGAAGCGGTACGTTGGAAATAACAATAGAATTTTTAACAGATATTGATAAGCTTGTACAGTTGATTGAGTCACCTATTTTCGCCTGTAAGTACATACGTATAAATATTCATCATTTTATAATTGTATCGATAAGCTATTGATCATTACGAATTTTAAATCAATAGATTTACGATTGGAGTTGTTGACCGGGACTGAAGCTAAAGCTTTGCGAAATGCATTGTACGGATTGCTGATGCTTTTGCCGCAGACTGAAGCCTTTCATATTTTACGGAAACGTTTACAGAGCATTCCTCAGCAGCTGGAGCCGTTTGTATTCAAGTGTGTATTATGTATTACGAAACATTTAATATAAAGGCTATTTGTTTCATACTAATAGTAAATGAGCGATATTGTTTTAGGCATTCGACGTCACGCAATCTGCCAAATATGTATGTGAAAAATTTCGACGAGTTGTTAAAACACTTCCTCGACATACAAGAGAAACACCGTTTCTATAAATTGAATTCGAGGACAAAAAATATGATTCTATCCGAGCAAGACTACTCGTGATGTTTGTCGCACGATTTTATGTAACATTTATGTATGTATGTATGTATTTTGAATTTTTATAATCTGTGATTAGTATTATTGATTGAATAAAGCCATATAAACAAATGTGTTTTTTTTTTAAATGAAATAAAAACAGTATTTTTTGAAAGTATAATTTAATTATGTAATCAATTTTATTGCACTGGGAAATCATGGAAATAAAAATATAGCAATGAATGCATGAGATAAAACAAATGATCGATTATTTTAATACTAGGAATACAATTATAAAAGCCTAACAAATAAGGATATGATTGCAACGTGTTGCAATTTATTGGCCTTATTTTCAATTTTTAAATGCATGATAATGGAATGTTTACAACTACAAAAACACAAACATGACTATTTCATAAACTATACCGAATCTATAACTCAAAAAGCGTAGATTATTATGCTGTAAAAATTCATATTTACGTCCGACAGTAAAAATACTGGACCATAAATACACGAAACCATAAAAAAACGGTTTGTATAAAAATATGTATGTATTCTAAATATTATGCTATAAACTTTTTTTTATTTATTATTCAACATATAATAATGTTTTCTATACATTCGTTCCTCCCCATTTTCTAAATATTAAAACTTAATTAAAGAACCAACCCGATATTTTTCTAATGCACAATTTTCAAAGGCATAATTATCAACGTAGCAAAGATATATTTATGTATATCTATGGTACATATTATAGCAGTTGTAAAATATAAATTACATGAAGGAAAATTAACATAGAGAAATTTTATATTGAAAACAAAAATGTATATGGAAAGTGTGTGCAGTCAAAAGATAAAAGTTGGCCTCAAAAAAGTCAATAAGTTGGCCTTAAAAGTAAGTACAAGTAGATGAAATTGCATTATAAGTTTTTCGACAATAAAATAATCAATAAACTGTTAACCCTTTGCCCACGGCAATAAATATAGCGAACAAGCCCTGTACGCGGCACCTTATTCGCGAATTTGGCAATCGAGTTTTCGACCTTAAATACAGATTTTAATATTTACTCAAATAACCAGATATGTTAATTAACACATAAGGTATTATTTTAAACAATAAAATACATAATATATCTCGTAGTTTAGGCTTAATTGTCAAATAATCACTCTTCATACAATTGAGACGTATCGTCGCCATTGTTCAACAGACGTGACGTCACAAACGAGGTTTCAGTGTGGTTCCACAAAACCATTAGTTTTGACTGGTATATATTCATTTTAAGCAAATTGAATAGATGGCATTCAACTCTCAGTAATATATTCAACCAATTTTGAACCTTAAAACAGTTGAAATAGGCGCATATAAGGCTCAAAATCCCGTGCAAAGTTCAGAAATTCTATGGAAGACAGCTGCGCTACAGACTTGTCGCGCAAAGCTTCCATAGAAGACGGCCGCGGGCAAACGGTTAATATTCATATCAAATGAACAACTAGGCATAATTATGTCAACACAAAATCAAATAAAAAGAAGGAGCACATAATTCAAAATTATTTTAACATAACCAACGAGCATTTAGTCAGGTACTGTTTGTCTCTTCGTAAAAACTAGAAACATCTTTGATAGTTTTAATAACATCCATATTTTGACTCAATATCGATGAAATATCTTTTTGCAACTCGAACACGTCCTTCAGTTCGCTATTCAGCGCCAAAGTCTCTTCATACTGCTGTTTGGATTTGGCTACATTTGTCTTTTCATTTTTGGCAATGTTACTTCTTTCTGTCTCTGTGTGTATGAGAATCTCTCTCTTCATATTTCCCACCTGTAAACAATCATTTAAAATAATACAAAAATTCAATATAGTAAAATATATATGTATACGGCCATTTTTTTTAATATAATAACCTGTTTTACACTAGTATCCAAATTATCTTTCGTTGACAAAACGCCTTCTTTCATTCTAGCACCTAAAGCCCTTAATTTGAGATCGGCAGAAGTCAAGTCTTTGTCTAAGATTTGAGATTGCAAATAAACCGTTTGAGCAGCTTTGTACCTATGAAATTGCATACATATATATATTATATCCATATTATTTCTTACATTTTAACTTAACATAACAGAAAGTCTGAAACGGCAGTCTGTAATAAAATATTTAGGAGTAACGTTTGATAAAAGAATGAGATGGGCACCTCACATTGAGGGAGCGAAATGCAAGGCGATGCGGGGTATATCCTCAATATATCCAATATTTAATCGCCAAAATTATATCGCGCGCTCACATTACCATTATTAACCTATATTTCACCTGTATGGAATAACGCCTCGAATACTAACCTTTCCAAGCTCCAAGTAATACAAAATAAATCCCTTATATAATACACCCATATATATAATACTAACTTGAAAAAACTGCATGCCATATATAATATTCCGTTTGTTACAGACATTACTAATAAACCAACCAGTAAATTCTATGACAGAATCACTAATAACCATACTAACACACTTGTGAAGAGTCTCGGTGATTACAACAAAATGTCTATACCCTTTAGGTATAGAAAACTTGAGATTTGCGAGCAAATGGATAAGGTTGCCAATTTGTTGGAACCGTTTCAATGAAAATCAGATAAATTGGCAAACTCTGACAGGAAATGATCGACCTGGAGTCACAAATCCAAGATCTGGTCAACAGAAACTAGTGGGATTTGAACCCGTGACCGCTTTGTTCAAAGCATTATATGCTAACTATTCTAGTCTACACTATTACGTCTATTCTAGCACTAGTCTATTCTGCTGGTTTGAATTTAATTTAAATTTACATAAAGTACATATGTAAAAATTTGGCCATAGGTGTCGCCTTGAGGTAGCCCATATTGGTAAATGTAAATTTTTAAATAAAATAAAATAAAAGTGTACCAATCTTCTAAGACTTCAGCCATAGCGCTTGCACAAGGTAAACATTCCTTATCGAGCAAAGCTTTAGCGGCTCGCCCTGCTTCAGTAACTTTCACTCTCTCCAAAGCATGAAACTGCTCATCGTTGTATGTCAACGATCTAGCTGCACGATCTCTTACAAGATGTTGCCACGAATCTCTCAACCTTTAACACGGATACAATTGTTAAAAATACTATTACATTAAATACTAAAATCAATCGTTCGCATTGATAAATACTTGTCGACGAGTGTTTTCGCTCGTTGAGGCAATCTATGAGTGTGAGGACATTTGATATCGGCTGAAGCCTGTTTCCATTTAATCAACAGATCATTTCCGATGACGTGCCGAGCGTGTAGCTGACTTACCGCTGAGCATCCAGATGAAGTTTCGTCACTCAAAACTTGCATGTCTTGAGCCCATTTGCCGACAGCCGGTATCGAGACGTTTTCTTCAGCTCCGTATACAGTCAACTAAAATTCATTTAGTAGTAAATACACGTCACACTGATTCAAGTATTCCGTCATTTTCTAGGCTATACAATTGAAATAATTTGAATTATTAACCGATTTAATCTGCTGAGTGGCAAGAGCTACTATGTCTAGAGCCCGGGCTGTATCAGCTAACCGAGCAGCCAATATGGACAAGGCTGAAGCTCTTGCAGCCAAACCCGTCAACGATCGCTTCAAAGCCCCAACCCATCGTTGAACACATTCGCCAGTTAAATAACAACCCCTCGATAGCAACTCCACTCTTCTCTTTATAACATGTCCGACACTACACGCTACCTGAAATAATATCACAATTAACATATCAATATTGAAGAACATTTCATGTGATATAAATTACCTTTGCTTGACTAGCATCGTGTTCAACCGAGACGACATTAGGAAACACTGGAAATTTAGGGATATCCAATTCAGGACCGAGACTTATCGAGAATGATGTTGCAGTGTTATTATTTTTATAGATTAGTATGAGTGGATCGTCTTCGGTAGTCAGCGGATAATTTTTTCCTGAAATTTGGAAACAATGAGCAATCATACGTTTTCAATTGGAAGTTTGTGCGTGTAATATGGAATATGTACCTTGAGTTAATTCATCTATGACTGATTGTAATAATTGATCTCTGTATAAAATAAGTTGATTGTGTGGTGGTATTTCAGTCTGTTCTCGAATTTGGTATTGCAAAGATTTCAAATTTTCGTCCATTTTTAAAAACACCTGTATAAATTTAAGATGGAATTAATTAAATTGATATTTATTAGATCTATAGCAGTTATATGTAATTGGGTATTATAATTACCTTAATAGAACTAGTTTTATTTACATAAAATATATGAATAGGTACTGTATTAAGTCTATCTTGTACTTCCGAAAAAAATTTCTCAAAGCTCCATATCTTCTTAGGGTCAACCTCTAGCAATCCAGCTAACAGTGGAGTTATGATCTTTTTCAAGCCGGCAGTCAATTGACAGTGGTTTGGCAATTCCCTACCCCATTCAATGAGTCCATTTTCCGTAGTCTGCGTTCCGGAAATAACTCCGGAAGCCTTTCCAGTCGTTATAAGGAACATCGTCTCTTTATTTTTACGACCACCGTATGGTCTGAACGGCAAATTACCAGTTGCGACATGATACAGTGTAACCCCTATTGACCACAGGTCGACGGTGGCTCCAAAACTTTTCCCGACAGGTCTTCTAAGGACTGCTCGCTCGTACATATCAGGATGCAAATATTCTTCAGTACCGTAAAGTGAAAGGAATTCTTGGTCCTCTTTCAATTCTCTCGCAGCACCGAAATCAGTCAACTTATAAACGGTGGTTCCGTCGTCGTTTATAAATTTCATTATATTTCCTGGCTTGAGATCTCTGTGAACTAAATTGTTGTCCCTCAAGTGCTTCATACCCGCCGACAAGTGTTCGACGACTAATAGGAATTCCTTTTCGGGTAAGCCGTATGTATTTTCAGGATCGTCCAATATATTGAAAAGACTTCCTCCGGTGCACAATTCCATGACGATAACTTTGCCACGCCCTTCCTGTTCGTCTTCGATGGCGAGAAGCTTCACAATGTTTTCATGATTTACTTTTTTGAGTACTTCGAATTCACGCAGTTGAACGTCCGGCGGTCGCATGTGACTCAGCTGGTTGAAGGTTTTGACAGCGACCGGTTCGCCGTCGTTTTTGTTGACTCCTTGAAAGACAGCCCCAGTGGCTCCTTTACCAAGGACGCTCGTCGTACACCACACATAATTAGCAGAACCACGCAAAAAAGACATGGCTAATTATATTTAATTGATCGCCTGTTTATTTACCTACAACGCGCACAGCGCCATATTTACTAGCGATCTCTCTAATCTGACAGCTGTCAAAAAATCCACTAGAGATTTTGGTCCAAAGGATCATTTTTACAAATATATATCGTAACCATTTTCACGACCATGACGTCTTTAGGCGCTAACACTGCATGTGTTTAAATAGGGTGATAGGGCGAATGGATACGTATAATTTATAGCTCTCTTACCATTGTAGGAATCTCGTCACCGCAATCGAAACATCTATTGCGACGGAGAATACATTTCTCACGCTCAACCATTGACGTCATCTCGAGTCGAGAAACTTCCACCCCAACAAATCAATCAGAACGACGCGAAGTCGAAGAACACCTGCATCCATTATAATGCAGCTGTACAAACAACAACTATATTGTAACCCATTGAACAAACATCCAGACTCACTGGAACAGAGGGCGATGAAAACTAAATCGAGTGGAACGACGCCACATATTCGAGAATATTCCACCCTAACAACGAACCACATTCCTCGCATATCTTGCACACGAACCGGATACAGCGGACTACTATATAAACCCGCACAGCGGGCTCAACATCAGTCAACAGCAAGCAGCAGACCATGCTATACCAACAACCAGTCAGCTAGAAGCAGCCGACCAGCAACAGAGCCAGACTCACTCATCCTGCAACAACAACATGGAAGAACCGATCCAGCCGCTTCGAGAACTTCCAGAACTCAGCCGATTCCTGCCGCTTCGAGAACTTCCAGAACATACCCGCTTCAACAACATATTTATAGACTTGTATACCCAACACTAAATAATAAAAATAAATTATTCAAACAAACACAAGTGTTTCGTTAGGCTGGGATACGGTCAACACCTCCTACCCCGCCTACACCATATTTATTAATTATATCGTGTATGATTTTCGGTTCATTAATTGTATATTTTTATTATTAAAAATTATATTTATTATAAAGGTTTTATTTCAGTTAAAATTAGTCAGTTGTGTAATCGGGTTTCTAGAAATTTTACAAAGGTTAATCGGCCCCTCTCACCATCAAAATTATTAATGAAGTTGTACAGACTCCAGGGATGTTCAACTCGAGAGCACCCCCGAAGTCGGTTTTCTGAGATAGCTAGTGGTAAGCTTGGGCGGGACTGGTTTCCTCACGGTGCCTTCCTTCGTCGTCGGTGGTCTGGTCTCTGCTGATGTCGGCTGCTCTGCTATGTCCCTTTCTCCTTCGTAATGTGCGTGGGATGCGTGATGTGGAAAAAGGGAGGAAATTGTATAATAATAAAAACAGGTTGTAATTCTGTTTGTATGGTGACTGTATTTTATATATGTATAAATACAGAGAATAAGCAGGGGGGGGGGGGGGAGTCCGTCGTGAAATTAGCGCGCACGTGTTCGAGAGGTTATGATAACCTCACTCCTCACGTGACTACGTGATCTGACTTCGACGAAGAAAGACCAGGATTTCCTCACTTCTCACCGGACGTATACTGAAGCTGTACTTCCAGTATCGTCTGCCGATCCAGGCTGAGCTGATCGGGACTCGGTGGTGGGAACAAACTCGGTAGCGAACAGAGATGTTCACTCGACCGAAGCGGAAAACGAATAGGAGGCGGGGACGCGCGCTCGGCGCCGATCTCCCTCCAAAACGGCTCCTTTGGTCGTAACGCCACGAAAGCTGACCATGAAGACTTGGTCGGAACAGAAGTATTTGAATCGTCGTCGAAAATAAATAGGGGTATTAGCAAGACAGGTGGTATCTATTTACTCGGTCACCATGTCATTTAATTAGCATTCAGCATACAAGTAAAATGCATAGAATCGCTCTCAGCGCGCGCCAGAGTTTGTTCATTGTTTGCTAAACTTCGTCTCTCTCTCTTTTCTGACTTTCCATCTCTCTCTTCGATGACTCGCTTTTAGACGATACTTTTGATAACAATGACCATTCTATGCATTCTACTTCTATGGCATTCAGTCATTGCATTATTATATTGTAAGCAAGCTGACCATATTTTCCAGAACTCAAAACGGGACAAAAAAATGTGTTGCACGTCCAAAAATTTTTCCCTAGAATAACTATTAATATAATCAAGAGATTATAATTTTTTTCAGAATGGACAATTCTTGTATAATTGATTTTTGGCTTTGATTTTTTTTTCTGGCTGCAAACTACAAATTTTCCAAATAGATATCTTCGGTTTCTTTTCATTGCATAAATTACGCACAGCTAACTATTTTCATTTCTTCATAAAAATATATTACTTATCAAAATAAGTAATATAGTTTTATCAGAACATTCATTTCTTTAAAAGTAGAAAATTAAACAAGATGAAATTCAAATATAATATTGTATTTCAAAGATATTTAAAAATAATTTTGATGAAAATAATAGCACAAAGCGATTTTTATTCAGAAACATGTAAGATGAATCATGCAGCAAACTTTCAAATGAATATATTGTATGTAAATGTCTATTTATGATATTTATTTTTGGGAAACAAATTGATTTGGAAAAATATGGATATATAAATATGGATCATAAAATTCTCGTGACAAAACGAGATAAAACAAACAATTTTACGAAAACGACGGGACGAACGCAAAGCACAGCCAAACAGGACATATAGTCACCCTAAGTGTAAGAGAATATGTCGAGTTTCCCTAATAGTCGTGAAATTAAGTTTTTAATTTAAATGTTTATAGAGGAAATTGAGGAAAGAGACGAAGATTAACGAAGGCAAACATAAGTACCTGGAAAAGCGGGCTAGTGAAGATAAATAAAGTAAGCGTAGACGATTCAGAAAAACGAAGCAAACCTTTTCAAAAAGTAACAGCAGACTAATGCGATACGGCGAATACTGATGTGACAACATTAATAATGCAATCAAACGCTACTATCAGTATCAGATTAATACAGTTCGATATAATGAAACGCCACCTTAATGTATTGCGAGATATTTCTCAAAATTAAGAAAAGTAGACTTATGCCACTTTCAATTACAACGCCTCATACATATATTTAACAAATTTAAACACAAAAAATGTCGAAAACTAAATAATTCAATTAGAAAATAAAGAGACAGTACATATATATATATATGAACGTCACAGTTCATCACCCATCATTCAACTGTATAACTATTTAAAAGTTTAATTGCACAATAAAAAAAAAGTTTTAAATTCATTATTATAATTAATAATTTATATCACATCACACATAATAATTTAAAACAAAAACATAAAAACATGTCTATGTCAGAGATTGTCTAATAATAAAAATTAATCTATAATCTATAGCGTATAAAACTAAGTACAGTAGTTATCCATTGTATTTTGATTCTCAGGTTTTTTTAAGCCTTTGTTTTTTTTGGGCATTTTGTCTGCAACACTCGTAAAATTCTTTTTAACGGTGGATGTCGATTTTGAAGGAAAAACATCAAGTTTAGAATGACCTCCAAATCCGTTATAAGATGTTTCCAATTCTTTTCGCTTTTGTACCATTCCTTTAAAAATACTCGTACCTGAAGAGCTATCCATCCTCTCAAAAAGCTTTTTATTTTTCAATATGTATAAATCGGGTTGCTGAAATACAACACAATAATTAATTCAAGTTTAAATAAACATATGTATGTATGTATGTACTTGTTTTTACATACTTTTATTGTATTCGTGGTTTTTATATTCGATATATTTGAACTCTGCTTCAGAAATAAATACGGTGAAGAAGTTTCAGCAAGCTGAAATATATACGAATAAAATAAAGTATTAAATTTGTATACAAAATCATATTTATTATTGTCATAAATACAGACCTTCGAAGTTTGAGAACTGGATGGGTTTTCGTCACACTCTATCGTTGTTAAATCATTAACAACACAAGGCTTTTTAATTTTAATGTCATCGTCAAATTCTATATCAGATTTTCTCTTAGATGCTAAAATTTGGGCTGAACTATCTGTTTGAGCATTTTCCATAGTTTCATTCACAAGAGTAGTTGGAGATGTTTTCAATTGTATTAATTCTCTTTCAATATTTTTATTTTTTTCTTCTAAGTAATTAATAGTGGATTCTAAAGTCCTAATATATAATAAAATTGATAATCATAATAATATTTATAAATAATGTTATGATGAAAATTGCACTAACTTTAATTCCGATGATTGTTCTGAGTTTTGATTTTTTAAACGTTGAAGTTCATTTTGTGAAGTTTTGAGTGATTTTTGAAGAGATTTCTTTTTAGACTCTGTTTGAATCATAGCTCTATAAATATAATATATAAATGGTTAGTTTTACTTTTATAACCTTTAAAACAAAGCTATACAATAATTAAGTAAAATAATAAATACTTTTTAAGTACAACAATGTAAGTATTAAGAGCCTGGGGATCCGTTATTTTTTGAATAACAGATTCAACTGTCGCAGGAGTACTATCAATAATATCTTGCAAACTAGTGGAAAAAATTAAAACAAAGAATTATGGCCGTGGAAATACACATAAAGCAGAAAAAGATAAATAATTACCACTGAAGATGATCTAATCGTTCTTTAAGCGCTTTGACTTCGTTCCTCAAACGAGGCAATTCTTTAGATTCTGTTTTCATATACTCAATGCGTTCCTTTAATATTTCAATGACTCCATTTTTCTCTTTGTTGCTTTTTTCTAAAGTGCATAATCTGTCTCTATAGTAAAAAAATACGTATGTATATGAAATATTAAATTTCAAAGTGTCTACATATATTATGAACAGTCAAAAACATACTCTGTGGCTTTACAAATTTCACTGAGTTGTTCCTTGTCTTCTTGACACTTGGTGAATTCTTTGTCTTTTTCTTTCATTTGAAATTCTACAGTATCCAATTTAACTTGAAGGGCACCAGCATCCAATATAATTCCGTCTGTATTCATAAAATTAAAATAAATTCGGTCTAGCGATTTTTCCGTCGTTTTTTTCCTACATTGAGGACAACTTTGTGACCTGTAATTATATTCATTCGACGATTAACTAATTAATTTATAAAAAATTGAATGTACAAATTGTAAAATACACCAACCTTTCGATCCATTGTAACAAACACGCATGATGAAATACATGACCGCAGCGGGTTCCGACTATTTCATCAGTTTGAGAGAACAAATCGCTGCATATCACACAATTTGCGTTCATTGGTATCGGATTTGAAAATACAACTTGATAATAAAACTTTGATTAGTAAATCCGCCTCATCGACATTTATTCATGAAAAAAGTGGATCAACACAATCGATGGTAAGTAAATATTGAATTTATCAAAATGTTTGAAAAACCGATAATGTGACAGTTGAAGAGTTTGACAGCCACGGATAGATATTGCCAACGTAACTTTTCCATACACGAAAACATATTTTTTCTTATTTCATAAAGCCATAAACGATTCTAAAATTGAAATGCTTTTATGAGTTTCCATACACTTACTGTCATAACTATGATATAGTTAAAGAATTAAGATGTGAAACGATTTAATGAAAAGTATTTTTTATTGAATTTTTATATTTATCCTGAAGAATAAAGTTTCCCCCGGAGCATGTACATTTTGTAGTACTCCACTTCACCGGATATTTTTTATTGTTGTTGAAATTTTTGTCGTCCTAAAATCGGATGAATTGGAAAGTATGATGGTAAGAGCAAAGTTTTCTGATTTTTACAAATATAAGTAAAGGTTTGGCAAAAGCTATGATCATGTCTTTGGATATGCTTAAGTTGTGACGTGAGTATGATGATCCCTACAAAATCATGTATTATTCATAGTTATAGAAGCTCGCAGTTGCTTTTTCCTGTTAATATTATCTCTTTTTCGAAATCATTATCTTCCGAGTATTTTGTGCTTGAGGGACTATCTGTATTAGTATTTTCTTTTTGTGGTGACTGAAAAATTGCTATTAGAGATGGCCGCATGGATTCGACCGTGGAGGATTTTTGTGCATTTTTAAATTTTGAAAAATATTTTGTTTCTTATACTGTCGGGCAAAATCGAATAGTCCCTAATAGCTTATAATCAGACTTTGGCGGCTGAGATGCCGCCATAAAATAACAATAGACCTTTCCATTGTCCGAGAAAGTGGGAGAGTAAAAAAACGGTTAACAATAGTGAATAATTTTTTTAGCCGTCTAGCATCGTTGTCGCCGATCTTTTATTATAATGATAAAACAATTAGATTTAGTACTAATAATGCGAATAAGTATAGAATCGAAATTTTAATAACAATAAAAAATATCCGAACAGTAAAGCACTATCATGGTAAAACGTTTTTGCCTCACCGCTCCGTATAAGCCCCCCTTTACATGGGCAGGATGGATTAGACTGGCATTGAACCATCGCCGGGTACGTTTCAGATGGGCTGGATGAATCCTAACCGGTATATTCATTCGACCCGTCTGAAACATTGCATACCTACCAGTGGCAGCTCGTGTGTATTGGCTGCAGAGCTATAGCCCTCTCATTATAGTACAAATGCATACTATTTTTGCCCTCCATATGGACTGCAGATCTGCACATGTGCATGCTATTTTTGTCTGCATTTTGTAGGCGGGGTAGCGATGTGTTGACCGTATCCCGGCCTAACGAAACACTGTTGTGCTAGTTTTATAAAGTTTTATTGTTTGCCTATGGTTGTACAAAGGTATGGTATTTGTGGGCAAGAGTATGTCGTTCAGCGGTCTCTGGATATGGTAGAGTGTCGCTGGCTCGGCATTCAGCTATGTTCAGAAGGTCTCTGGATGCGGCAGTGTGTTGCTGGCTCGTTGTTCGGCTATGTTCGGAAGGTCTCTGGATACGGCAGTGTGTTGCTGGCTCGTCCGGCTGGTTGATCTTCCAAGTCCGCGTAGTGTAGTGATGGCTGGTCAGGAGCTGTATGTCGACGCTTGCTGCTGTGGGTCGACTGGCGTTGTTTGGGTTGTACCTCCTTTTATAGTGTTTCTGGAATCGCCTGACCGATGGTGGTGGTTTGTTGATGCGTAAGAAAGGAATTTGCTTTTGTCGAGGCGTAGAATTTTCTGGAATGATTGATGGAAGTGGTTGTTGATGCGTAAGCGCATGTGGTTGTTGATGCGTGAACGAGGAATGCACTTTTGTCGAGGCGTAGAATTTTCTGGAATGATTGGCGCCGTTCCGCTCGATGTGGTTTAATGGTGGCGGCGTGTTTCGACCGTTTTGGTTCCACTCGACTGGTAGGGGCGTTCCGCTTGAGTTTAATATAATGACTGCAGGTGTACGACGTCTGGTTTTCGGGAATGTAGTTTGTTGTTGCGGAATATTCTCGAATGTTTCGATGACGATGACGACGACGAGATTCCTACAATTTGATCACTGGTATGGTGAACGAGCCACTATAGCCCAATTACTCTCTGCAGCCCCCCCCCCCCCCCCTTCTTAATGAATTTTTACGAGCCGCCACTGATGCCCACCCATACAACACAGCACCTAGTAACCGGCGCAGGCATAGTGTCGGTCTAATCCATTTTTCCCGTGTAAAGGGGGGTTTACTGTTCCGAGGACTGCTGGAACGCGCTGGTTATAATGTCCAAGCCATTTATAGAATGTGTATGTACATCGTTTATATAAATTACAATGTTGTAGGCGGGGGGTAGTTGATGTTGACCGTATTCCAGCCTAACGAAACACGGTTGCGTTTTGTTGGAATAGATTATTTTTATTATATAGTTTTGGGTATACAAGTGTATAAAAGGTTATGTTGATGAAGCGGGTATATTCTGGAAGTTCTCGAAGCGGCAGGATTCGGCTGTGTTCTGGAGCGGTTCTTCTATGTTGGTTGTTGCAGGTTGAGTGAGTCTGGGTCTATTGCTGGTCGGCTGCTTCTAGCTGACTGGTTGTTGGTGTAGCATGGTCTGCTGCTGTGTGTTGACTGAATGTTGACCTTCTTTTTTGTGGCTACGTTTTATCGATAGTTTTCTCGGGTAGTGACACTCCCTTGACCTATTCATCTAACGTGTTATATGGGATCGGACTCACGGTGATGTTTGTAGTGCGGGCTGGTGGCTGCTCGCTTGTGGAGTGTTTGTCAATCTAGAACACTAAGCAAAATTAGTGCATCATCTGTGGGATACTGTCGGTGTTAGTGGGTGGTTAACGGGTATGGACCGTTTGGAGGTGGTTGAATCTGGTTAATTTAATTGGATGTTAATTTTAGCCTATACCCATCTTCAGGATGTCGATGGGCCTTAACTGACTGTTGAGCCCGCTGTGCGGGTTTATATAGTGGTTCGCTGTATGCGGTTCGTGTTCAAGGAATGCGGTTCATTCCGTTAGATTTGTTCGGGTGGAACATTCTCGAATATGTAGTGCCGTTCCACTCGATTTAGTTTTTATCACCCTTTGTTCCAGGGAGTCTTGATGTTTATTCAATGGGTTACAATGTAGCCGTTGTTTGTTAAGCTGCGCTTTAATGGATGCAGGTGGTCTTCAACTTCGATTTGTTAGGGTGTGTAAAGATATAGCACGACTTGTGATATCACCTATTTCCCTCATCGAACCTGTGGGAATCTCGTCTCCATCATCAAGACATTTACTGCGACGCAGAATACATTCCTAAAACCTTCTAGAAAGCTCCACCCCAACCAGGTGAGCGGAAACAAACCGGTCGAAGCACACCTGCAGTCATTAAACTAAACTCAAGCGAAACGGTGCCGAAACCTTCTAGAAAGCTCCACCCCTACCAGTAGAGCGGAAACAAACCAGTCGAAGCACACCTGCAGCCATTAAACTAAACTCAAGCGGAACGGTGCCGAAACCTTCCAGAAAGCTCTACCCCTACCAGTAGAGCGGAAACAAACCGGTCGAAGCACACCGCAGCCATTAAACTACATCGAGCGGAACGGTGCCAATAATTCCAGAAAATTCTACCCCATCGACAAAAGCACATTCCTCGCATACGCATCAACAACAGCCACCACGGGTCACGTGATACCCAGAAACACTATAAAAGGAGGTCCAACCCAAACGACGCCAGTCGACCCACAGCAGCAAGCGTCGACACACAGCAGCAGACCAGAGACCTTCTGAACATAGCCGAACGCCGAGCCAGCAACACACTGCCGCATCTAGCGACCTTCTGAACATAGCCGAATGCCGAGCCAGCGACACTCTACCATATCCAGAGACCGCTGAACGACATACTTTTGCCCAAATATTCCAATACCTTTGTACAATATTTAGGCAAACAATAAAACTTTATTAAAACAAGCACAACAGTGTTTCGTTAGGCTGGGATACGGTCAACACATCTTACCCCGCCTACAAACCTATTCTGTACAAATGACATCATTGCGTCCTCTTCTCGTACACGAAAGTTAGCCGTGGCCGAAGTACTTCGTCCAGCTTACCCATAAAGGCGATTCGACTCGCTCCAGATACGCAATCACGAGTACACGGGAAATCCCAAGGAGCTACGCACCTACGCATCAAACATAGAACACAAAGGAAGACCTCGACCCCGTCGGAATCTTCCAGAACGTGATCTCACCAGCCCGGCTACGCGTTGCTCAAGCAACACATTTATAAACTAGTGCATCGTCCCCAGATGCCAGTGAGCTTCAGGAACTCGACTTAGCTCGTTCCAGTGAACCTTTACCTACTTCGCTGTACATACAAATACACCTGTATTAATCGAGTAATAAAGATCCTCTTCAAAATTCAACTGAATTTCCATAGGCCGGAAAACGATTCATAGGTGGAAGTTTCTCGACTCGAGATGACGTTGTAGGCGGGGTAGGATGTGTTGACCGTATCCCAGCCTAACGAAACACTGTTGTGCTTGTTTTAATAAAGTTTTATTGTTTGCCTAAATATTGTACAAATGTATTAGAATATTTGGGCAAAAGTATGTCGTTCAGCGGTCTCTGGATATGGTAGAGTGTCGCTGGCTCGGCATTCGGCTATGTTCAGAAGGTCTCTGGATGCGGCAGTGTGAAGCTGGCTCGGCGTTCGGCTATGTTCAGAAGGTCTCTGGATGCGGCAGTGTGTTGCTGGCTCGTTGTTCGGCTATGTTCAGAAGGTCTCTGTATGCGGCAGTGTGTTGCTGGCTCGTTGTTCGGCTATGTTCAGAAGGTCTCTGGTCTGCTGCTGTGTGTCGACGCTTGCTGCTGTGGGTCGACTGGTGTTGCTTGGGTTGTACCTCCTTTTATAGTGTTTCTGGTTGCTGGCTGTTGTTGATGCGTATGCGAGGAATGTGGTTTTGTCGATGGGGTAGACTTTTCTGGAATGATTGGCACCGTTCCGCTCGATGTAGTTTAATGGCTGCAGGTGTGCTTCCACTGGTTTGTTTCGGCTCGAGTGATAGGGGTGGAGCTTTCTAGAAAGTTTTGGCACCGTTCCGTTTGAGTTTAGTTTAATGGCTGCAGGTGTGCTTCGACTGGTTTGTTTCCGCTCTACTGGTAGGGGTGGAGCTTTCTAAAAGGTTTTAGGAATGTATTCTGCGTCGCAGTATATGTCTTGATGATGGTGACGAGATTCCCACAACGTCAATGGTTGAGCGTGGGAAATGTATCCTCCGTCGGAATAGATGTTTCGATTGGGGTGAATCGGGATTCCTACAATGTGTATAGCCAAACCTTACATTGGAGTAAAATACAATTTGGAAATAGTGTAGTTGCATGGATAAAAATGCTTATTGCATTTTAAACCCCTGAATAAGACCGTATTTGTGGTTTAAAAGGCATCCGGTATGGTCGTATTTGCGGCGTGTGAGGGTCGGCGCGGTTGTCGCTCAAAATAAAGTATGTGTTGGCGGCGCGGCCGGTGCGGCTGTCAGTTGCGTTGGGCCGCCGGACCCCTCCAAGCCGCCGCCCCCGCCGCTCCCCGCGCCCCCTTCGCCGCCCCCGCCCCTCGCCGGCTGCCCCTCCACTCGCCCGGAGCCCCGCCGCACCCGCGTCAGTACTCTCCCAGCTACTACTAATCCTACTCATACTCGTACTCGTACTCCCACTGGAGTGCACACACAAGCCCCCTTCCTTATCCCTCGCTCGTAGTTCCCTTCGACGAGGCCCCCGACCGCTCGTCTGACTTCGCTTCTTCATCACCATCTCACCATCTGACCATCTCACCACACGCCTCGTCCTCACTTCCGATTCGGCACACCCCCAGATACCTCACTTCCTCATAGCCCAGTATATCGAGTGGTCTCGCATATCGCACCTTCATAAGTCGCACTCCTGACCTTAGTTCGCACTGCAAATCAACTCGCCGCTATCGCGAATCAATTTCATTCATCGAATGCCGCTATCGTTAAAGAAATGTGTTTGTGCAACTGGTATGGAATATAACCATTAACCTCTCCCATGTCGAATGACCTGTGACTGAATTTATGAATGACTGCATGTCGAAATGGTTCACTATTCAACCGCTAATTGTTCCTACTGTAGTGTAAATCCGTAATTTTAGTGAATCGAAGTCAAATATTGTGTTTATGTTGAAAAATATGGAAAGTGAAAATTTGACAGGTTATCGTTTTTGCATATTGAATGTTTTGAAAATGTCATTTTCAAAAATCTCTTCCGTCGAAATGAATCAAACTGCGAATATATTAACAATAAAGATTTCTTTAATAAATTGGTTTTTAAAATTTTTAATAAAAAAAAGATTTTAAAGTCAAATTCGTAAATTTTTCAAGATGATAAACAATGCTTGAATCATCGTCATCATTTACAACCATTCGCCTGAAGGCCTCTCCAATACATTTCCAGTCGTTTCTGTTTTGGGAAACTCTCATACGTATCAAACCCATATACCTTTTTGGTCTTTCTTGCACCCTTTTACATTCTCTCGGGTACCATTCGAGCACTTCTATCGACCCACCCATTACCATTTCAATCTCTTGGCTCTCACCATTATATCAACTATCTTTGCCGTACTTCTTATACTTGAACATTGTACAGAAATAATTCAATAAAAATATATTATTATGCATTTATCATTTTACAGGAGAGCCGAATAACAAAAAAACTAATGCATTCTATGTTGGATAAAATAATAACGCAACACATACATATGTATGTAATTTGTTTGAAATTTGCGAAATTCATTATAAAAGAAAATAAAAACTTCAAAATATCATACAATCATTAACAAATCTTTCATTGATAGTTGCTTTATTTAACTTGTACAAAAATTACATAGTGTTTTTGTATCATATTATCCAAATACATAATTCAACATACAAATCAGAAGCAGAAGATTTTACAAATAACAAAAGGCCGTCACAAAATATAAATAAACATTGTCCGATACTTTCAATTTAGCAAATTAACAGATGTGTATCAGAATGATTGAGTCTTTCACACATCATTCACAATCCGGCTATCCTGGAGAAGCTTAAATTTTTTGCTCCGGAATATCATAGGGTTTTGCGAAAGCATGATATCTTGTTGCCAATTAGGGCTAAAACAAACGTGCTCATGAACTCGCCCCTCTCGAGAGCTGCTCGACTCCTCAACTTACTGGCACATTCCTTGGACCTCTTCAATGCCAGTTATGTTGATGTGGTCGAACACATCCTACATGGCACGATATAATTATCTTTGTTATTTATTTGTTATTCTTGTTTTGTGTATTCTTCTTCTTTTTTATTCCTCTCCTCGTAGGAGGTTGGATATCCTGATATATATCTTCTCTCTATCCATGGTTGCCCTGCTTCGTACATCGTTTGGACGTTCCATGTTGCTAATTTCATGATTGACCCGGAGATTCTTAGCACCCTCTGACCATCTAAGGCCTGCCGGGGACTGAGGGCCGACGCTCTATTTTTGTCAATCATGATATTTACTTGGAACATTTAATGTGGTGGTTTTCCGTTGCCTTCCACATCACAGTTACACAGCCGTACCATTGTCACAACTCCGCCTGTGTATGTCTGGTTCTAAGCTTTTTCGATTTCAATACTCTATAACCTTAGCCCAGTACTGGTAAGTGTTGCTGCTCACTACCAGGGATATCTACTCATCCCGGGAAAAGATAATGAGGTAGTTTTCCTCATCTCAGTGTCGCGGCCAGTAAAGTCGTCATTCAACTGCTGCCCGCGAGTGACAGAAAGTGTGCCGAGTTATATGATACGCCATACATTGCCACACCTCTGTACTACTGCAGCTGATGACCTGCAGTAGGGGGGTGTTTGTTTAGTGCAGTGGTTTCTCCCTTACCTTCTGCATCGCAGTAGTTCTTTTGAATTTCTTTAACTTGTCAATGCTGCTGCCCATTGACAGCGATTTGTTTCTGGAGTTACCTTCTCACGATTAGGTGGAGATACGGGTCAAGTGAATAATTTCAGGGCTGTTTGTTGAAGATCGCTTGAATACATACATATATACACTTCATGTATACTTTATGTATACTTATCATTGAAGTAGAATGGGTAGAAGCGCTCTCAGCTTCCAAAAATGTTGCTACAAAAACTCCGTGCAGACGGAGATTTCGGCTGTTTTGCTCAGTTGTTTGTTAAGCTCTGTAGCAGTAGGATCTCTTTGAAATAGGCTCTACTAGTGAAATTGTGTGGTAGTATTAGTTCGACAAAGTCCGAACATCTGTACGTGCACGTGCTAGATGTTCGGACCAGCCTCACTCATTGAAAAACAGTTATTATTACTTTATCTACATTGAAGTAGTATGCATAGAATTGCTCTCAGCCCCTAAAAATGTTGCCACAAAAAATCCGTGTGCCCGGAGATGTCAGCTGTTTTGTCCAGTTGTTGTAAGGGACGATCACTTCCACGAATTTTTTTTCCTCACTCTTTTGTCTCTCTTCTGACTTTCCGTCTCTCTCTTCGATGGCTCGCTTTTAAGCGATACGTTTTGTTAGGAATGACTATTCTATACATTATACTTCAATGATACTTATATTATATTTGTATTAAAACCGCAGTACCTTTGGGGCTACCTGTCGAGTCTCTGTTGTATTGATTTTTTTTAAATATAATGATTTAAAACTAATCGAAATTGTCCAAAGTTCGTATTATTTTGATGTTTCAATGTGTTTTGGTGTTGCAGGTCGAGGATGAGATGGTTGAGAGCGGGCGGTGGTGTGTGAGGCGATGCAGACAGAGGCCGCCGGGCGCTACGTGCACTCGGTGAGCGATCTATACGCTGCGGACGAAGTCGAACTTCTACTGGAGGAGCTACGGGAACTGGAGCGGCCGGCCGGCCGGCGGCCTGAAGACATACAAGACTTTGAGATAGCCGGCAGCCAGACGGGAGGTGGCGGCGTAGGCGGCGGCGGTGCCTGGTCACCCGACGGCACCGTGCACTCGTGGGACAGTCACCCTCACTATCGGCGGACACCACCGCCGCCGCCTGCGCGCATCGCTCCCCTCTACTGTTTTTTAGGACACTTGACCAGCTCCGTCGGAGCGTTACGGTTTATTGTAACGGTAAATATTATAACCATTTATAGTTTCCTTAATCCACCATCGAATAGTCATATGGAGTCCAAGTGAAACTATAATACATCCTCTCTCTTGATTGAAAGAGTACAGAAGAAGTTTCTTCGAACCTATAATACACGAGAAAGTGGGTGACCGTCACCGCACCGACAGTCAAAAATCGAAAATGTTCGTTTACCATGCATACATATGAAAAACGGTTAGCAACGTTTCAGATGGGCTGGATGAATCCTAACCGGTAGATTCATTTGGCTCGTCTGATACATTGCATATCCACCAGTGTTGGTTCGTCTATATGGGCTGCAGGGCTATAGCCCTCCCAGTATAGTACAAATGCTTGCTATTTTTGCCGTCCATAAAGGCTGCAGATCTGCTATTTTTGTCTGCGTTTGATCACCGGTGTGGTGAACGACCTACTACAGCCCGATTAATCTCTGCAGCCCCCCCCTTAATGAATTCTTACGAGCCGCCACTGATACCCACCCATACAACACAGCACCTAGTAACCGGTGTCGGTTTAATCCATTCTGCCCGTGTAAAGGGGGGGTTTACTGTTCTGAGGACTGCTGGAACGCGCTGGTTATAATGTCCAAGCCATTTATAGAATGTGTATGTACATCGTTTATATATATATCAGTGGCGTGCGGTAAAACTCTCTCCCCCCGTCGTACATCCTTACTTAATTTGCGCGAGCTGGATACAACAGGAACAAGAGGAACAGGCTTTTCCTTCCGTATCCTGCGCGCGCACATTAAACAAGGCTGTATGACAAAAAAAGAGATAATTTCACCGCATGCCACTCATATATATATATATATATATATATTATATATACATTGTACCGTTTACCATGCACCCTTTTTTTTTGATCTTTCGATTTTCGATCATTGCCTTCCGATATTTGCTTTCGGTGCCGTGAGGTAGACCCATGAGAAAGTACGTGTATTATTTATTTTCAAGAATTGTTGCCAATTCCAAATGCTTCTTTGGAGTATTAAAGGGATGAACGGGTAACTGTTCGATTTTATCGGAGCCTATATTTCAGGCTCCTGAATGTGGTAGAGCTTTGCGTCATCGTCAGACTTTTCCAATATATTGTCGCGAGAATGTGTGCTTTTGCCAACTCGTCTCTTGTAGAGGCACTCCGCTTCCTCAATGTTATAGGAGTTTATTTGAGATTAATGAATGATAATGTATTTTATTTTATTGTTTTTTCGTAAAACTGCTTTGATGCATTGGAGTCAGATTAATTGGTGTTTTTATCATTTTTATTACATGTAAAAATTATAATAGTAAAATATAAATAAATAAAAAGTCGAAGGATTCATATTTATATTCCAGAGATTCAGATTCAGAGTCATAGCTCTTTGACTTAAGTCAGTTGCTAAAAATCGAGCGAACTTGAATTTATTCATATATTTTTTCTTAATATATGAATATTGAGTTACTAATGAATGTGTAGGGCTTGCAATGAGAGTAACAATGTATGCAAATCTGCTACTATCTTTATAATAGTGTTGTGCCTATTGTTGATTTCGGAATGGAATTCATAAACCACACTATTGTCGCTAGCAGTTTCAGCATGCATAAATCTTGCGGTCAATTCTCATCGCCCCCTCATTTTATCCCTTTACTTAACTTCACAGGCTTCATAATTGAACAATTATAACTGCTAGCTTTTTCACACCATCTCATATAAATTATATATTGCGAGTAGGGATAGCAATACCGATAGTACTGGTATTTAACCTAAAATAATCCTTTGGTACTACCGGTATTTAATAAAGAAATACCGATATTATGGATTTTTTCCAAAGTAGTTTTACCCATTTTTCTCAACTACATATATGGTGCGGATTACTCTATTCCTAGAAAAATTCTAAACGATTTAAGTTTTATATAAGTATGCCAATAACGAGTGTAAAATCCGCCACATGCAGATTTGTCAAAATTGCGTTTTATAAATTAAAATAGAGATACTATATTTTAACTGGAAATTTTGAACTTACGCCCACATTTCAAAAGCTTTCGCCGTGATTATATCTAAGTGATCTGACATACAAACGAGTACAGTGTTCATAATTTATTCCCCATTCCCCAGCTATTTGACTCTTGCATCTCCAGTGAGCGACGTTTGGATGTCTAATGAGCTTTAGTCGGAATTGCAAAAAAAAACTGAAATCAAACAACAAAAAACACTATGTTCTACGAAACATTATTATATTTTATACCTGGGACGTACCTACTTCACAGTTTTGTACCCGAATATCCTGTATTTGAATGTTTGGGTTTGGTGTATTTTTCAACAAACATGTTGAAACATACAAGCAGTGGTGGGGATATTGGGAGCATTGGTTTTTTTTTATTAACAATTGATTAATTTAAAAATAAATAAATGCCCGTAATACCAGTTGAGGAGACGGCCGATTTTTGACAAATTCGTTACGTTAAATACATATATTTTACTAATCATAGTTACAATAGTATATACAGAATTAGCAATTCAAATTTTAATTCAACCAATGCTTTCGTTACTTGTTATTTTATATAGATTTTTAATAAAATGTGTTTTTTTTTTATTATTATTTTAGGTTTGCTCATTGTGCAGTGTGTGGTTGGAGTATGCAGCAGGTGGTGCGGAATTATGGTTGTTGCCAAATGCATCTCGGTTGAGGTTGCTCCTGGCGACCGCTCTCTTCGCCCTTATGGCCTCTTTGGCGTTGCTTTTTCTTGATATTTCCCGGCTCGTCCATCTCTTTCCATTCAACTGGGCCAAACTTGTAAGCTTACTTCATATGCTCGTATATCTACATATTTATATGCTTTATATTTCAATGTTTTGTAAACGATGCCCCGCTCTCGACAGAATGCGTGGATATACATTTGCATTGGATCGATGTATGTGATCGCCAGCTCCGTTGTATTGGCCGCCGTAGTCAGCGATAGCTATTGGTGGGTGGAAAAAAGGAAAACCGACATGTTGATCGCTTCTGCGGTATGTTATTTTATTTTTTATTATATTTACAAATGAGTCTTAATACAATTCAAACCTTCTATAGTACATTAGTAGTATTAGTCTAAATTTTATTAAATTAGTGCCATTCTCATCTGCAGTTGTAGAACATTCCAGAACATTATTGACTGAACCAGTCGATACTACATATGTAATGAATGCTAATATGATCATGTTCCATAGCTATTTATTAGCAATTTGAAAAATTTACCCACACACTTGGAAGTTGGTGTGATCTGAATGAATACTGAGCCTCGGCCCGAGGGAATATGGTGCCCCTAGGCAGATTGGTTTCAGCGCCCCCTCCCCCCCCCTTAAATTTTTAAACAATAAATTTCATGGAAGTTCTTGAAATTTTATATTGAAGAAAAATATATTACGATAAAAAAATTAAATTGAAAATTTATATTCAAAATAGGCATGTTTTATGCATAAAAATTAATAAAATACCGATAACTATGAATAAATTCGGTAATGAAGATATTTATTTATATTCAACAATGAATCGAAGAATTTTATAGAGTGAAATTTAGGTTAAGATATTTAATTTCGTGAAGAAAATCCATCCCTGATATATATGTATATATGCATACATATGTTACAGCGGTATTTTATATAAGACTAGCTGTATTACCCGGCTTCGCTCAGTGTTTATAATATAAACCGCTTAAACGTGACTAAGCTAATTTAATTAAAAAAAAAAAAAAAATTAAAAAAAAATTTAAAAATTAAAAAAAAAAATAAAAAAAAAATAAAAAAAAAATCAAAAAAAAAAATTAAAAAAAAAATAAAAAAAAAATAAAAATAAATTAAAAAAAAAATTTTTAAAAAATCAAAAAAAAAAATCAAAATTTTTTTTTGCCTTCTAGGGCTTCGCCCTCGGCGCCCCCCTGAGCCTTTGCCTTCTAGGGCTTCGCCCCTCCACGCCCCATGAGCAATTGCCGTTTAGGGCTTCGCCCCCCTTAGTTAATGCCTTTTAGGGCTTCGCCCCTCCGCACCCCCATGATTAAATGCCGTCTAGGGCTTCGCCCCCCTTAGTTAATGCCTTTTAGGGCTTCGCCCCCCGCGCCCCCAAGATTAATTGCCGTTTAGGGCTTCGCCCCCCTTAGTTAATGCCTTTTAGGGCTTCGCCCCTCCGCGCCCCCATGATTAAATGCCGTCTAAGGCTTCGCTCCCATGATCAGTTGCCTTTTAGGGCTTCGCCCCCCGCGCCCCCAAGATTAATTGCCGTTTAGGGCTTCGCCCCCCTTAGTTAATGCCTTTTAGGGCTTCGCCCCTCCGCGCCCCCATGATTAAATGCCGTCTAAGGCTTCGCCCCCATGATCAGTTGCCTTTTAGGGCTTCGCCCCCCGCGCCCCCAAGATTAATTGCCGTTTAGGGCTTCGCCCCCCTTAGTTAATGCCTTTTAGGGCTTCGCCCCTCCGCGCCCCCATGATTAAATGCCGTCTAAGGCTTCGCCCCCATGATCAGTTGCCTTTTAGGGCTTCGCCCCTCCGCGCCCCCATGATTAATTGCCGTCTAGGGCTTCGCCCCCCTTAGTTAATGCCTATTAGGGCTTGCGCCCCATGAGGCTGGGCCCCCCGGGCCCCCTTCGGGGCCCCACGGGGCTGCGCCCCTTGTGGCGCCCCCTTTTGAGCCCCATGGGGCTGCGCCCCATGAGGCTGGGCCCCCCGGGCCCCCTTCGGGGCCCCACGGGGCTGCGCCCCTTGTGGCGCCCCCTTTTGAGCCTCATGGGGCTGCGCCCCATGAGGCTGGGGCCCCACGGGGCTGCGCCCCTTGTGGCGCCCCCTTTTGAGCCCCATGGGGCTGCGCCCCATGAGGCTGGGCCCCCCGCGCCCCCTTCGGGGCTTCACGGGGCTGCGCCCCTTGTGGCACCCCCTTTTGAGCCCCATGGGGCTGCGCCCCATGAGGCTGGGCCCCCCGCGCCCCCTTCGGGGCTTCACGGGGCTGCGCCCCTTGTGGCACCCCCTTTTGAGCCCCATGGGGCTGCGCCCCATGAGGCTGGGCCCCCCGGGCCCCCTTCGGGGCCCCACGGGGCTGCGCCCCTTGTGGCGCCCCCTTTTGAGCCCCATGGGGCTGCGCCCCATGAGGCTGGGCCCCCCGGGCCCCCTTCGGGACCCCACGGGGCTGCGCCCCTTGTGGCGCCCCCTTTTGAGCCTCATGGGGCTGCGCCCCATGAGGCTGGGCCCCCCGGGCCCCCTTCGGGGCCCCACGGGGCTGCGCCCCTTGTGGCGCCCTCTTTTGAGCCCCATGGGGCTGCGCCCCATGAGGCTGGGCCCCCCGCGCCCCCTTCGGGGCTTCACGGGGCTGCGCCCCTTGTGGCACCCCCTTTTGAGCCCCATGGGGCTGCGCCCCATGAGGCTGGGCCCCCCGGGCCCCCTTCGGGGCCCCACGGGGCTGCGCCCCTTGTGGCGCCCCCTTTTGAGCCCCATGGGGCTGCGCCCCATGAGGCTGGGCCCCCCGGGCCCCCTTCGGGGCCCCACGGGGCTGCGCCCCTTGTGGCGCCCCCTTTTGAACCTCATGGGGCTGCGCCCCATGAGGCTGGGCCCCACGGGGCTGCGCCCCTTGTGGCGCCCCCTTTTGAGCCCCATGAGGCTGGGCCCCCCGCGCCCCCTTCGGGGCTTCACGGGGCTGCGCCCCTTGTGGCACCCCCTTTTGAGCCCCATGGGGCTGCGCCCCATGAGGCTGGGCCCCCCGGGCCCCCTTCGGGGCCCCACGGGGCTGCGCCCCTTGTGGCGCCCCCTTTTGAGCCCCACGGGGCTGCGCCCCTTGTGGCGCCCCTGGCGGGGCCCCATGAAGCTACTCGCCTTGCGCCCCCGCGGGGGTGAATCCATTGAAACGAAAAAAAAAATCGGCGCCCATGGATCGAAAAAAAAAAAAAATCGAATCACGTGTTCGATGACGTCACCGATCTACGGACGAAGACGACGAAGACGACGAAGACGACGACGACGACGACCAAGGATATTTACATACAAAGTCTCTTTCCAAATTATAGATTAGATACAAATCCAAATTATCATTTGTACCGACGACAGTTTGTTTTTTTTACTAGTTTTATTCGTGAATCGTTGATATTTGACATTCAACTTCCTGCGTTCCTCGTAAATTATAATATTTTAAAATCAGTATCGTTACTTAGAGTAAAAAAATTAAGTTGAATATAGAATGTTTGGTGCCACTTTAGTATGCGATGGTCTACCTTCACATGTGTACTATATATTCGCGATCTACCTTCACGTTTTTACTTTAATATGCAGTCTCACTGTCTCGGTTGTCGTGTGTGACCGTGAGACTAACAACCTAATCTTATATGAATAGGGACAACCCTAACTTAACCTAACCTAACCTGACCCTTAAATAAATAGGTGTTGGCTGCTAAGATTTGTTTTTTT